>NW_006399875.1:7475554-7511701 GCF_000299155.1 Elephantulus edwardii | reverse complement strand
AGATTCACATTCTTTTCCATGTTAGCTATAATTTATTATGATTGGCACAGTCAAATGCCTTTAATCAATAAAACAGAAGTAGCCATCCTCCTGGTATTCTTTGCTTTCAACTACTTCAGAGATCCACGTAACATGAGCAATATCCCTGGGATCAGGGCTTCTTCTAAACCTAGCTTGGATATCCAGCAGTGCTCTGTCAAGATACTGTTCTAACAATTTGTTTCATAAACTTCAACAAGATTTTACTTGCATATTATACTATTTGATGGTTTCAGTTTTCTGTTGGTTCACCATTTTTGGGGAATGGTGGGCATTTTGGAACTTGGGCTCGCTTCCAGTCAGTTGAACAGGTAGCTGTCTTCCAAATTTCTTGGCACATCCTGGGCTTCACCTGTTTGTTGGAGCATGTCAATTCTAGGGACCTTATTTTTGTCAATGCTTTCAGAGCAGATTGTACTTCTTTCTTCATTACCATTGGTTCTTGATCAGATGCTACCTACTGAAACAATTCTATTGTCAGCCATTTATTTGAGATACAGTGATTCTGTATTTTTCTCCATCTTCTTTTAATTCTTCCTGGAACATTTAAGATTTTTCTGTATAACATTCTTCAGTATTGCAAGTCTAGGTTTGAATTGGTTTTTCAGATCTCTCAGCTTGAGAAATGCCAAGCAGTTTTCCCTTTTTTATTTTCTGACTCTAGCTCTTCGGACATTTTATAATAAAGCTTTGCTTTGTCATCTTGTGCTGTCCTTTGAAATATTTTGTTCATCTCTTTTACTTCAGCATTTCTTCCCTTTGTTTTGCTTCTTGATATTCTAATGCAATTTTAAGTAACTATGTATGACAAAGTCTAATCAATAATGAGACCTAACAACAACAACACTGTTGTTGTTGTTGTTGTGTTGTTGTTGTGTTGTTGTGTTGTTGTTGTTGTTGTTAGGAGCCAGCAAGTCACGTACAGCTCATCACAACCCTATGAGCAGCAGACCTGAACCCTGCCCTTTCCTGTGCCATCCTTATCGTCTCTGACACACTAGAGCTGAAGCCACTGTGTCAATACATCCAGATTCTCTCACCTTTGCCAACTCAATTTTTCCTTCCAAAGTGTGAGAAACAAAACGTTGCCATCTTCCAGAGAGCTCCCTGCTATACTTTCTCCAAGACATATCTGTTTGTTCTCTTACCATTCCATGGGATGTTCAGTAGTCTTCTCTAACACCACAGTTTAAAGGCATCAATTCTTTTTTTGTCATCCTTATTCAGCCTCACAGAACATAGTAAAATCACTCCATTCAGTTCCTGAAGCTGTAAATCTTGGCAGGAGCAGACTTCTCCGTTTCACAAGGGTGCCTTTGCTCTTTGGAAGCAATGATGAGGCTTCACCTCACATACTTTATTCAGGCATGTTGCTAGGAGGGGCTTTGCCTTAGAGAGGGACATGATATGCAGAAAGGTAGAGGATAGACAAAGGAGAGAAAGAACCTCAGGGTCTTTAGGTTAGCAGCCCAGGCTAACTAACCATGCCACCGTGGCTTCTTACAACTAATAAATTAGAGAGTTGAATATGTAGCTATCTCATATGCCCTTAAAATTAGGAAGAGGGTGTGTCAGGATTGTATTCTCTCTCCATACCTACTTAATCTATATGCTGAGCAAATTGTTTGAGAAGCTGGACTCTGTGAAGAGGAGTGTGGCATCAGGAACAGAGGGAGATTCATCAATAACCTGCTTTCTACAGTTGACGCAACCTTGCTTGTTGAAAGTGAGTAGGACTTAAAGTACTTGATTCAGAAAATCGAAAGAATACAGCCTTCAATATGGATTGTATCTCAATGTCAAGAGAACAAAGATTCTTACCGCTGGACCAATAGACAGCATCATGATAGATGGAGAAAAGATTGAAACTGTCAGCAACTTCATCTTACTTGGATCCACAATTAACACTCTTGGTACGAGCCATCAGTGAATCAAGATATACATTACACAGGGAGAGTCTGTAGGTAGGAACTTCTCCATGTTATTGAGGAGTAATGATGTCAGCTTGAGGACTAAGGTGTGTGTGATTCAGGCCATGGTCTTTCTGATTACTTGTTATGAGAGCTGGATAATTATTAAGAACAACAGAAGAATTGATGCCTTTGAGCCGGTGCTGGAGAAGAGCACTGAACATCCCACAGACTGTCAAAAGAACAAACAAGTATGTCTTGGAACGGGGGCAGCCAGAGGTTGTGAAACAAATAAGCCGTTGCTCTTTGGAGGCAATTGTGAAGTTTCACTTCACATACTTTATTCAGGCATTTTGCTAGGAGGGGCTCTGCCTTGGCAAGAGACATGATATTCAGAAAGGTAGAGGGTTAATAAAGGAGAGAAATAACCTTGACCAGGAGGATTGATACAGTGACTGGCGCAATGGGCTCTAATGTGTCAGGAAGTGTGATAGGACAGGACAAGGTTTTGATCTGTTGTTGATAGGGTCGCTGTGGGTCATACTCGACTCGAAGGCACCTAACAACAACCACATATGCCCTTATCGACTTCTATTTTTTTCAACTAAAACTCTCTGCCCTTCATTTTCTTCTGACTCAAAGTGACCCTCCATCATGTTTCGGAGGTTGTAAAGTTAATGGGAGGAGATGTTTCATTTTCCCCAGTGGAGCTGCTGGTGGATTTGAACCGCTGGGGATACACAACCTTTTGGTTAACCATATAATACACTGTGGACTACTTTATCAGAGCCCCTCGGATTGCTAGTGAACAAAAAGGTTCTCATAGTACTGCCTTCCAAAATATTGACAGTATAACCTGTTCCAATGCCATAATGCTGCCTTTAAATCTTTGTGGGAAGAAAGTGCCCACCTTCCATGGAGCACCCGGTGGAGTTAAACTACCAGTCTTCAAAGTTGGCAGTCTGCTAGGACACCAAGACTTCCTGGGAGAGAAGAGGAGGGAGATACTGGAAGATAAACTATTGGCTAATAATGTCAATGTGATTTCTTGGGCTTGAAGCCAGTCTCCTTTTATTCAGATTCATTAGGATGAGGTTACCACTAGCCTGTCTACTAGTAACTGGACTAGTAATACGGAGTCCAGTGACCTGAAGTTGTCAGGTGCCATTGTATCAGTAACACACTTAACCACTCTGTGAACAATGGATCAAAACTTTGCCCTGATAAACTCCTTGCCAGCAATTCTGAGCGGATCATAGCTGACCCTTCAGGGGGTTTCTGAGACTGTAAATCAAACAGAAGGATAGTGTTCATATTTTTACTCAGGAAGTACTGGTGTATTAGAATATGCCAGGAAGGCTTGACATTTTTAAAATTATTATTATTTTAAATTCATTTTAATGAAAGTTTGAGTCTTTGGATTTCCATTCATTCAGTGTTTCACTTTTCTCCCTGCCCACCCCTCCCCCCATTCACTCTTCTCTTTTAAAACTAAAAGAAAAAAAAATTCTTTCATTGTTATTCAGTCCCTCCCCCCAAATCTACTCCACTACGCTACATTGGAGCCAGCAGGCAACAGATATCCACACAATAGCCTCTGACGCTGCCCCATCCTCACTCTCCTTCATGCTCAAGCCCATTGTCACGGTCACTGTGGCCAGTCTGGCCCATTGGCAGTCTTCTTCTCTTTAGCTGATCCTCCACTTTTCCAGGGGGGCCAAGTTCATGAACATGTTGGGCTGCTAATGTATTCAAACTTAGTAAATAAATCAGTATAAAATTAAAGATAAAACCAACAAAACAACAATGTACAGAAACTACTGCCATCAGATGGGTTTTGACTCACAATGACCCTCTCTCAGCTTTCCGAGTTATAGGAGCAGACTTTGTCCCTCTGAGCTGTCAGTGGATTTTAATTAAGGGAGAGCACTGGTGGCCTAGTGGTAAGAGACTGCGCTAGAATCCCGAAGGCACGTGGTTCTAATCCACCAGCTGCTCCGTAGGAAAGGATGGACAGTCTCCTCTGGGATAATGAACAGCCTTTGAAAACCCACCGGAGGGTCAGCTCTGGGTCAGTTCCAGCTCAACAGTACCCAACAACAGCAGATTACTAGCCCAGCACATAACAAACCACAACGCATACACCTCTTTTGATTGAAAGGTTCTTGCTGTCAGGTGCTATGGAATTGACTATGACTTACAGCAGCGCTGTGAACAACAGATCTGAGCCACGCCCAATCTGCACCATCATCATCATCTCCACCATGCTCGAGTCCACTGCTGTAGTCACCGTGTCAGGCCAACTCATGGCAGATCTCTTTTTACCCACTGAGCAGTGGGTCATTCTTTTCCCAGCATGAGTTCTTTTTCCAGAGTCCCTCCTGACAACATAACCAAGGTAAGTGAGAAGATGTTTACCATCCTTGCACTCAGTCTCCTCCCATAAAGATTAACGGGTTCACTTGTTATGCATCAGAGAGTTGGACAATGACTAGGGAGGATAGAAGGAGAATTGACGCCTTTGAGCTGTGGTGCTGGAGAAGAATATTGAATGTACCGTGGACTGCCAAGAAAACAAACAGATTCATCCTAGAGAGGGTTAAACCAGGCTACTTACTCCTTGGAGGCAAGGATTCTGGGGCTTCGTCTGACATACTTTGGACATGTTGTAAGGAGAGACAGGTCCTTGGAGAGGGACATCATGCTTGGGAGGGTGGAGGGACAGCTCAGGAGGGGAAGACCCTCTATGAAGTGGATTGATTCAGTGACTGGGGTAATCGGGATGGGTGTGTCAGAGGCAATGCGATTGGCACAGGATAGAGCAGGGTTTAGGGCTGTTGTACATAGGGTCGCTGTGAGTCACAAACGACTTGACGGCACGTAACAACAACAACAATACGATCAATACATTCAAGAAGCTGTGCTGCAACCCTAAACACACGTGGTCTGAACCCACCAGCTGCTCTGTGGGAGAAGGATGGGCATTCTCCTCCTGTGCAATTAACTGTCTCTGAAAACCCACTGGAGGGTCATCTATGGTCAGTTCCAACTCGACTATATGGAACAACACTTTAATGACTAATGTCCATGTTTCCTAATCCCTGCTATTCCCCCTCCCCCATTCTAATGGAGAAATGGCACGTGGCCAGGAGGGACCAGTCCTTGGAGAAAGGCATCATGCTTGGAAGAGTGGAGGAAGAGTTCAGGAGAGAAAGACCCCTGTTGAGATGGATTGACACAGAGTCAGTGAGACTGGCTCAGGACAGCACAGAGTTCAGAGCTGTTGTGTATAAATCTGCTATGAGTTGCAGGCAGCTTGATGACACCTAACAACAACAACAATGGAGAAAGACAACAGCAAGAGGAGTTCCAAACATGGTAGATCACAGCAGTGAGCTAGTGAAAGCTCCTGTCAGCGGAGTCAAAGTCCTTGTCCGTTCATCTGCAGTTCCTAGCAAGATTTCTGTAATTAAACAGGGGAGCTGCAAGTTGTCACGTTCTCATCGCCTTGGCCAAATTCCATTCCCGCTAATTGCTCTTTCCCATCCAAAATTCCCCTCCTTTTCAATTAGCTCTTGTATCCCTCTGCGTAGTCTTCTCTCCACGGTGCCCGCTGGCACTCTGGCTCTTGCAGAAACATGTTCCATCCTGGATATGACAGCATTTTTCCATAAAGAGCCTCTCATGTACCTGTGAGGAGGAAAAACTACCAGCCAGCCAGGTAGGGCTATTCGCTCTCAAATTTCATACTCTCACAACAATAATAAGAGTGTCAGACAGATGCAAATGTGAGAGCAGAGCTGAGAAGAAAACAAACCAAAACCATAGTCAATGAGTCAGTTCTAGCTCTTAGCAACATAGATCCTTGCTGAAGGATACAGCCTCATATTTCTCCATAATTGCTAGTAGCTGGTAGATTTAAGTTTCCAATTTTTAAGTTGGCAATTCAACATGTAACGGACGGGTATTGTTTTGTGCCAACTAAGACTCATAGTAACCCTGTGAACAATAGGTCTGAACTCTTCCCTCTGTCCTGGGCCAGACTCACCAATTCCGACACTCCAGCCCCATTGCCACAGTTGTGGTATCAATCCATCTCCTCCAGGATCTTCCTTTCCTGCACTGTCCCTCCACCCTTCCAAGCATGATGTCCTTCTCCAAGGACTGGTCACTTCTGGAAACAGGTACAAAGTGAGTGAGATAGAGTTTCATAATCCTTGCCTCCAAGGAGTAACCTAGTTTCAACCTCTCCAGGACAAACTTGTTTGTTCTCTTGGCAGTCAATGATATGTTCAATACTCTTCTCCACCACCACAACTCAAAGGTATTGATTCTTCTTCTGTCATCCTTAGTCTTTGTCCAGCTCCCTGATGCATAGCAAATAATTGCAAAGACCGTAGCCTGTATCAGGCTCACCTTAGTCTCTAGATTGATATGCTTGCTCTTCAGCACTCTGCATAGATGACAGCAGATGGTTTAATGGTAAGGAATTATACTACCAACACAAAGATATATTACTTGGATTTATCAGCTACTCTACAGGAGAAAGATGGGCAATCTCCTCCTGTGCAATTAGTGCCTCTGAAAACCTGCTGGAGAGTCAGCTGTGGGTTGGTTTAAATCAATGGCACACAACAACTGTATTTAAATAGGGTGTTATAATGGCAGAGTGGTAAGGAGTTGGACTGCCAACCCAAAGACAGGTGGTTTGAATCCAAGAGCTGCTCCATGGGAGAAAGGTGGGCCTGTGTGATTTACTGTCTCTGAAAACCCAACTGGAAGGTCAGTGTGTCGGTTCTGACTCCGCAGTGTACAGCAGTGACAATATGCAAATGAGAAACTTTGGTGAAGTAACCCGTAGGGTGTTGTACAGCTAACGCAAAGCACAAGCCTTTCTGTGGCAGTTCAAATCCTCTCACAGCTCCATGGAAGAAAGATGGACAATCTCTTCTCATGCAATTTTCATCTCAAACCCACTCAAAGGTCAGCTATAAGTCAGTTGTGACTCAGTAGCAATGTGAGTAGAGTATTTAAATGTCTAGGCTACAGGGGCCCCCAAATAAAGCATAGTGGAAATGAGAACTAAAGAATTAGGCACTGGGAGACATTTAGCCCAATTCTTCTGTCTTCTTAAATCTGTTTTCCTTTGCAATCTTTGTTGGTGAGTAGCTCTGAGTGTATCTTTTTGCGGGGAAGTCTTTATAAATGCTTGCTGTAAAGATCTTTAAAGGCAGGTCTCTGGCAGTCTGTAAGACACACAGTACTCTTCTCCAGAATTACAACTCAGCAACATCAATTCTTCCTCTGCCATCCTTATTCATAGTCCAGCTTTCAGATGCGGGGAAGAAATTGACCATGCTTTGGGTTGCATCAAGCATTAGTAGAGAAGAAAGAAGATAGAAGCATTGAATTTAAAGCTCATGTACTAAAAATTCCCAACAGAATTCAGTAATCTGACCATTTTAAGAGAAAATTCCTGAGAATAAACCAGTGAGGTAACGCTTTCTTGTGCTAGGCTTTTCCTGAGCATTTCTTGAGCTCTTGGCGGTGCAGTGACTAGTTGCTCAGCTGGTGATGTCAGCCACTCCAAGCTACCAGCCACTGGCAGGAGAAAGATGAGGTCCTCTAGTTAGGTAAAGGTTTACAGCCTCAGAAACAGTAGGGGCAGGTCTGCTGTGAATTGGAATCCACTTGACAGAAGTGGATACAGCTGTAGTGCAGCAGTTCCATGCATGGAGAGTGGGGAGAGGATAAACAGACCCCAGGATTGCGTTAAACTCAAGAGCTCTCCACCATCTCGGTGAGGATGCCTGTGATTCCTTGTCTGTGGTGAATAAAGGACTTATAATAACACACTGGGCAAATCACGAGCTTTTCCTCATCAGGATGGCCCGGCTCCCCGTCACACCCAGGCATGTTTAGACATTTCTTTCCCTCCACGCACGTGTGCTCACCGTTGAACTCTGCAGACAAGTAAGCAAGGCAATCTGACAAGCAATTTGTATTATGTCAGTTAAACCGGAGTACAGTCCTCATTTGCCCCGCTAATCATGTGAAGAAGCCTGCAGAAGCCCATGAGATGCAAAGTTCCAAAGGCAAACAAGGGCATGAAGGTAGCTGCTGAGGTGTGGAGAGACACGTAGAGCAGACATGGGAGACTCTCGCCAGAAGAACTCTCTCTTCAGCTCCGTGAAGCCATAACCTGCGACTTTCAGAATAAGGCTTACCTTCAGCACACATCTACTGGATACCTTTTCTCTCCTCACTCCACATCTATAATCAAACCCGGGAGGGACTTCTGACTCACAAAGACCCAATAGAACAGGGTAGAAGTGTTCCACAGATTCCAAGGCTGTCGATCCTTATGGAAGCAGTTTTCCAGGTCTGTTCTCCCCAAGAATCACTAGGTGGGTTCTCCATGGGAGAAAGATAGAGTTCTGCATCCATAGCGATTACAGTCTGAGGAGTCCGATAGGGTAATTCTATCTAACATGGTCACCATCAGCTGGACTCAGGCCCATGGCAGAAGGTTTGGTTAATATTCAGCATCATTTCACTCACTAAAGGCAGCACCCTTCACTGGGTTCTGATCTACATGGTGGTGGTTACTGTTGTGTGCTGTCAAGTCAGATCTGACTCCTAGCAGTGCCTCCAGCAAGTTTTCAGAGGCTGTAAATCTCATGGGAGGAGATTGCCCATCTTTCCTCCGGGAGCAGCTGGTGAATTCTCAGTGCCTTCCTTCAGGTTGGAAGTGCAACTTCTTACCCACCAAGCCACCAGAGGCAGCGTTTCATCCATGACAGACTAGAATAATTGTTGAGAATAATGGTTGTTGTTGTTGTGTGCCTTTGAGTAGGAACTGACTCATAGCTCATGTCCAGTGGGTTTTCAGAGACAGTAAATTATATGGAAGAGATTGCCCGTCTGTCTTGTATGAAGTAACTGATGAATTTTTGGTTTTGTTGTTATGTGCCGTCAAGTCACCTGTCACTCATAGTGACCCTATGTACAATAGCTCTGAACCCTGTCCTATCTTGAGCCAATCTCACTGACTCAGACACACCGACCCCCATTTACCCAGTTACCGTGTCAACCCATCTCATCCAGGATCTTCCTCCTTCCTCCAACCTTCCAAATATGATGTGCTTCTCCTAAGACTGGTCCCTCCAAGTCATATGCCCAAAGTATGAGAGAGAGAGCTTCTAAATCCTTGCCTTCAGGGAGAAAAAATGTTTCACCCTCTCCAAGACAGGCCTGTTTGTTTTCCCAGTGGCCTATGGCCTATGGTGTGTTCATTACTCTTCTCTAGCACCACAACTCAAAGGCATCTTTTCTTCTGTCATCCTTATTCACTGTCCAGTTCTCTATACATAGCAAGTAACTGCAAAGATCATGGCCTGGATCAGGTGCACCTTGATCTGTAGGCTGACATCATTGCTCTTTAGAAATGGAGAGGTCTTTGGCAGCTGACTTTCCTCAATGCAGTTTGTCTTTTGATTTCCTGGCTGCTGATGCCAAGAGTATTGATTGGATGAATCAACACTTGGTGGATTGTTAGTCTATTAAAAGTCAAGGGCCTCCAAAAAACCAAAAAAGTCCAGAGCCTGGATAAATAATGCCTTTTATGTGAGGAAAAATAATGGTGGTCCTATTTTGTCTTTGTTCTGTGTGTTGCTTATTGGTTGTTGTTGTTGTTAAGTGCTGTCGAGTGGTAGACAACTCATAGTGACCCTGTGAATTAAAGTCCTCAACACTTGTGTGACTTTCATCCTTTCTCCAGGTTCACAGGGTCCCCAGAGACAAGCTATTATGGAAGTGGATGCCACTCCTGCTTCTAAGCTTGTTTTAATCAGGGAGTGCCATCAAACACTGTCCGCCATGGGTATCCATTAATGCATTTGACACATCAGTGTCACAGTGTTCAGCTTCACAGCAACCACAAGTTACTGCTGTACGGCAAATGGACACACCGGGGCTATACGAATTACAAGAATGTTTGTCCAAACACAATTAAAAACAGACCTGAGGGCCGCGGATTAGAGTTACCACCCTTTGGCTTGGTAGCATCACTTTCTGTCCACTAGGCCAACTGGTCTCTCTCTATGTTGTTAAGTAGGTGATGTTATTTGCTCCCTTGGCATCCTGTTAACTGCATCGCAACACCCCTCCCCGGGGCCTCACTCTCTTATAACAGGTACAGGTGTGTTCCTAGTGGTTTCCCGCTGTCTGAAGCAGCAGGATCATGGTATGTGAGGAATCTTCAGCTCCCCTGCTGCAGACCCTGTGTGCTCACTGATCCCCCTGAGAGGGCACAGCTTTCCAAGAGCTGTCAGCAGTGATGAGACCTGGCTAGTCGGCCACCTGGAATTCACTCAGTGGCTCAGCGGAGTCCAGCGGGACAGAAATGGAAACTGTGCTTTCCATTCTCAACGTCAGAGTTCATCCCCGTGAAACACCCGGCCTTTATATGTCATGAACATTCTAAAGAACCTGTCCTGTGATTACTGTTCATGTCCATTCTGAGTCCCTGCCAGTTAACACTGACCAACCCCAAGAACGCTTTCCTCTAGTAGATCAGAACAACACAGAATAGAGAGAGATGAGTGTTTTCACTTGAACATCTTCTTATCTCATTACCTGATCTCAGGAGGCATTGGCCGTTCAGTGGGTCACCATCCACGCGGGAGCCTGGGGTCTGTTCCTGGCCAGAGAGCCACATATGCTGCCACCGTCCTCTGTCACTGGAGGCTTGCGTGTTGCTGTGACACCGAACCAGTTCCAGCAGCACAAGCAGACTAAGATGATCTGGCAAGGAAGGATGGATGATCCCCTTCCAAAAACACACTCAGGAAAACCCTGACACACAGCCAGTCATGGGGATGGCCCAGGACAGGACAGGCTCCATTTATGCTGTGATCACCATGTGTCAGTGGCTAAATTGATGGCAACTAGCAACAGCAATAATTTCAAGATTAAAAAAAAGAAATTACTCTTAAGTACAGGATCTGGAAGATGCCCTTCAAGGAGACTTTAAGAATGCTAAAAAAAAAAAATCCCAATGATACCGTTATTGTTGTTGTTAATTATGTGCCATCGAGTTGCTTACTTCTCATAGCAACCCTATGTACAACAGCCCTAAACTCTGCTCTGTCCTGTGCCAATCGCACTGTCTCTGACCCATCCTGATTACCCCAGTCACTGAATCAATCTACCTCATAGAGAGCCTTCCCCTCCTGCGCTGTCCCTCTACCCTACCAAGCATGATGGCCCTCTCCAAGGACCTCCTTACAACATCTGTGGAAAGAACCGCTGGAGAAGCTCAGTCTCAGCTGTGAAAACTAGGCCAGGAGCTGATTGTGGAACAGACCGCCAACTACTCATATGCAAGTTCAAGCTGAAGCTGAGGAAAATTAAACCAAATCCACGGGAACCAAAATATGACTTTGAGTCTGTCCCACCTGAATTTCAAAACCATCTCAGGAACAGGTTTGAGGCGTTGAGCACTAATGAACAAAGACCAGATGAGTTGTGGGAGGATATCAAGGATATCATGCAGCAAGAGTGCAAATGGTCATTGCAAAGACAGAAGAGGAAGAAAAGACCAAAATGGATGTCAGAAGATACTCTGAAAAATTGCACTGGAGCACAGAGAAGCCAAAGCACAAGGAACAATGCAAAATACTAAAGAGTTGAATAGAAGATTTCAAAAGGCAGTATAGGATGACAAAGCAAAATATTACAATGAAATGTGCAAGGAGTTGGAGTGAGAAAAACAAAAGAGCTGAACTCGTTCAGCATTTCTTAAGCTCAAGGAACTGAAGAACAAATTCAAACTTTGAGTTGCTATAATCAAGGATGCTTTGGGCAGAATATTAAATGATCCAGGAAGTATTAAAAGAAGATGGAAAGAATATACTGAGTCATTGTATCAAAAGGAATTGGCAGACATAGAAGAATTTCATGAAATAACATATGAGCAAGAGCCTATGGTGATGGAGAAAGAAGTTCAGGCTGCTTTGAAGGAAATAGAAAAAAATAAGGCCCCCGGAATAGATGGTATACCAGTTAACATATTTCAGCTAACAGATGCTACCCTGGACTTGCTCACCAAGTTCTGCCAAGAAATCTGGAGGAAAACCACTTGGCCAACTGACTGGAAGAGGTCTATATTTGTTCCCATTCCAAAGAAGGGTGACCCAAAAGAGTGTGGAAACTATACAACAATCTCATTGATTTCACGTGCAAGCAAAATTCTACTGAAGATTATCCAAAAACAACTGGAACAGCACATCAGCAGAGAACTGCCAGAAGTCCAGGCTGGATTTAGAAGGGGTCATGACACTAGGGATATTGTAGCTGATGTTAGATGGATCTTAGCTGAAAGCAGGGGAAAATGATATTGTACCACATGTTTTTGTTGTTGTTGTTGTTATGTGCCATCGAGTCACCTATGACTCATAGCTACCCTGTGTACAACAACCGTGCTCTAACCTGTGCTAATCTCACTGTCTCCAACACACCTACCTCCATGACCCCAGTCACTGAATCAGTCCACCTCATAGAGGGTCTTTCTCGCTTAAGCTGTCCCCCTACCCTCCCAAGCATGATGTCCCTCTCCAAAGACTGGTCCCTCCTTACAACAGGTCCAAAGTATGTCAGACGAAGCCTTAGAATCCTTGCCTCCAAGGAGCAGCGTAGTTTAACCCTCTCCAGGATGAACCTGTTCGTTTTCTTAGCAGTCCATGGTACATTCAATACTCTTCTCCAGCACCACGGCTCAAAGGCATCAATTCTCCTTCTATCATCCCTAGACATTGTCTAACTCTCTGACACATAGCAAGTGATTGCCAAGACCATGGTCTCTATCAGGCGCACCTTAGCCTCCAGAGTGACACCACTGCTCTTATAATTATCTGTCTAGTAAAACAAAAGATGGTTAAGTATTATTTGCAACCGTCTCTTCAAAGTATGTGTTGTACATAAGAATGTAAGCCCAAATGTAAGCAGACATTAGGTTCTTTTAAGCAATAGGCTGCTCACCAAACTGTCAGCAGTTCAAATCCACCACCCACCTGCTTCCATTAAGATGTACAGTCTTGGAAATCTTGGAGACTGTTCTCCTTTGCTCTGTAGCACCAGCACCATGAGCCGGAACTGACTGGATGCCGGTGGATAAGGCCAGATGTGCACTGGGATTTCCCTTCACCCCTTTACACACCAAAACCAAGACTCCCACTGCTGATGACTGAATGGATTCTGACTTCGAGAGTCACTGTAGCATAGAGCAGAACTGCACCATCGGGTTTCCTAGGCTTTGAGTCTTTATGGAGGCAGATTCCTGCCTCACGCTCCCTTGGAGAAGCTAGTGGGCTTGAACCACCAACTCTTGGCTAGCAAGTGGGTGCCTTAATCATGGCACCACCAGGCCTCCTTTCATTTCATACAAAGAAACCACTGCAGAATCGTCAGCTCTGCTCTTCTGCATGAGATGCAGTCAGCACCCTTCTATTCCTGTTAAAATCAGTGATGTGCACAGGATTGCATGTTAAACTAAATAGAGGAAGGAATTCAAGAAGACAGAAAGCGTAAAGGAGCAGTGTTTTAGAAAAATGAGGGATCAGGGGGACAGGAAGGAAAACAAAATCAGTGAATGGCAACCCCCCAAATGATCTGTCCATAGCTGCGTCCCTGATGCAGCGACTGTCTTTATTTTAAAAAGGATAATCACCCAAGTAATTAAGTCATGGATAATGAGATATTCCAAGTTCTTCTAGCGCTTCCTAAAGCCAATGACTTTACAAGATCCAGAGGACACACAGACATAGGGAAGAGAAGGCCATGAAATGATTAAGACAGAATGGGAACAAGCTGGAGAACCCTTGGAGCTACCAGAAGCTGGAGGAATCTGGGGTGATGTCTCCCCTAGAACCTCCAGACAGAGCCTGGCCTAGCAGACACTCTGATGTCAGATTCCGGCCTCCCGGGCTGGGAGAAGACAATGTGTGTGGTTGCAAACGACTGTGTGTTGCGTAAGCGCAGCCACTAGGAATTTATTCAGAGGATAATTGTGGATGGTAAGTGCTGTTAGGTCTACAGTGACTCATAGTGACCCTGCGAACAATGAATCTGAACCTTGCCCTGTCCCGCGACATCTTTAGTCTCTGACGTACCATCCATGTGGTGGTCACAGTGTCAGTCCACTCTGTCCTCTCTTTGGCTGACCCTCCACCTTTCCAGCATCCTGTCTCTCTCCAAGGATGCCCTCCTCCAGAGAGAGAGCTCAGAGTGCGACCAAGCTTCCCCTTCTTGCCTCTTAAGAGGCAATCTCTGATTGCATTTCTTCCACATGGATGTGTTTGTTCTTTTGACAGTCAACACCACAATTCAAAGACATCCTATCTTCTTTATTCATGTCCGACTTACAGATGCGTGGGAACCAACTGGGAATACCATAACTTGGGCCAAGCGTACCTTAGTCTTTAAACTGATACCCTTGCTCTTTATAACTTTAAAGGGGTTCTTGATGGCAGATTTCCCCAATGCAACCAGAAGACCAAGGAAGAGCCATTTATAAGGATCATTTGTGTTCCCTACACCCTGGTGATGCAGTGGTTTAAGTGGGGAGCGGGGGGCTGCTGACCAGAAAGTTGTTGATTTAGACTCCTGGTCACACCTCAGAAGGAAGGTGCAGCAGTCTGTTCCCATAACAACTCAGAGCCTTACAAACTCGATGGGACAATTCTGCCCCGTCCTACACTCTGAGTTAGAATCAAGTCATGCCCTGCAGTAAGTTTGGGTTTTGTTAGGGTTTATGTGTGGCCCCTGAGGGGACACAACCCTCAAGCCTCTTGTTCCAGCTTTGTCCTGCCTCCTGCCTCGCTGATGAGAAGAAGTGAGGAAGCACCAGCTGATGACCGGCCTCTTTGTCTGAGCCCTGGTTCACCTGGCATCACTCGGTGACCCCCTACCTGCCCCCCTCTCACCCAGGTGTCTGGATTCAAGCACACCTGAGCCTGCCTTCAGCCATTTGTCACCTCCTGGAAAATGGTCCTTGTGAGAAATTTATTTGCAGTTACGGAATTACCTTCTGGCCAAGCAAACAGCACTGAATCTTCATACTTGTAAACAAGCAGATCCTTTCTTGGAAGTACATTCAAGTTTGTAACAATTCTTAAATTAAAGTAGTGCGGACTTCCATGTTGGTCTACAAAACATAACACATAAAACCTCGTAAAGAATAAACTCTACCATCCCAAAGGCGTGCAGTTCAAATTCACCAGTTGACTCTGTAAGATGGGCAATCCCTTCCCATGTGATTATGTGACTACTGCCTCACTGGATTTACTGATTTACTGAACACTCACTGGAGGGCCAGCGAAGAGTTGATTCCAACTTAAGAACACACAACAATAATGTAAGATCTAGACAAAATACAAATTCAAAACCTTTGCTATTCACTCAGCCCATAGTGACTCTCTCCCGAGGGTTTCCGAGACTGGATATCTTGAGAAAATGGCAAGAAGCTGGTGGCTTTGAACTGCTGACCATTCTGTTATCAGCACAACATGTAAGATATGCCATGAGGTCTCCTTTTCTTTAAGATTAAGACCCTTTTTGTCTTTGCTAAATGCTTGCTTTTTGTTCGCATGGTTTGGTTTGATAACGCTGGCCACAATCCTTGCCAAATTATAGTAATTAACTGGAGATAATTGCACCACCACCTTGAAGGCAGACAATTTGAATTCACCAGCTGCTCTGTGGGAGAAATATGACCAGTCTCTTCCCGGGCGATTTGCTGTCTCTGAAAACCTGACCTGGAGGGTCAGCTTGGTTATAACCCAACAGCAATGAGTTTGGGGGGGTTTGCAATTTATTGGCTGAGGAGCCTCGCTGGCATGGTGCATTGCATGTTGGCCTGCAAACGGGATGGTCAGTGGTTCAAATCCACCACCATTCTACAGAAAAGAGATGGGAAATCCACTCCTGTAGAGATTTACTGGCGTGGAAACCTAGTGGAGGGCAATTATGAATTCAAGTTGGCTTGATAGCAGGGCCTTGATAACAAACCGCTAGAATATCTGCATACTGAAAATTGTTCTTGTGTTCAGGTATAAACAGAGAGGTGGGAGGTTGAACGCTACCTGGACATACCTTGGAAGAAAGGTCTGGCAATCTGATTCCCCAGATCAGCTGCTGAAACCTGGGGGAACACATAAGCATAAGATCCCCATGGGTTAGAATGATCTGGATGGCACTAGGTTGGCTGTGTGGAATCCAGGCTTGGACTCTTGATGTCTGTGGAGACAATAGCTCGCTTAGTCCCCAGTGATTTTAGATAGCAAGTATGTGTGACCCTGTGGAGCCTGGCTCCACAGCTCCCAAGAACAGAGCCACCAGTGATGCTAATGTCTGTGCTCTTTAAAGGGGCCCTGCTGAGAGGTGCTCTTACCAAGGGAATGGCACTGTCATTGAACCTCTTGCGGAGAGAGAGTCCCGGTCCAGGAAAATGCGATTCCAGCAGGGTGACAGGTCTCTTGTGCACCTCGCAGGAGGCTGAAGTCTATGTCTGCTGGCCTGTCCCATGCTGATCAGCCAGATGGCAGCCTTTATCCCTGGCCAGGCTCCGGGGAACCTTAAAGTGTGCAAACACTGCTACCGTTGAGCTAAGAAAATAGCAAATGTTGGTCCCTTTGTTGGGCTTTGGGCCACTGACCTACTTCTGTCACTAACGTTTCCCTGCGTTTTTAATCTTCCATGCAATCTCGTCCGTTTCACTGCAGCTCTCTCCTCTGCTGCGAGTCAAATCCCATTACAATAAAGGAAATTGTCAAAGGACCGCCCAGTCTCTTTGCTCTTCCTAGAATTACGTGATATTAAATATTGCTTATAATAAGTGGGTCGCCAACTGAGGTCAGAGCCAATATTTAGTAACTTAGTTATTTTGAGCCCCAGACACTGAAAGAAGTGGTGGTCCAGTTTGGCTTTCTGAGTTTAATGTGTGCCTTTTCTATCAACCTCATCTTTATTCTCTATTTCCATGCCTTTTCTTTTTTTAGACGTCTCCTGTGAAGGGTCCATATATTTATAATAGTTACTGGGTTTTCAATATAGCCGAAGCACATATAACAGAGCTATCAGCTCATCAGTTGTTTCCAGTTTTGTTTTTTATATATCACATGAGCCTGTGATATGGACACGCGAATTCTGGATAGGTTCATTATGAGCACCGCTCCCTTCCCAGTCTCCTCTATGGCTAATGAAGAAAGAAACAGTCAATATCATCTACCCCCAGGAGGTTTTAACAGAAGAATTGTTCTCACTAGCGTTTCTAGGGAATTTGAAGGAATATCTAAAAGCACAAACAATGTGTATTAAAATAATTCATCAAGATTTGAAGTTCACATGTTCTTCCTCTTGAAGTAAAAATATTCTGTTTAGACTCAAGATATAAAGAGGTACCAAATAGCTATATCCAGAAAAATTCTATAAAGAAATAAGCTAAGTTAAAAGCCCATGCCTTGACATCAAGCTATTTAAACTAATATTAATAACATAGTCAACCTCAAATGAGGGAAATGATGAAAAGAAGATTAGGAATGAAAGGATATTGTTACTTTTGCTTGTCAACCTCTAAAGCAATACCAAACTCACCGTCATCAAATGATTTTGACTCCTAGCAACACTGTAGAACAGAGTAAGGCGGTGCCTCAGTTTCCAAAGCTGTGCATCTTTATATAGAATTAGATGATACCCTCTTTCTTTCATTAATCAGTTATTGTTGAATTCGAACCATCAACTTTGTGGTTAGTAGACAAAATCTCCAACTGTTGCACTACCAAAGTTCCTTTGCCATTGTTGCTGTGTCCCACACAGTCAGAAGTAACTCATCCACATTTGGCTTTGGGGAAAAAAAAATGAACTCCTTAGAATAATCAACCATTTAGTAGAGCAGTGGCAGTATTTGCCCAAGGATAAAGCTAGGAAGGAAGGAAGGAAGGAAGGAAGATGATTAATGGAGATGAGAATATAGGGAAGAAGTGGGTTGACGGAGGTTACAATATGAGTATTTTAATCTTCTAAAACAAAATGCAAATGAATTCAAACCACAAGAGAAAGAAATCTGTTGCTGACCATCGCCATGCAATGAACATGCGTCTGTGTAAATGGAGGAAGCTTCCAAACCACAAAAGCATTGTTTTCGGGCCACCATTTCTGTTGTCACAATTATGTGCAGGCGGAGTTTCCATTTCTCAGCGTGGTTGCTAGACTTGGCATGATGAACAGAGCAGCTCTGACAACGCTATTGAGCCAATTAAAGCTCTGCAGAAGGTCAGAGATCTAATTATTTCTAGCGTCCTTCCTTTCAGAAGAAGCAGGGGGCAAAGCTTGGGTGCTGCCCCGCAGCATGCTGGGAACCCCGAAGAGCATTCAGATGTAAAACATATTTTAAAAGTTTAATCAATCTGAATATAGGATGTGGGTTTAGGGAGGCAGGTCCAGAAAGAGTGATCAGAGAATGCAGATATGGGTGCAAGTCATTAGTGCTTCAAGACAAGAAGTAAGGTCAGTCTTGGTTCTGTGAAGCAGAGCTTAAGTTAAGGGAGCAAAAAATACTAGGAATAAATGAGAACTCTGACTTGTGTATTATATGAAAGGTCCACCCAGATGTTCCTTGGAAGAAAGCGCTAAAAATACACCGTTGTTTTTGTTGTTATGTGCCATCGAGTCGCCTGCGACTCATAGAGACCCTATGTACAACAGCCCTAAACCCCGCTCTATCATCTGCCAATCTTATTGTTTCTGACACACCTCACCCATTACCTCAGTCACTGAATCAATCCACCTCATCGAGGGTCTTCCTCTCTTGTGCTGTCCCTCCGTCCTCCCAAGCATGACGTCCCTCTCCAAGGACTGGTCCCTCCTTGCAGCATGTCCAGAGTAGATCTGACAAAGCTTCAGAATCCTTGCCTCCAAGGAGCAGCCTGGCTTCACCCTCTCTAGGATGAACCTGTTTGTTCTCTTAGCAGTCCATGATATATTCAGTACTCGAGCACCACAGTTCGAAGGTATCAATTCTCTTTCTATCATCCCTAGTGATTATTCAGCTCTCTGATGCATAGCAAGTAATTTGAAAGACTTCCTAAATAACTTGCCTCTGAAAACTCTATGAACTTTGATAAATGTTGATAGTTGTAGAGGGGCTTCAGGCCTTTTGTTCATAGGGTTGCTATGAGTTGTGCTTTACGCAAAGGCAATCAACAACAACAACATGCCTGGATTGGATGCACCTTAGTCTCTAGACTCACATTGTTGCTCTTCAATACTTTGGAAAGGTCTCTATGACAGCAGACTTTCTCAGTGTAATTTGTCTTTTGATTTCCTGGCTGCTGGTACCAAGAGTGTTGACTGTGGTAGACATACACTAGCCATTGAAAACTCAAAGTAGTTCTGCTCTTCTATTCTGGCATGCACGATGCTACCATGAAAGAAAATCAATAGCAACTGTGTTTTGTTTTTTAATTTCAATTTAACTCCATTTGTCAAGAATTTAGTTTTACTTGAATCCAGAATGCCCATGAAGGCAGCAGTTAAGAAATCAGATGACATATTGCATTAGAAAAATCTGCTCCCAAGGACCTCTTTAAAGTTCTGAAAGACAAGTATGTCACTTCAAGGATGAAAATGCAATTCCTCCAAGCCATGGTATTTTCAGTTATCTGCACATTAAAATTGGACTAAAGAAGAAATGATGTCTTTGAACTTTTCTTCAGTGGTAAGGATGAATTTTAGTGATGTTGAGATGTCATTCTTTACTGAAGGCTGCAGTCCTTGATCTTTTGCATTAAGTGTTCAAGCCTTCCTCATTTTCTGCAAGCAAGTTTGTGTCATCTTCATATTGCAGGTTGTTGATGAGTCTTCCTCAAAATCTGATGCCTCATTCTTCTTTAAGTTCACCTTCTTGAATTATTTTTCCCCATACACATTGAATAAGTATGGAGAAAGCGTACAACTCTGATGTATGACTTTCCTCATTTTAAGCCATGCAGTGTTACCTTGTTCTGCCCAAACAACTGCTTCTATATCTAGTTTTACTGTCTCTATATATTTTAAATTAGCACAATTAGGTGTTCTGGATTTCCCATTCTTCTCAGCATTATCTAGAATTTATTATGATCCACACAGTTTATTTGCATAGCCAATAAAACACAAGGAAACATCACTCTAGTATTCTCTGCTCTCAGCTAAAACCCATGTGACATCAGCTTGTGATAATCTTCATTCCACAATCTCTTCTAAGTTCAGGTTGAATTTATTGCTGTTCCCTGTGGTTATAGTGCTACAGCCATTCTTGAATTTCCGTCAGCGAGTTATTACTTGCATGTGATATTAATGATACTATTCAATAATTTCCCTCAAGTCAGTGCACTGAGCCCGTTCTAACTCATAGTTGACTCTCGATGGGGATTCTGAGGCTGTGACGATGGAGGAGAGGGTCTTTCTCCCAGGAAGCTGCTGGAGCACGGTCTTTGGAACACCAGTGTGTCTCACCATAGACAGTGCCATATGACCTCTCCTAATTAATTCGCTAGTCCAATCTTTCTCTTCTCTGATCTCCTGCTACAAAAATTGCATCACATGGTAGTTGTAAAGTGCATTGGGTGAATTTGGGCTCACAGCATCCCATGTGACTGAGTAAATCTGCCCATATCTCTTTTTTTTTTTTTCCTTAATCACATCACCATTTTTTCCTGCTGTGGAGACAATAGGTAGGTTCAAACCATTAACTTTTCAGTTAACAATCAGGAGCTTAATTACTGTACCCCCAGGGCTCTTTCTATCACAAGGTAGGGTTTTGCTGAACAAGTCATACTTCATCCATCCACTCCCCACAATTCCACTCCAATTTTATAATCACCAGAAAGAGCTAGAAAGCTATTCTTGTCACTCAAATTTCCTGTGAATATAGGCTTCAAATCCCAGGGTGAAAAGCTGGCTCTTCCCCAGCATAATTGAAGCTGACGTTTGCACAAGATGATGAACATAGTCTGTGTCACTGAAGTATGCCTGGAAAACTTATTGAATTAGCAAATATTTTATCACATATATAATTTTTTTACTATCATTTAACCTTCTCGAGACTGAATTATTTTCTGCTTTGACCTTTTGATTTTAACTGTGTCTTCCCTGTGATAGAAATCACTTTAGATGAAATGGAAAAAGTGTTTTGAGGTAACAAAGATTTTTCCATACTTGAGGGCTCAGTTGCCATATCTGCTAGTCTGAGTGTGCTCTATTGAACCCAAGGTTTTCGAAAGCCTACTCTTTCAGAAGTGGATGGCCAATCCTTCTTTCTAGTCTGTATTAATTTGAATGCTCAAATTTAGAACATTATCTGACAGACCAGCATTTTACAGAAGAGAGCAGATTAAAAAGATTTCCCCAATTGTAGAAATAACAAATAGATTCAGTGTTGTCTCCCCCTTGGCATGTATGTGTTGACCCACCCCTTTCCCTGCTCTACCAGCATTCCCTTTTACTCCCATTTACTCCATTCAGCACCTATCTCCCCCTATTCAGCCATTGATATGATGGTTTATATGTCAAGTTTTCTGGGCTTCTGTGGTTTCAAACACCTCGATATCCTGCCAGTTTCTTCTGCTGCAGCCAGTGTCTCTTGAGTTCATGAGTCTATAAGTCCAAATACCAGACACTAGTATCAGGTAAGACTTCTTATCTTAGATGGTTCTGAGGAAGAGTCCTTTGCCTTGAACTTCTGTCCCAGGATTGACTTTTTGTGGCTTAGTGCCCCTTCTCTTCCATTTGTAGGACATTGTAGTCACAATGGAATAGTTTCTCCAAGGAGGGTGACGTGTCCTATAAATCTGGTATATAGTATTGTTCTTGTTATTGTTAAGTATTGGCCTTGACCTGTGGGCTTCTGTGAAATGTGGGCATACCTGTGTTTTGCAGGGCCAGCCGAGACACCATCTCCCACAGGTGTTTTGCCTCCCACACCACATCTGAGGAGGACCTGAAGCATTTGCTGCAGAGGATTAAGGACTGCAGCCTTCAATAAATATTGAAGCTCAACATCAAGAAAACAAAGATTCTCACCACAGGGCCAATTGGCAGCATCATGATAGATGGTGAAGAGATTGAGGTGGTTAATAGTTTTAGTTAATGTGACTCCACGATCATCACTCTTTGTCTTAACAGCCAGGAAATTAAAAAATGAATTGGTATTCTACTGCTTGGGATGTACCCCAAGAGAACAAACAGAAACTTGTACACCAGTGCTTATAGCAGCGTTACTTACCATGGCAAGAACATGGAAACAGCTCAAATGTCCAACCACAATAGAATGGATTGAGAAATCATGGTACATTCACATGATGGAATGCTATGCAGCACGCAGGAGCAATGATTTCGTAAATCATTACCTAACATGGGAGGGACTGGAGAGCACTACGCTGAGTGAAGTAACTCAGTCCCATAAGGACAAATACTGTATAACGAACGTTATTGTAGAACAAGTATAAGAATCAAAGTGGGGGAGGGTGGAAGCAGAAGGGTGAGGATGGGCTGGGGTGCTGTTAATCATAGGGTCACACAATTTGATCGGGGATTGTGAAGAAAATGGGAAAGATTTGGTATTAAAAACAATGTATGTGAGCTTTTAAGTAAATCAGTATATAATAAAACATTTATTTGAAAAAAAGCCCAAAAAACAAAACAATGTATGTGAACTTTTTAGGTAAAACAGCATAAAATAAAAATTGTATTTAAAAAAAAATGTGGGCCATTGACTGGAGTTAAGTCCAATTTAGTGGTAACTGTTGTTGTTATGTGCCATCGAGTTGCTTGCGACTCATAATGACCCTATGTTCAACACCCCTAAACTCTGGCCTGTGTCAACCGCACCGTCTCCGATACACCCATCCCGTTTACCCCAGTCACTGAATCAGTCCTCCTCACAGAAGGCCTTCCCCTCTTGCACTGTCCCTCCACCCACCCAAGCATGATGTCCCTCTCCAAGGACCACTCCCTCTTTACAACATGTCCAAAGTATGTTAGATGGAGCCTCAGAATCCTTGCCTCCAAGGAGCCGCCTGGGTTAACCCTTTCCAGGATGAATCTGTTTGTTTTCCCAGCAGTCCATGGTATTCTCAATACTCTTCTCCAGCACCACAGCTCAAAGGCATCAATTCTTCTATCCTCCCTAGTCATTGTCCAACTCTTCTGATGCATAACAAGTGATAGCAAAGAGCATGGCCTATCTCAGATGCACCTTAGTCTCCAAAGAGACACCGTTGCTCTTCAGTACTTTAGAGTGGTCCCTAACAGCAGACTTTCCCATGGCAATACGCCTTTTCATTTCCTGGCTGCTGGTGCCAAGAGTGTTGACTGTGGAGCCAAGCAAACTAAAGCTATGAACAATCTCAATCTCTTCACCATCCATCCTGATGCTGCCAATTGGTCCAGTAGTGAGAATCTTTGTCTTCTTGACATTGAGCCTCAATCCATACTGTAGACTGCAGTCCTTGACCCTCTGCAGCAAGCGCTTCAGGTCCTCCTCAGTTTCAGCAAGCAACTAGATAGAGCAAATTGCTTAGAGGAATGTCTGTGTACAGATTACCTTCCTCAAACTATTTTAAGTGCTGTCACGCTGCATTGGGAGATCTCTGGCAAGCCCATCTTATCAGCTACTTCCTCAGCTATAGCCAAGTAAATGAAGACACTCAGTCTTTCCTGTTTCAGTCATTTAGACTTCAGCACTTTTTTATCCCAGGCTAAAATAAGGCACCTAAACATAGGACAAGAGCAGATCTATAATAAAAAGGGTGCATGTTTTATGTATTGCTGCTTGAAATGAAAATCTCTTACCTTCTCCCTCGGGCATCCTCCCTGCCTCAGTCTCCATCCAGCAGGACTATAAACAGCTAAGGAAGAGCTCATTTGAAGATGCGTGTGAAGGGAGAATATTTCAAATTGCTTTTAGGAGCTAGTTATATATATATATATATATATATATATATATATATATATATATTTCATCGGGGCCATGGATGGACATGGGGGGGAAAAATCAACCTTGGGCCCTTGCCAGTTCCATCTAAGAAATGTTAGAACAGCCAACTTTGTTTCAGGGGTTTGTTTATTCCTTCCAGAAGTAAATTATAGGAAAGGAGTTGGAAGCTGCAGGTGGGCATGAGTGAATTGTCTTGGAGAATTATGGAGTTGGAAGCTGCAGGTGGGCATGAGTGAATTGTCTTGGAGAATTATGGATGATGTGCTAAGTGCTTTGTAAATGAGAAGCAGCCCATGAATATGTCACTGTGAGGACCCTTCTGGCTGGAAGGAGTGAGATGGATGTGATTAAGTAAATTCAGGAAGGAGAGTTGGATTCCCCACCCACCCACCCACCCCTCACAGGAGGGAAAACATGCTAGATTATTGTTGTGGTTAAGTGTTACCAAGTTGATGACAGCTCATAGCAACTTTATGAACCAGATCAGAACTTTGCCCGGTCCTACATTATCTTTACCATCTCTAATATGCTCCAGCCCAAGTTGGAGTCACTGTGTAAATCCATCCAGTTGTGCTTTCTCTTCCTGAACCTCCACTGTCCCTTACATGATACCTCCTGCCAGGGACAGGCCCCTTCCTGACAGCATGATCAACGTATGTGAGACAAAAAAAGGCATGACGCTTGCATCTTAAGGAGTGGTCGGTCCATTTGCACTTATTCCAAGACAGACATGTTTGTTCTTATTATGGCGGCCCATGAGATCATTAGTACTCCTCTCCAATGCCACAATTTAAAGGCATCAGTTCTTTTTCAGTCTTCCTTATTCATTGTCTAACTTTCAGATGCACACAAAGCAATTGAAAATGACAACCTAAATTAATAAATGCCCAGCAGTTGAACGATGCAGTCCATAAGGTGGACAGAACTGTAGGCTCCCTGGGCTTCAAGAGTGCTTACTCACAGATTAAGTTTGAGGGCTCCCTCTGCTCTCAGTATGTACCTCTGCCTTCCACACATAAGAAGCAAGAAATCAGATATAGGATTTCCTCTTCTTGTTTGTGTTTTGGCTCTTGTGAAATAATATAGTTCCCAGCATAGCTCCATTTAGAGTGTTTTTGAAATTACTTCACAGCTACCTACATTTTCTTGACTTTCGTGGCTATCAAGCAAGAACATCTAACTTTTACCTGTTGAGTTCCTTGAGGGTTCTGGTGGTGCTGTGGTTGAGGCATTTGTTTGCACACTAAGAGATCAGCCGTTCTCATCATACGCACTGAGCTCTTTTTTGTGACTTATCTATCTATATGGTTCCAAATGATCAGTGATTTCTAGAGCCATAGGAGAAGGCAAGGTGGCCAGGACCCTAGAGTGCAGCAAATGATGCCACCAGAATAGAACAAGTGAGAATAATGAAGCATTGTGAAAATAGAAGTAACTAGTGTTGTTGTTGTTGTTGTTATATGCCGTCATAGTGACACTAAGTACAGCAGCTCTCACCAGGTTATGCCAAGAAATCTGAAGGACAGCTACTTGGCCAACTGTCTGGAAGAGATCCATATTTATTCCCACTCCAAAAAAGGTGACCCGAGAGGGTGTGAAAATTATCAAACAATAATCACACACTAGAAAAATCCTGCTAAAGATAATCCAGAAATTACTAGAACAGTGCATTAACAGAGAACTACCAGAAATACAAGCTGGATTTAGAAGAGACCATGGCACTAGAGACAATATTGCCAATGTCACATAGATCTTGGCAGAAAGCAGAGCATTCCAGAGGAATGTCTACCTGCATTTCATTGGCTATGCAAAGGCATTTGACTGTGTGAATCACAGAAAGTTGTGGCTAACCTTGAGAAGAATGGGAATCCCAGAACACTTGATTGTGCTTATGTAAAACCTATGTGAAGTACCCAATATCACAGAACCATTTGTGTAGATATTTTCAAGTGGGAATTTAATCTGCAGTGTCCACATTTACCTTGAACACTTGAAAATATTCTTTTTAAAAAACAAAGTTGGAATTACCTGCTCTGGAACAAAAACATGACAGTCTGCTCCTTTGAGGATTGATGGTCTCAGAAGCCCTTTGGGGTAATTCTCCTCTCTTCTGCTGGGTCACTATGAATGGCAATCAGCTTGTCAGCACGGGATTTAGGTTTATTCAAGTTCATGTCCCCTTTCAGAAAAACAAGTCGTCTTTTCGCCATTAAATGTGTATCAGCCTATGTCATGTATGTTAGAGGTGAATTGTGCTCCCTGGGATTCTTTTATCTTAATTCATTCATTCATTCTTTGAGTAATAATTTTGAGTGAAAGTTTACATATTGATTCTTATACAATGATTCATAGGCATTTTGCTTTATTCATTAATTCATTATAATGCTTAGTCAGCCCTTTAATGTGTATTTCCTTTCCCTTCACCCAGTTTATCTACTTATTAGAAATGGGTGGCTTTTGGAACTACTAACCCTAACCCTAACCCTAACCCTAACCCTAACCCTAAACCTAAACCTAACCCTAGCAGTAGAGGGTGTTAACTATCTGTATCACCCAGAGGTCCCTATGGTTAATAACTATGTATTTACCCTTTTATACGCACTGGCTAGTTTATCTTCACACTTGTTTTGTAAGATGAGTATCACTATGATTTTTTTATTCACCCATTTAAAATCTGAGATTCAGAAAGATGACGTTATTTTCCCAGGCATTAAAGCTCACCTTTTCTAGCACCAAAGGCCACGCATTGAGCATGATGAAGTACAAGCAGGTCTCAGAGATGCTGCAGGTTCCACCCAAGACCACTTCAATAGGGCAAACATCACCAAAGCATGCTAGCATGAACTTGTTGGTGTCCCAGGAGACAGTCCTAAAGGAGACAGTAGACAATAGTCCGTTCAGTCCCCATAGCATTACGATAAGGTTTGATGGCTGAGTGGGAGAGAATCAGTTGTGTTGCCAACACAAAAGCTCCTGAATCAAATCTACTAGCTTCTCTATCAGAAAACGGTAGACAGTCTCCTCCCATGTGATTTACAGTCTCTGAAAACCCACTGGAGGGCCAGCTATGAGTTCCAATTCAACAGTAATTAGAGAGAAGGAGGAAGGGAGGGAAAGAGAGAGAGGAGAGGAGAGGACAGGAGAGGACAGGAGAGGAGAGGACTTGGTACGGAGACATAAAGTGAGCAGCTACTATTGAAAACATTATAGACTTTCTAGCTGCAGGGCTAATGCAAATCTCTAATTTGTCAAACATTACAGTATCTGCCAAGTGCAGTAAAGCTAGCACCATAGCACAAGGTCTGGCTGTCCTGTTTTCTCTGTCCGTGTATCTGGCTCTCCGGTTTGGAGACTCTTGTGTGAAGCACTTGGATTTTGGAGGGTAGTTTCTCTTGTTTTAGTTGAAATTGGGTGTAAACTGTTTGGGGATTTTTTTACTTCCTTCACAATCATATGCAAGCTGATTGGTTGCATGGATTTATTGGCTTTAGCTAACAATCAGCTGTGGGCTGGAAACCTTTTGTTTAAGACAATCAGGACCTGGTGGGTGGGTCTTTGTGTTTAAAAGTCAGTTGGGTCCTGGTGTTCATTGTGTTTGGGAAGAACATTCTTTTAAGTGGTACAGCACTGGTCTGTCAGTTTGCTGTACTGAAACAACCTGAGGATGCTGTGATACTGAACACTGTGCCACCGGTGTGTCAAATGGCATGATAGTTCCCCATGGTGGACAGGGTTTGATAGAGCTCCTAGATTAAGACAGGCTTGTAAGCAGGATTGGCATCCACTTCTTAAACAATATGCCTTTGGAAACTCTATGAACATTAGAAGAATGATGATCTTTTGTAAATAGGGTCGCTATGAGTTGTACTCAACTTCACAGACTTAACAACAACAGTGTGTCTAGCTACTCAGTGAAAAGTTCCAGCCCTGGGATTCAGCCACTCAGCCTGGGTGTGGATCACTGTTATTTCTCTTTAGTCCCTACCTCTATTTCCCTCTGCCATCTGGATCCTATTTCAACTCTCCACTTCCTTTCCTTCCCACAGGCAAATATGCCATGCGAGACCTCGTCCACAGACTGCCGGGAGGGAATAACAGCAACAACTCAGCCAGCAAGGCCATGTCAGATGACACAGTGACCGCTGTCTGCTGTACCCTGCATGAAGTGATCACCAAGAACATGGAGAATGCCAAGGCCTTACGGGACGCCGGCGGCATTGAGAAGTTGGTTGGCATCTCAAAAAGTAAAGGAGACAAGTAAGTTCGCAGTGGCTTCATTAAAAAGTTAGATGTGTGCCTGTCTCCTCCTGGTGATGAGTATGCTCTCTAAAGTCACTGATAACCCAAAGAAGAGAAACAGTAAATGGTGTCCAGTCCTCACTCCATGAGGAAGCAGATCTTACTAATCTTTTAACTAAGTAAAGAACTCCCCTTGGAGTTGTAAGTAGACCTGATAATCCAGTGTGCATGTTTAGAGTGTTCCTACAAGGAACTCTGGCACCCAGTACACAGTAGGGTAGTGGGTTTTTTTGCAATTGTGTAAGGAGCTTTATTGGAACAGTACTTAATGTGTCAGGCTACTGACTTAAAGGTCAACCATGTACATCCTCTGGCTACTCTACAGGTGAAAGACAGGTATTATATGTCTGTAAAGATTTACAAACTTAGAAACTAGACTGCAGGTTGCCATGAGTCAAACTTGACCTTGTGGGCGAGCTCTGGTGGCCTAGTGGCAGGAAACGGCACTGTAGTCCCAGAGGTGTGCGGTTCAAATCCACCAGATCCTCTGCTGAAGAAGGAGGAACAATCAATCGCCTCCTGTACCAGTCAGATCCAGTTTGACGGTACACACATTAAAAAAAAAAATGACAACAATAAAAAAAAATTAAAAAAACAAACAAAAAAGACTAACTTGACCTTGTGGCCATGTGTGTGATAGTTCCAAGTGCACATGTTGCTGAAGAACTCACATCCTTTTGGCTTCTTTCTTTATATCTCACCTTGTAAGTCATCATGCAAGAAGCATAGAACAAGAAGTGCAGGGTATTGGAGTCAGAGGTCCTTGAGTGGCATGGGTGGTTAGACACTTGACTATAACCCCAAGGATGATGGTTTGAAGCCAAAAAGAGGTTCCTTGGAAGATCTGCTTCTGAAAGGTCATAGTCTGTGAAACCTACTCATGAATAGGAAGTGGCAGCTGATTTGGTTTTTGGTTGGAATTATAAAGAACCAAGTTCGAGTTCAGCACCTTCCCTTACTAGCTATAATATCTGAGGCAAATTATTTAACAAGATATAATGCATATTAGATTCCAGTCTCAAATTGATGATGGAACTCGCATAAAATAGTTTGTTGTTAGATACCTTCTAACAATAAGCTATAAGTAAGTACACTAAGACTCTTAGACACCTTATTAACAAACAGATCTGGACCTTGCTCTTCTCTGTACCACTGCCACAATCTCCATCATGTTCAAGTCTATTATGATAAGTGTGTCAAAGGTTAGTATGTTTTCTAGGTACCTAGGGTAATGGTGGTGGGTGTGTCAGAGACAGTAAGATTGGCACAGGACAGAGCAGGGTTTAGGGCTGTTGTGCACAGGGTCGTTATGAGTCGTAGGTGACTCAACGGCACATAACAACAAGAAGGTACCACAAGGTCAGCAGTTTGAATCTACTGACCAGTCTTTAGGAGGAAGATGGAAAGTCTCCTCCTGTAATTATTTACAGCATCAAAAAACCTCTGGAGGATCACCGTGAGTTGGAATCCACTTTATGGCAGTTAGTTCAGTTTTGGTTTTAGGTAGAGAGGATGGTGGGAAGAAGGAGAACATCTCTGTGAATGGAATAAAAAGAGATGACTCCAGTCAAAGCATCTTCACCCCTACAAAGAATACTGCCCCCCAACTTGATTTAGGAGCCTGTGATATCTGCTTGATTTAGGAATCTGTGGTATCTTCTTCCAAGTGCCAGAAAAATATCTTTACAAGATACAGTGTCTGTTTATCAGGCAGCTGTCAGTTGTACAGAAACATTCCTGAATCTTAATTAAATTATACCTCCTGGAAATCCCTCAGTGTAATCAGAGTAGATTAAAGGGAAAAACCTTAACATTATCAAGGGTCTATTTCTTTAATTTTTATTCTCTGTTCCCCTGCCCCCCATTCCTTTACATCTGAGGGCTAAATACTTTTTCCTTGTTATTAAAGTCTGTGAAGGATTCATTTGGAGATTTTGGAAAGTATCTCATTATTCTTTTCATTTAATTCTATTTCTTACTACTGAATTGTGAAAAAAAGATTCAGGATCGCTGGTATACCATCTGGAGACCTCTGAAGCAGCTCATGTGAGGTCACTTTCAACATCTGAATACTTTTCTATGTCACTGCAGTAATTGCAAATAGTGATTATTGACTTGAATGCTATATTGTAAACACAAAAATAAACTGTGAAAGGAGCAGATGGAACGTGAGGGTGGCCAAGTCTGATTTCTGCCTCTTTTATTAAGGGGAATTGTCCCCATCAATAATGTCCATGTTGTTATTGTTTTTGTTGATGTTCTGTCAAGTTACTTGCAAATCATCGCAATCCTATATACAAGAGCTCTGATCCATGCTCTATCTTGGGCCAATTTCATTGTCTCTGACACACCTACCACATTACTCTAGTCACTGAGTCAATCTGTCTCTTCCAGGGTTTTCCTTTTTTTCACTGTCCCTCCACACTTCCAAGCATGATGTCCCTCTCCAAGGACTGGCCACTCCTGGCAGCATGCCCAAAGTATGTTAGATAGCACTTCAGAATACTTGCCTTTAAGGAGCAGCCTGGTTTCACCTTCTCCAGGAAAGACCTGTTTGTTCTCTTAGCACTCCATGGTATATTCAATACTCTTCTCCAACACCACAACTCAAAGCATTGATTCCTCTTCTGTCATCCTTATTCATTGTCCAGCTCTCTGGCCCATAGCAAGCAATTGCAAAGACCATAAACTAGATCAGGTGCACCTTAGTCTTATATCATAGCTATTTGATGCTCTGGAGAGGTCCCTGACAATAGGTTTTCCCAATGCAATTTGTCTTTTTATTTCCTGGCTGCTGGTATCAAGAATGTTGATTGTGTAGCCAAACAAGCTGAAGCTGTTAACAATCTCAGTTTCTTCTCTGTTTATCATTAATAATGTCCATAGGACCATACCAATAATCACATAGTAAAAAAATGCCACCTCACATGCTCCTACACCTATTGTTTTATTTCCCCAAATTTTTTAATTTCTTTTTTGCTTTTTTAAAAAAGCTTTTTTATTATTATACTAGTTTGTTTCAAAAATTCAAATACACTGTTTTCCAGAACAGACTTTTCTAATTTTCTTCACACTCCTCCCCATCAAATTGTACAACCTCATGATTAATCACCCTCTACCCTGGACATACTCATCCCTCTGCTTCCACCTTCCTGACCCCTTAGATCCTTATACTCTTTGTACAATTATGGTTTTATACAATATTTGTCCTTGTGGGACTGAGTTTGTTCACTCAGCATAATGCTCTCCAGTCCCTCCAAAGTTAGGTCATTTCTCCTGCATGCTGTGTTGTATTCCATTGTGTGAATGTACCATAATTTCTCAATCCATTATTTTGTGGTTGGACATCTGGGCTGTTTCCATTTTTACCAATAGTTGGGTCCGATGTTCATTGCAAGACTCACAGACTTTACTCACAGGGACCATATTAAAAGCAGATCTAAACTTTTCCCTGCCCTGCCATCTTCACGATCTGTGTCATGTTCAAGCTAATTGTCACTGCATCAGTCCATCCCTTGGAGAACCTTCTTCCCTTTCTCTGACCTGCTGAATTTCCCAACCTGGCCCTTCCTGACAACATGCCCAAAATATGTGAGATTACATTTCACCATCCTCACCTCTAAATACAACCCTAGTTACATTTCCTCCAAGGCAGATTTGTTCATTCTTTTGACAGTGCTATGAATATTCTATATTCTTCTCCAACACCATAATCCAAAGGCCTTAAGTCTCCTTCTGTCCTCCCATAGCTTCAGTCAGGAACACCTTCATCTTTAAACTAACATCCTTGCTCTTTAGTACTTTGGAGAGGCCCTTGATATCAGGTTTTCCCAGTGCAGCACGTCTTTTGACTTCTTGGCTGTTGTTACCATGAGTGTTGATTGTGAATCCAAGACAATGACCATCTTCTCCATTGATCATGATGTTTCCTGCTGCTCCGATTGGCCCAGTTCAGAAGACTTCTGGCATTTATGACTTGATGTGCTTCTTTGTTTTGAGCATTATTATTTGATGCTGTTGGGCCAACTCTGATGTATAGGGACTCAGTGTACAGCAGAATAAAACCATACCCAATCTCATACCATCTTCATTATTGCTGCTGTGTATCCATCCTCTCATTCAGTCTTCTTCCTTTCCACTGACTCTCTATACCAAGCAAAATTAAATCCTATTTCGATTTTATTTCACTTGGATCCTTAGTGACCAAGGTTCAGATCAGTTGTTCATAAGGTCTCAATGAGTTGTAGTTCACTTGATGGCATATAACAACATGACAAAAGAAAACTATTTGGTGAAGCTAAACCTAAAAATCTTTGGAGAAAGTGTGTGTGTGTGTGTGTGTGTGTGTATCTTTATTAACAACCCAAAAATTGCTTGTGAGATATCTGCATGGTCTTTGGGATTGATATGGGAAATTTCTCCCCCTGTAGATTAATTCATAAATACCTTTAATTTGGCTGAAATTTTCTTTAATGATTTGTTCCAGCTCCTTTTTCCCTTATCTTTTTCTAAACAAATATCATCAGCCTGGATTTATGAGTTTAATAAGAAGTATTGTGTTGGGCTAAATAAAGTATCCTCTAAGTTTTGCTTCTAGTACTTAGTGATGATTTTCCATTATTTCATGTCACTTTTCAGTTTTTATGCACTGACTAATTTGGACATCGAGGCAAGGTTTGATCAACTTAAATATTCACTCCCTAAAATGATCACTCCCTAATCTCCTGCCCTCTCTTCATTTTGATTATGGCTTTCACTGCTTTCAAAACAAAATGAATCTAGTAGGATGGCACAAATCATATGCCTAAACCCACCACTGATCACTCAACTTTATGAGAACTGTACACAATGGGTGACCCTCGAGAACATTATGCTGAGTGAGATATTTCTGTCACAAAAGGAAAAATACTGCTTAGTACCACTGTTGTAAAATGGGACTGATATCGGGGTTGGGGGGAGACTGAGAAAGAGGGGAGAACTGTTTAAAAGGGATATATGATTAGGTATTATTGTCAGGACAGGAGTCCAGAATGAAGGCTGCACAGTACAGTGGTCTTGGGGGGGAGGGATTGTATAACAATGAAAAAATTTTTCTTTTACTTTTCAAAGAGAAGGCTTCATAGTGGAGTGTACTTAGGGCGAGAGATTGTAAAGCAGTTAAATAATTTTTCTTTTACTTTTCAAAGAAAAGAGCAGACTGGGGAGGGGAGGGGTGGGCAGGGAGAAAAGTGCAACAATGAATGAATGGAAATCCAAAGTCTCTGTAAATTTTCATTAAAATTAATAATTAAAAAAGAAAAAAGATCACCATGGCCATTCAGACATTGTTTTTAATTTTTTCTAATTTTTGTTTTATTAATTTGTGTGTGTGTGTGTGTGTGTGTGTGTGTACACCATCAAAATGGATCTGACTGGTACAGGAGGTGATTGATTACCCCTCCTTCTCCAGCAGAGCATCTGGTGGATTCGAACCTCACACCTCTGGGATTGCCGTGCAGGTTCTTGCCGCTAGGCCACCAAAACTCCCCCATTCAGACATATTGTAGTGTTCTATATTGAACATGCTGTTGGTTTTGTTGTTGTTGTGTATCTGACTTATAACTGACCCTCAGTTGGTTTTCAGAGGCTGTAAATCACATGAGAGCTTGTCCATTGTGGAGTAGTTGGTGGACTCTAATTGCCCACCTTTGAGCTGACAGTGCAACTCTTTATTACTGGGCAGTCAGCGCTCCCTGTATTGAAATAGACATTTTGAAGTCGGGGATAAGTTAATCATTGGGGACAAGAAGACACGTTTATTTTCCCTACAAGGTGAATTGACTGTGCCTATGGGCTTGAGCAGGTGGAGATGATTAGAATGATGAAAGATAGAGCAACGTTTTGATCTGTTGTTCTTAAGATAGTATGAGTCATAGAGGACTTGATGCGCCTAGCAATTAATTTCAAAAACATAAAAAGCTTGCATAGTTGTCATCTCTAAATTGTCCTTAGAAAACCAATTCCAATAAAATGTTTAGTTCACAACTGTTTGGTTTTTGTTTGTTTGTTTGTTTTCAATAACATAGGAAAGCACAGATGGAGAAAATATGTGCCTTGCTATAGGCGTCCATTATGTGTATCTGTATACCTTATTTATAGATATATTGTTGGTTTTAGCTGCCATAAAGTCAACTACAGTTTATAGTGACCCTGTGAACAACATTTGGAACCTTGCCCTTTCCTCAGCTGTCCTAACAATCCACACCAAGCTCAAGCCCATTGCCACAGTTACTGTGTCAGTCCGTCTCCTAGAAGGGGGCCTCCTATCATTTGCTAACCTTCCACTTTTCCCACACGGTGTCTTTTTCCAAGAACTGGCCCCTTGTGACAACATGTCCAAAGTAAGTGAGCCAGAATTTCACCGTTCTTGTCTGTAAGGAACACTTCCTCGAAGACAAATTTGGTTTCTTCGTTTGGCAGTCCATGGCATATTCCATACTTTTGATCAACACCACAGTACAAAGGCATGCATTCTTCTTTGGTCGTCCTTATTCACTCACTGTTAAACTTGTGCACCTAAAACTGCTATGACATGAGTCAGGAGCACCATAGTCTTTTCATTTCTAGATATATCCAAGCTTAAATATGCAGTGCAATTGATGGATCAGACAAATGAGTTGTTGATCAGGGCTGCTAGAAGGTCCAACCCAGTATATCTTGCAGTACAGCACTGGGCCTGTGTTTTGAGTTCCTTGCTGTTGATATATCTGTCTTGAGCAGCCAGCAGGACTTGTACCAGCCCACATTTCCTGCCTCCACTGATTGGCAGTTCTGGAGATGATCCAGACATCATGTCATTCTTACTGTCTCTGCAAGAGCCTGACACTCACCACTTCCAGGTCATGTTTACGTTATGCTATTCTTTCCACATCATTTTAAACATCCGTTATGGACCTTCTATAACATCCATCAGTTTAAAAAGTACCCTTAGTTTGTTTTGTTCTGTTTTTATAATTTTAACAGTCATAGAGCAAATAGTGTGGAGTGTGTCACTGTACTTTGTCATGAGATGGAAAAGCTATTAACAGTCTCAACTACAACTTGTCAGTATGGAACTGTGCAGAGTGGCTTGGGTTATAATCACTTGACACATTAGAAGCACTCAGTTGTTCAAGTCCTTCAATCAATAGTTATCGTTCTTCAAGTAGAAGTTGCTACAGCACCAGTCCAGTGGATCTGAGTTAAAGTCTGAAAAGAAAGCACATAAGCTTTAACCTTCAGGTTCTACTATATCATTCTGATGTCTTGGCATCTTAATTGAAAAGTTAAAATCTGCTCTTCATTAGACATTCACAGTCCCTGTTTTGTAACTAAGCAAAATGCAAAAACAAAAATTACTCTGTGTCAGAAAATTTTTGCATATTGAATGTCTTACAGCTGCACTTATCACCGCCTGAATATTAATATATCTGCCTCTAGAATTGTGTGATTGTTTCCATAGACATTTAACTCATTTATATAAAATGCAGCAAAACATAGCATTTAATCAGTGTCCGGCATTGTGTGAAAAATAAAATGTACTTCTGTGTGTACCCCTGAAAAGATCTAGAACCTTTAAAGACAGAAAGAATTCTGGCTTTAAAGCAAAGGAATTCAGTGTTGCGTTGAGAACAAGATTACAAGTTAGTTTACTTATCAAATCAGCTTTATTAACAGAAAATACAAGTCATCTTCTCATGGACTCTTTTTTTTTTAATTTATAAGAAGTAGATGGTTTATTTTACCAACTGACTTGTAAACACAACCAAGCTTTAATTTTATCACAGTATTATTCTTTGGTATCATAGTTAAAAAAGTAATTTCTAGATCCGTCTCGAAGTACAACATTGT
>NW_006399875.1:7471846-7473156 GCF_000299155.1 Elephantulus edwardii | reverse complement strand
GTTTAGGGCTGTTGTACATAGGGTCGCTATGAGTCGCAAGCGGCTCGATGGCACGTAACAGCAACAATGGATGACTGTCATAGTTGCTCTGAAATAAATGGATGGGAGAAACCCTAACCCTTCAGCTTATAACTGGCTTAAGTTACGATTGTGAACACAATAATTGCAGCCATTTCAGCTACAGTGTGGTGGTGGAGTTGTGAGGCAGCTTCAGTACTTTCCAAGTCATAGTGACCATAAGTACAATAGGACAAAACATCACCCACCCAGTCCTGTGCCAACCTCATAATCATTGCAACGCATAAACCCATTGTTACAAGCAAGGATCACCACTCCCAGAGGGCAGGGGTGGGCAGAGGACAGCTGCACTCACCTGCCAGCCCCCTGTTTGTAGAAATCAAGTTCTGCTAGAGCACAAGCCCATGTCTCCCTTGGCTCTGTGTTTTGTTTTGTTTTGTTGCATATGCAAGGTTTGTGGATGCCCTTCGTTAAGCGACTCTGTCTGCACCATTTTCCAGCAGCATGTGCTCATTTTGGGTCTCTGTCACAGTTTGGTGATTTTTATGGTATTTTAAACTCTTTTTATAATGCTATTGCACATTTAGTAGATGATAAACTAGAAAAAAAGCAAATCCACTGAGTCAAGTTATTTGGACTGATAGTCACTCTCCACCAAGTTTCCAAGGCTGTTAATGTTTTTGTGGGGAACCATTTCCTCCCAAAGCATAGCGGGTGGACTCAAACTGCTGAATTTCAATTGGTAGAATGATGATTTATGCATTGCACTACCAGGATTCTTTGAATAAACTATAATATAGTATAAATCTAAATTTTCAATGCAGTGTTATCTTGTTGTTGCTGATGAGTCAACTTTAACCCCAAACAACCCTGTGAACAGCAGCTCTGAATCTTGCCCTATCCTGAGCCAAATTCACCATCTCTGACACATCTGACCCCTTTGCTATAGTCACTGTGTCAATCTGTCTCATTCAGGGTCTTCCTCTCTTGTGCTAGCCTTCTGTCCTTCCCAGCATGATGTCCTTTTCCAAGGACTGGCACTTCTTAGCAACATGTTCAAAGTGTGTGAGATGGAGTTTTGAAATATTGCTTCCAAGGAGCAACCTGGTTTCACTCTCTTCAGTACAGACCTGTTTGTTCTCTTGGGAGTCCATGGTATGTTCAGTACTCTTTACCAGTTGATCATTGGGGAACCAATACTTTTGTATTGCTCACTTTATGGGGATATTAAATTTATTGCTGTAGTCTAAAATCAAGCCTCCTGTATCTGATGTCCACATGTATCTTCAGAG
>NW_006399875.1:7470132-7471211 GCF_000299155.1 Elephantulus edwardii | reverse complement strand
CTCTTCTCCATCCATCATGGTGCTGCCAGTTGGCCCAGTGGTGAGAATCTTTGTCTTCTTGATGTTGAGCTTCAATCCATATTGAAGACTGCAGTCCTTGGCCTTCTGCAGAAAGTGCTTCAGGTCTTCTTCAATTTCAGTAAGCAAGGTTGTGTCATCTACATAAGTAGGTTGTTGATGAGTCTTTTTCCAATCCTGATGCCATAGTCCTCCTCATAAAGCCCAGGTTCCCAAATTATCTGTTCTGCATATAGATTGAGGATATATGGAGACAGGATGCATCCGTGACACACTCCTTTCCTGGTATTGAACCATGCAGTGTTTCCCTGGTCTGTTCAGAGGACTGATTCCTAGTCCAAGTATAGGTTTTGCATAAGCACAATCAAGTGTTCTGGGATTCCCACTTTCCTTAAGGCTATCCACAATTTGTTGTGACACACACAGTCAAATGCTTATGCATAGTCAATGAAACACAGATATTCCTCGGTACTCTTTGTTTCTTGCCAACATCCATCTGACATTGGCAATAATTTATCTAGTACCACAATGACCAGGGATGATAGAAAGAGAATTGATGCTTTTGAGCTGTAGTGTTAGAGAAGAGTATTGAATATACCATGGACTGCTAAGAAAATGAACAAGTTTGTCCTGGAGAGGGTGAAGCCAGGCTTCTCTTTGGAGGCAAGGATTCTGAAGCTTCATCTGACATACTTTGGACATGTTGCAAGGAGGGACCAGTCCTTAGAGAGGGACCTCATGCTTGGGAGGGTGGAGGTACAGTGCAGGAGAGGAAGACCCTTGATGAGATGGATTGATTCAGTGACGGAGGTAATGGGGGTAGGTGTGTTGGAGATGGAGTAGGTGTGTTAGAGTTGTTGAGATTGGCCCAGAGGTTAGGGCTGTTGTACATAGGGTCGCTATGAGTCACAGACAATTCGACGGCATATAACAACAACAAACCACAATCTCTTCTCAACCCAGCTCATATTTTTGGTAGTTCTCTGTCAATGTACTTTTCACACATATCTGGGTAATCTTCAGCAGGATTTTGCTAGTGTGTGATATTAGTGATATTGTTG
>NW_006399875.1:7465645-7468967 GCF_000299155.1 Elephantulus edwardii | reverse complement strand
CCACAACCTCACCAGCATTTGTTGCTTGCTGTTCTGTTAAATTTTGCTATTCTGACTGGGGTGAGATGATATCTCATAGTTGTTTTAATGTTGTTATATTTTTTAAAAACATTCTTCTACTTTGTACATCACTCTTTGTCAGTTTGCTGTACTGAGGTAATCTGGGTTTACTGTGATGCTGAACTTTGAGCCTTTGAGGTGTCAAATACCATAAGGGTTTCCCATTGTGGACAGTGTTTCGTGGAGCTCCCAGTTGTAAAACAGGTTTGGAAGCAGGAGTGGCATCCACTTCCTAAACCACATGCCTATGGAAACTCTATGAACTTGGAGAAACGAAGATAGGTATAGAAAGGCATTAGGTCTTTAGTTCATAGGGTCCCTGTGAGTCATGCTTGACTCAAGGGCGATCAACAGCAGCAACAACAGTGTATGGGGATGATAATACGAAACAAAATGTGAGCAGAGGAATGCATGAAACACAATGCATGTAAACAAAACAACGTATACAACTTTTATATGCAAAGTAATATAAAATTTAAAACATTTCTCTTTATTTTTTCCTTTTTTTATATGGAACATTACATTCACATTTTAAGAAGCCAGGGGCTGTTGAACCAATTATAACTCATGATACTCTCATATTTCAGAAAAGAGTTGTGTCCCATAGCGTTTCACTGGTTATTTTCTCAGAAATAGATTGCCAGGGCTTTCTTCTGAGTTGTCTCTGGGTGTATTAACACCTCTATCCTTTTGATTAGCAGTTGAGTGTTTAAACAGAGGCACCACCCAGGAGTCCCTACATTCTGAGTAAATGCCCACAGATTTATGCTTTGAAAAGGCTTTGCCTAAAAGTTCTCCCTGTCTCTGACCCTCATCAATGTGTGGATGCGAGTGGACTGGAGGTGACTAAGACAATGTTGATAGTGACCTGGAGCCCCACTGGCCACTCACAACCTTGCATTTCCTGTCTTTTCTCCATTAGACACTCTCCAAAGGTGGTCAAGGCAGCTTCTCAGGTCCTCAACAGCATGTGGCAGTACCGGGATCTGAGGAGTCTCTACAAAAAGGTAAGGCTGATTTAATCATCATGGCTCATGGGGTGCACAGATGCTGGGCCCAGGGTCACATCGTTGACCTTCATAAGATTTATCACAGACAAGAGTACTTATCCAACACAACTGAACAGAACAAAGATCAGGGAAGAGACAGAAAGGAACTCACTATGTTATCTCCTGAGACCTATAAAATTTGTCACCAGAAGTGCCTCCATCCATGGGATGTACCAACTTCCTTCAACATAGAAGAAATGAGCCTGATTTTCTTAACGTATTCTATGTTATTGTTGTTGTTGTTGTTCTGTGCCATCGAGTTGTTTGTGACTCATAGCAACCCTATGTACAAGAGCCCTAAATGCCATTCTATTCTGTGCCAACCTCGCTGCCTCAAACAGATTCATTCCCACCACTCCACTCACAGAATCGATCCGCCTCATCGAGGGTCTTCCTCTCCTGCGCCATCCCTCCACCCTCCCACACATGATGTCCCTCTCCAAGGACCCGTCCCTCCTTGAAAAATGCCCAAAGTATGTCAGACGAAGCTTCAGAATCCTTGGCTCCAAGGAGCATTCCGGCTTCACCCTCTCCAGGACAAACCTGTGTACATAGGGTTTTCGAAGGCCTGTAATTTCAGAAGTGGATGGTCAATCCTTCTTCTTAGTCTGTCTCAATTTTTAAATATATATAATAGTACCTGACAGACAAGCATTCTACAGAAAAGAGTGAATGAAAGACATTTACCAGTTAGAAAGACCAATATTCAATGTTGCTGCCCACCCAGCTACATGTTTGGTTGGTTTTGGGTTTTGGGGTTTGGTGTGTTTTCTTTGTCTTGTTATTTTGGTGTTTTTTTTTAAATCCACCCTTTCCCTACTCCACCACCAACCCTTCCTACTTTTGCTTACAACATTCAACACCCGTCTCCCATTGACCAGCCCCTGATGTGATGTCCTAAGTCTCAAGCAATCAGGATTCCTCTGATTCTGACCATGTCATGTTCCTGTCAGTCTCTTATGATGCAGTCAGTATGACTTCAATTTAAAGTTCTTAAGTACAACTGTCACATACAGCTTCTTTTCCTGGAAGATCCTGAGAAAAAGGGCCTCTTAAACTTCCACTCCAGGATTGGATTATTCTATAATAAACTAATAAACAATGTATGGAAGGATTTTTTTCAAGAAAGCAGTTTTGGAGGTTGTTGTTGTTGTTGTTGTTGTTATGTGCCATCAAGTCGCCTAGACAAATAAAATGCAAAGAGTAATTCAGTAAAGAGAAAAGGATAGACTCTCAGACGCGTTGAGTGGAAGACCCGTGGCCCTGGCTCCTGGGTCCTGGATTCCACCCTGTAACTCAGCACAGGGCTGTGGTTGTGGGCTGGCTCCCAACTCAGTGGAACCCCATGCACAGTGGGATCAGACCCCTGGGACACAGAGGGTTTTCACTGGCTAACTTTGAAAATAGATCCTCAGGACTTGATACCTAGTCTTTCTTTGTGGGAAAGCCCAACCATTTAGCATCCTAGTGACACATAAGACAGACAGGTAGTAGTGCATGAGGTTAATGGTCTGGGATCAAATCCGCATGGAGCCCCATATTTCTACCACTGGGCCACCATTGTACAGGGTAAAAGAGCTGATATTCTTAATGATGACCAGGAATAAGAGTGTCTCTTGAGGAAGGCCGGTATTTATATCATACATTCCATATGTTTTCATATCTGATGTGTTTCAAAAGAAAGAAGTTTTTATGCTCTATCTTACTTCCAAGTTCTGCTAAATAAAAGAGCCTATTTTGTTGCAGTTCTAATCAGTGGACACCACGTCAACTCTAGCCCATGGTGACCTGTGTGTGTGTCTGATTAAAACCATACTCCACAAGGTTTTCAAATGCTTAGTTTTAAGAAGCGCGTCACTACACCTTTCTTCTGCAGTATTTGTAGGTGAACTCAAATTAATAACCTTTCGGTTAGCATCTCGGTGTATGAAATGTTTGCACCACCCGAGGATTCCCTTTTTTTCTTTTTGATTGTTGTGATATGTTGCTGAGGAGATGTTGTTGTTTTTATGTGCCGTCGAGTCGCCCGCAACTCATAGCAACCCTATGTACAACAGCCCTAAACTCCACTCTGTCCTGTGCCAATCGCACTGTCTCTGACACTCCCATCCTAATTATCCAATCACTGAATCAATCCACCTCATAGAGGGCCTTCCTCTCCTGCGCTGTCCCTCCACCCTCCCAAACATGATGTCCCTCTCTAAGGACCGGTC
>NW_006399875.1:7442015-7464495 GCF_000299155.1 Elephantulus edwardii | reverse complement strand
CTGATGCTGCCAATTGGTCCAGTGGTGAGAATCTTTGTCTTTTTGACATTGAACCTCAATCCATATTGTAGGCTGCAGTCCTTGACACTCTGTAGCAGGCGCTTCAGGTCCTCTTCAGTTTCAGCAAGCAGGGTTGTGTCATCCGCATAATGCAGGTTGTTGCTGAGGAGACAGCTCACATAGTAAAACACAAATAACCCACTACCATCAAGTAAAATGTGACTCACAGTAACCCTGTAGGAGAAAGTAGAGCTGCTACTTAGTTTCCCAGCTGTAAACTGATGCAAGCAGACAGTTGTGTCCTTGACCCAAAGTGAGTGCTTCATTCAAATCATTGACCTTTCTACTAGCAGCACAGTGCTTAATCCACTGTGCAACCATGTGTTCCCAAACCAGAATCATTCACACTACTGCTGAGTCAACTATGGCTCATAGCAGCCTTCGATTCAGTTTCCCACGCTGTGAAACTTTACAGGTGGAGATTACCCATCTTTCTTCTTCCCTGAAAAGGCTGAGGGATTTCACTTAATAGCCTGACATGTTACACACTATACTGCCAGGGCTCCTCCATCAGATGTTGTTGTTAGGTGCAGTGTTGTTATTATTAGGTGCTGTTGAGTCAAGTACAACCCATCATGAACCTATGCACAACAGATCCGAACCCAGTCCTATCCTGTGCCTTCCTCACCATCTCTGACCATTGCTGCACTCACCATGTCAACGCACCTAGTTGAGGGTTTCCCTCTCTTTGACTGCCCTTCCGCTTTCCCAAGGATAAAGTCCCTCTCCGATTAATAGCTTTGCTAACAACATGCCCAAAGTAGGTGAGATGAAGCTTCATGGTCTTTGCCACCAAGGAGCACTGTGACTGCCCCTTCTCCAAGACTTTTTTTTTTCATGGTTGTTCTATTGGCAGTTCATGGGATATTCATCACCCTTTTATGAATGACTTGTAGTTGACTCTCGGTGCAATAGAGTCAACTACAACTCTTAGTGACCCTATAAATAACAGGACGTAACTAAACTATCCTCAGAATCTCTGGCATGTCCAAGCCCAAGTTTGGAATCACTGTATCAGTCATTCTCTTAAAGGTTCTTCCCCTCTTACTCTGACTTTCCACCTTTCCCAATAAGGTGTTTTTTCCCCAAGGACTGTACCCTCCCAACAACATGTCCCTAGTGAGGTTAATTTCCACCACTCCAACCTCTAAGGAGCATCCTGATTGCACTTCCTACATGACAAACTTGCTTGTTCTTTTAGGAGTCCATGGAATATTCAGTACTCTTCACCAGCACCATAGTTCAAAAACATAGATTCATCTTCTATAATCTTAGCCATTGTCCAATTTTCAGATGTATAAGAAGTAATTAAAAATGCCACGGCTTGTCAGTAATCACACTTAATGTGAGTGGCTTGAGTGCATGAATTAAGGGGGAAAGAGTAGCAGTATGGTCAGCTCTACTCAAATTATCATCAATTATACTGAAAGTATTTAAAAAAAATAGAAGATGAAAGAACATGTTCAGACTCATTCTATGAAACAGGCGTAACCCTGATTTCAAAACCAGGAAAAGACATTACTAAAAAGAAACAAAAACAGAGCAGTATCTCTCATTAATATATTCAACAAACTCTTGCCCAGTAGAATGCAACAGATTTTTTTTTAAAAAAAATCATCATTATTTGGCAAGAAGGTGTACTGCAATCCCAGAGGTGCACAGTTCAAATCCACCAGATGCTCTGCTGGAGAAGAAGGAACAATTTCCTCCTGTACCAGTCAGATCTGATTTGATGGTACACACAACACACATGCAAAATAATAAAATAAAAAAAAATTTTAAATCATTATTTTTTACGAAGTGGGATTCATAATAGGTATACAAGGATGGTTCAACATAAGAAAACCCATCAACATAATTCATCACATTAAAAAAGAAAAAATAAATAAATACATGATCCTATTAATTGGTGCAGAAAAGCACTCTGACAAAATCCAACACCCCTTCCTGACTGAAACACTCGGCAAAATAGGAACAGAAGGGAATGTCCTCAACCTAGTGAAGAATATATACACAAAACCAAGAACCAACATCATTCTCAATGGAAAAAGGAATAAAAGCATTCCTCTTGTGAACAGGAACCAGACAATGATGCACACTTTCACCACTCCTATTCCATATTATATTGGAAATACTTGCTAGGGCAATATGACAAGAGAAGGATTAAGAGGCATCCAGACCTGCAAAGAGGTGATAAAACTCTCACTATATATGCAGATGATATGATAGTGTACAGAGAAAACCCTAAGGACTCAACAACAAAAACCCCAAACTATTGGATTTAGTAGACCAGTTCAGTAACATGGCAGGATATAAGATCAATATACAAAAATCAATAGGATTACTCTGTAGTAACAAGAAGACACAGAGAAGGAAATGGAGAAAACAATACCATTTACAAGGGTATTGTTATTTATGTGCCACTGAGTCACCTACAATTCATAGCCACCCTATGTACAACAGCTCTGAAACCTGCCCTTTCCTGAGTTAGTCTTACTGACTCTGACCCAATTACTCTATCTCTCTCTCTCATCTGGGGTCTTCCTCTCCTGCATTGTCCCTCCACTCTTCCAAACATGATGTCCTTCTCCAAGGACTAGTTCCTCCGGGCTATATGCCCAAAGTTGCTTCAAAATCCTAGCCTCCAAGGAGAAACTTGGTTTCACCCTCTCCAAGACAGACCTATTTGTTTTCTTGGTGAACTATGGTGTGTTCAAGACTCTTCTCCAGCACCACAACTCAAAGGCATCGATTCTTCTTCTGCAATTCTTAGTCGTTGTCCAGCTCTCTGATGCTTAGCAGGTAATTACAAAGAACATGACCTGAATCAGGTACACCTTAGTCTCTAGACTGATATCATCACTTCTCAGTACTCTGGAGAGGTCCAAACAAAAAGTGAGATACTTGGGAATAAACCTAACTAGATACACAAAAGACCTTTATTTAAAAAACAAAACAAAACAAGAACAATCCACACTACAAAACAGTACTTTGAGAAACAATAAGAGACTTAATTAAGTGGAAAAATGCTTTTTGTTCATGAATAGGAAGACTCAATATAGTGAAAGACGACAATTCTACCAAAAGCAATCTACACGTTTACTGCAATCTCAATACAGATACTAAATTTATTTTTCAAAGATCTTGAAAAGGCAATTGACAAGTTTATCTGGAAAGAAAGGATACCCCCGCCCCCATAAGCAAAACACTTCTGCAAACCAAGAATAAATTGGGAGGCATAGAATTCCCTGATCTCAAAATCTACACTACAGCCATAATAACCAGGACAGCATGGTCCTGGGACAATCAGGACAGCGTGGTCCTGGTACAATGACAGGCACATAGACCAATGGAACAGAATTGAGAGCCCAGAAATTAACCCTTCTATTTATGCCAACTGGTATTCAACAAGTAAACAAAATCTATCAAGTGGGGAAATGACAACCTCTTCAACAAATTGTGCTAGTAAAACTGGCATTCTGCCTACATAAAGCTGAAACAGGATCCACATCTCACAAAATACACTAAAATCAACTCAGGGTGAATCAGTGACTTAGAGGTAAAACTCAAAACAATATACATCAAAAGAGATTAAAGGGAACCAAACTTAGAAGGCCTACCCTATGGTAGAAAGAGGCTGGCAAATATAGCCAAAAATCCACAACCAGAAGAGGATAATCTCAATGAATAGGACCTCCTAAAGATTAAATTAAAAAAAAATTTTAGTAGGGTGAAAAGAAACCCTACTGACTGGGGAAAAACATTTGACAATGGAATCTCAGACCAGGGTCTCATAGTGAAAGTTTGCAGAATACTACAGGGTCTCCACAAGAAAAAGACTGATAACCCAATTATAAAATGGGGGAAAGATATGGAAAGACTTTTCACAGAGGAGGATATTTGGAAGACCAACAGATACAGGAAAAAATGCTCAAAATCACTGGCAATAAGAGAGATGCAAGTGAAAGCCACAATGGCATACTGTCTCACCCCAGTAGCAGTGACAAAGTTTAACAGGACAATAAGAAATTAATTTTGGAGAGGATGTGGAGACATGGGAACTTGCTTACTCTGTTGGTAGGATTATAAAGTGGTACTACCAATTTGGAGTTTAGTGTTTCCTCAAAAAGCTGAAGATAGAAATACCATATGGCCATGCTGTTCTATTGCTAGGAATATACTCCAAGGAAAAGACAAAGAGATTTGTACACCAATGCTTCTAGCAATGTTATTCTTGATCTCAAGACCATAGAAATGGCCCAAATGTCTGCCAACACACAGTGAATTAAAAATTTGAGGTACATTTTACACAATGGAATACTACGCAGCACTCAGGAGGAAGGATTTAGAAAAATACTGTATAAACATGGAAGAGTCTAAAGAGCATTATTCTGAGTGAACTTACTCTGAACAAATACAGCATACAACTATTAAATTAAGAGCAGAAGAATAACCAGTAAGATGTGTATGGATATCCAAAGAGGGAAGACGATGGGGCAAGGGGCTGAGGGTGGGGAGGGAGGTAATTACAGGGTCACAGAGTTTGGTGGCTAGAGGGAGGAGGTGAGGGAATTAGTAAAGATTCAGCGCAGATCTAAAAAGGTGGGTAACATTGAGCATAGATCAATGGTGATTAATTTTATCAGATACAATGTATGGGACTAATCCTAAGAATCGCAACGTCAATTTAAAAAAATAAAATACCATGGTGCACACTAATCTTCAAACTGACATCTTTGCTTTTTAGCACTTTGAGGTTATCTTTGACAATGGATCTTTTGACAATAGATTTTCCTATTGAACCTGCCTTTTTATATATAAATGAAATGGGTAGGATCCAAGGGTTGTTTATTGTAGATAAAAGTGTTAGGAAGGAAATATGTCCTTAAAAACCTCATCCAAAAGCAGTTCCTTTTTTGTTCCCAAGCCAGAAAATGTGTTTTAAAAATGTAAAATGGTTGGTGATTCTAGGATTGGCTTGAACGAGCAATTGGTGTAGAGACCAGGATGGAGTGGGCATTAATCAAAGAAATGGTATTCAGAGGGAAGAACATGGTCAGGCAAGTACAGCCATCTTTCAACAACTACTCACAGCATCACTTTGCATCTACACTAAAAAGGAAGAGAGACCCAACAATGCTGCCACTCTCACCTCCCCCTGCCAACCTTGGTCTGTGCTGGTGTGTGACGTGGTGGAGAGCAATCATAGCTCCATCTTGCCTGAGGGAAAACTTGTCTCTTTTGAAACCAATGGGAATAAGTAAATATTTCATGACTCTCCATTCAGTTGTAGTCTTATTTCTGAATCTCCCAAAGGTCCCCTGCTTCCCTTAAACACTCACTACTTTACACTTAAAGTTGGTACAGCTTAGCCCGTATATTTCTCCTTCAAAATATTCCTAACCCCCAAAAGAGGTAGGTTGAAGTTGAAATAGGGATTGCAGAATTAAATATGAGAAGAGGATCCTCGATTAATTGGAGCCTTTGCGAGTATTTTGCACAGGGGGCTATGCCTTTCATCTGCAATGTTCTGGGTTCCATGCTGCTCCTTTGAAATGTGCGTTGTCCCACTATGACTACTTAGTTCCTTCAGAACTTCTCCAGGGCCCCAGGGAAGTCTCTTCCAGGTGGTTGTTCTTTGGCGAAACAGGCTGCGGAACATGCAAAACTCACTATGATTTAGAGGGGAGCTGGTGTTTCTGAATCAGCCTGCCTCTGCTGCTTGGCAGACTATTACTGCATAGCCTAAACTCCACTTTCCCCGGGATCCTGCCCATTTCGTTTATGCTGAACCACACCCTATTGCTAAGGAGCTGCACAGACAACTCAAAGGCATATGGTTCAGAACCTTAAGAGAAAGATGGACAATCTCCAGTCTCCTCTTGTGCAGTTTACAACCTCTGAAAACCTGTTGGAGTTTTCAGCTATCAGACTGTTCGGGCTCAGCAACATAAATCAAAAGAGAAAGAGAGGCAGAATCTAACAAGATGAATTGACCTTAGGACTGTAATTATGGGCTCGAGCATATCGGAGTGTGTGAGGCTGGCACAGGACGGGCTAAGGTCCAGGTTTGTTGTTCATGGGATCACTGTGAGTTGAAGCTGATTCAGTGGTGTCTCACAAGGACAGCATTCTGCTTTATGTTCAAAGACTAGGTCTTCTAGAGACTACACACCCTCTGCTGAGTCAGAGCATGACTTGTCCATTACTGTGTTTTTCTGGCTTGTTATTAGAGTTCAAAGAGTATATTTGTCTCTCTTTACTATTGAAAATAACAAATACAATGTGTTGACAGGAATGTAATGGAACTGGAGTCCTCGGGTTATCACTGATTTAGAAGATTCTTCAGCTGGGGTTATCTGAGAAAGGGAGAGCGATGGCGATGTGTTTAATTGACCCATGATTAGAAAATAGAAAATGTTGTCCTTAATAATTCCCAAATTATGTACTTGTGACATAAAATACAGACCTCTGTGCTCAATGTCGAGAGCACTGCTAATAGCATAGCTCATGTTTTTAAAAAAAAAATTTAGTGTTTTCCATTTGAAAAGTTCTTTGGTGAGAAAATCAAATTCAGTCATACTTTTCTAACTTGTTTTCAGCCAATGAGGAAATAGGTTTCTGTTTGGCTCCTCACTGGCAATTATCTATTATTGGAAAAATAAGTTTCATCCATATCCTTTCATTATCCAAGCTTCATCAGACATATTTATTAAACATCTGTTATTGGCTTAGTATCACTAATGGCATAGAGGAAAATGGATTGGGCTGCCAACCAAACACTCAGCAGTTCAAATCCACCAGCTGTTTCTCAGGGAAAGGTCGCTAGTCTCCTGCTTTAAAGATTGACAGCCTTGAACCCAAGGGAGGATTGCTATAGGTCAGAAAAGATTCAACAGTAGTAGGTGAGCTTTTTATTATCATTATTATTGTTGTTACTATTTTGGGCTTAGCAAAGGAGAAATTTGCCTTCTGCCCTCAAGAAGAAAAATGGAAATAAAGCATAAAACACAGAAAGAAGCTCTAGGAGGTAAAAATGAAATTATAAAATTACTGGATCTTCTTTAGACTCTCAGTTATATACTACCAGTCACTAGGGATGAATTTGACGTTGTTGTGTGTGCTGTCCAGTGGGAACTTTCTCAAGCTGACCCTCCAGGGGGTTTTCATAGTCTGTGAGTTCACACAAGCAGAGATTGCCAGACTTTTACAGCGCAGCAGGTGAAGTCAAACCACGTGCCTTTGAGTTGGCTCTGCAGCTCCTCAGCAGTAAGGCACCACAGCACCTTAGAGATGAATTACTAGAAAGAAAAATAGAAATCAAAATGGTGGAGTAGTGCATTACGTCGGGCTGCTAACTGAAAGGTGGGCAGTTCAAATCCACCAGTCACCTTTAGAGAGAAAGGTGGGCAGTCTCTTCACATGACAATCAATTCCCAGCCTCAGAAACGCAAGGGGGTAACTATTGTGAGTTGGCATCCCTGGACGGCTGTAGGATTATAGTTTTAATTACAGAATGCAAAATGTTAGGACACGGTTAAGAGAAAGACCATCATAGGGCAAAATTGTGAAGGATTTATAAGGTTTGCATTAACCGAGAGAGCAAGCTAAGGGCACTATGGGAAGAAAGAAAGCAGGAGTCCAGAGACGAACATGGAACTAAGAGCAGGGCATTCAGGGGACAGAATTAGGGCCCATCTGTCACCGGTTTATTTCCTCCTGAAGGCAGGCACAAAGCCAGAATCTCATTCTATTAATGTGACTACTTTCTTTTACTTAGAGGGACACATTTAATAAATCAGAACATTCTTCTGGCTGTCTGTGTTGACCAAGAGAAAAGTATGTTTGATTTATGATGCATTTTGAGCCAGAACGTATTTGCCTTATCAGAATCTTCAACATCATCAAAGCTGACCTTCTGGGCTGTTTACTCCCCTTCAGAAAACTAAATAATGATAGAGAAATGCCACCTCGTGCAGGCTAACTAGTACTTAACCTGTGAGAACCTACTGACTAGTTCTCAGGATCCCGTGCATAAAGGAGTGAAAGATCGTGTGGTCCCGGGTTAGTCTCATGATCCGTGTGAATCCTACTATCATGATGTTTTCACTGGCTGGTTTTCTAGACGTAGATAGAACACCAGACCTTTCCTCCTTGTTTCTCTTCATCTAGAAGCTCTGGTGGAACCTGCATCATAGCAGATGAGTGTGTCAGCAAGGGGTCGCTGTGCATGAGATATATTAGCTGGGAATTGAACTCAGGTCTTGAAGGTGAGAGTTTTCTACCACTAAACGACCATTGTCCTGTTACTGCAAATGGAAATTTTAGACATGTTGTCTGAATCATTGCAGGACATGCATCTGCATGTCCTGGTTCATCTGCATGTCCTGGCAATGGTCCCACGGGTAAAATGGTGAATCCTCAAGGCAGACTTTGCAGAGTTACCATGGACAGAGGCAGAGCACTCCCTGTTGACAGGTGGGAGTGGGCCATTTTTTCCAGCATTCAGCTGATGGTTCTGAAGCGCATTGGTTTTGCTGTGAGAAATTCAATGAGAACAGCCCTCTCTAAGAGGAAATGAAAATCTTTAGTTCATAAATGTAAGCATCCAATCAAAGACAGGTCCAGAAGGCAGAATCAGAAGATCGTGGACAGTCAGTGGTACTGGGAAGGAGGCGAATCCTCCCCCACCAGGATCCATGGTCCGCTGTTTTTACTGTCGTGTTCCCAAAGCGTCCCCCACCTCCCACCACCCACGTGAAGCTTCAGTGTCTTGAACAATCAGCTGATGCTTCAAGGACTACCAAGCCGCCTGTACTTGCAGTAGATTAAGGTCATGTTTCTCCGGATTGACATATTGTATTTGCTGTTGCCATTTTAAGGAGAGAAACAAAACATGAAAGGGACCTTTAAGTGTCCTTCACTTTATTGCGTGGGAAGGTGGGCTCTTGGGCTGCCGGTTCCATTTAACAGATGGACGATGAGCTTTGGAAGGTATGGAGATGTGCCCATCATGCCCTGTCTCAACCAAGGCTCTTCCCTTTCTGCCACTGGATTCATTCCATTGCCCCTGGCTGCCGTTACATTCTGAAAACAAGAAATCAATAAGTAATTATGGATAGGCAAGCCACACTGGCAGATGTGCTCAGACATTCACACCATAATGGAGAAAAGAGTGCACCCAGTCTCTCACTGCCCGCAGGAGGCTAACCCCTCTGTGAAGATCAACCAATAGCCTGGTTACAAAAACAGTTACCACATCTTCTTGGGGCCACTGCAACCACTGAAGTCATGGGTTCAGCCCTAGCATCACCCTCATCATCTGGACATTAAAAGGGGGAGAAAAAATCCTGAACTCCAAAAAAGAAGTTTGAAACCTTTTCAAGGAACACACACACACACACACACACACACACACACACCCCTCACAAACATGACTAAAATTCAAAATTTTGATCTCTGTGCTTTGCAGGAAGAGGCAGGCAAACGACTTTAATACTTCTTTTCGTATGTTGCCATTTTGAAAATTAATTTTACTTCCTGGGTATCTCAGATAGGGATGGAAAAGCAGTAAATCCTCTAAAGAAATAAATTAAACTACTGAATTTAGAGCTGTCGTGTTATCAAGGAAATTGCTTACCGGAAATTTATTAAGCTTTCCACTGCGCTGGGAAATGCTTCCCCAAGAAATGGTTGGAAGAACGTGGGGACTTTGGGCCGGATTATAAGCAAACCTCTGATATCCTCAAGATTTACAATTGTAGTTCCTCGGGTTCTCTGTGTTGTAAATCACTTGATGCCAATTTAGGTGGAAAACTAGAGGCGCAGGTTAAACTTGGCTGTGATCCCGTCTCATCCATAAATCTGGACATTTGCTCGTTGATGTTGATATCGACCAAGGAGGTCTTCTTTCATGAGGTCTCCTGACCTCCCCGAGACAATTCTCACCCCATCATCATGCGATCCCTGTCCAGAAACAAAAGCACAAATGGGAAGAGACGCAACAATCACTTGTGCAGAAGTGGAAATCAATGTCTGGGACCGCTGCTAAATAAGAAGTGACTATGTTATAACTGTAGCAAGAAGGTCCTGGATTCAGAGGACACCCCCTGCCCTCCACAGTCCTGTCAGACTATGCACTCGCTTCCTGCCTCTTCAGAAAGCCCTTATGTTTGAAATCGCAGCCCACAAAACTACCCCAGAGACCAGAGGGAGAAACAGAGGCTTCAAGCAAGAATTGGAACACTCTTAATTTGTCTATAAGCCAACAACCCTTTCTCGTTAAGTTTTGGCAAATGACCCAAACCCTCCTTCCTTGGCGGATCCCAACAGGTGGCCTCAGAAAGCTATCATTTGCACAGTGGGGGAGAGAACATGAAAATGAGTAGTGGAGCTGAGGTCTTTAGACGCAAGGAGGCCTTTACTGTGTTCTGTCTTAGGACTTCTGCCAGAATGGAGACATCTGACAAAACCTCATGCTGATAAACTGTGTCTCAAAGTCACTGATGTTGAGTCAGAGCTGACCGATAACTGACATTCAATTGGATTTCCAAGGCTCCACGTCACACAAGAGGGGATCCCCATTTCTCATTTCTCAAGCTGTTGGTGGGTTTAGACTTCCAGGGGGTGTGCCTCCTTGGGGTTGACAGCAGAGCTCCCTACAGCCTACGCTGCTGGGGTTCCCCGAAACTGTGTATGTCAGAACGGACTCATAGCTGACCTTCCAGTGGATATTCTGAGACTGCAAATTAAACTGGAGGAGATTATTCACCTTTTTCCTACAGAGTCGCTGGTGTATTCAGACCACTAGAGAGGTGCCCAAGATTGGAAGGTGTGCTTGACCTGCGGGCTTCTGGGAGATGTAGTTATTTGTACCTGCATGGTATGGGGTCCACTAAGACACCTGCCCCATGTGCCGTATCCCCTAGCTCCACCTGTCTCCGCCCCCCCCACTGTGCTCCAAGATGAAGGTGGGCTTGACCCGTGGGCTTCTGGGAGGTGTAGTTATTCATACCTGCATGGTATGGGTCTGCTGAGACCCCTTATGCCACACGTGTTATACCCCCTCACTCTGCCCTTTTGACCACCCCTCCCCACCCCGCTGATTTTGAGCTTCTCCACCGAGTCTTTCCACAAATATAAGCTAAATGAAATGAAATGTCAAGAATGCAAAGATTCTAACCACTGGGCCAATTGGCAGCATCAGCATGGATGGTGAGGAGATTGAGATAGTTAACAGTTTTAATTTACTTGGCTCCACAGTCAACGCTCTTGGTAACAGCAGCCAGGAAATCAGGAGATGAATTGCATTGGGAAAGTCGGCTGTGAGGGACCTCTCAAGAGTACTGAAGAGCAATGATGTCAGGCTGGAGACTAAAGTGCACCTGATCCGGGCTATAGTCTTCTCATTTTTGTGCTATGCATCAGAGAGTTGGACAATGAATAGGGCTGATAGAGGATTGATGCCTTTGAGCTGTGCTGCTGGAGAAGAGTGTTGAATATACCATGGACTGCTAGAAGAACAAACAGGTTTGTCCTGGAGAGGGTGAAGCCAGAGTGTTCCCTGGAGTCAAGGATTCTGAAGCTTTGTCTGACATATTTTGGGCATGTGGCAAGGAGGAACTGGTCCTTGGAAAGGGACATCATGTTTGGCAGAGTGGAGGGGAAGCGAAGGAGAGGAAGACCTTTGGTGAGACGGATCGATTCTGTGACTGGAGCGGTGGGAATAAGTGTGTTTGAGATGGCGAGGTTGGCCCAGGATAGAACAGCATTTAGAGCTCTTGTACATAGGGTCGCTATGAGTCGCAAGCGACTCAATGGCACATAACGACAACAACAACCCCACCCCGCACTCTGTGCTCCAAAATTTGAAGGTGGGCTTAACCTGCAGGCTTCTGGGCGACATAGAGAGAGAGGTGCCACCTTGGGGTCAGTGACACTTAGCTTCACGGACTACACGAGCACACCTGAACAAATACAAGCGTGTGTCCTCCTGCCTGCAGTGTTTTCCGATTACTGCTCCAAGTAAGTGGCTTACGGTATAAACTTCATAAATTCACGTTGGCTCTGACTCAGCCAAAACCAAAGGAGCCCTAGTAGTGCAATGGTTAAGTGCTTGGCTTCCAACCTCTAGCACTTTGAACCCACAAGCAGCTCCTCAGAGAAAGATAGGCCGTCTGTCCTCCTCCGTGGAGACATCTTCTCATTGGCTGGTCTACTCTGTCACGTAGGGTCTCTGTGAGCGGGAGCAAGGTCAGTGGCAGCGGGTTTGAGGTTAAAGTCAATGTCTTGTTGGAGACATGCTCCATCATGTTGTAGGGAAGAAGCTGTTTCTTCACCTTTTGTGCTGCTATGTACCATTTATTCCTCCCTGGGGTCTCTTTCCATCTTCACAGCCAAGACGTGGTACTGTCAAACCTTCCTCTCTGTTTTTGTGCTCATACCACCTTCTCTAACAAGTAGCTGTGCCTTGGGAAGAGAGCAGCCATTAAAGCTCCTTGGGGACAGCAGTGGTGACGCTGTCTCACATACGTTGGATGTGTGGCCAAGAGAAACCTTCCTGCCCAGCCTCTTATATAGACTAATGCAGAATGACCCTCCCAACTTAATCACACCTGTAAGACTCATTTGTCCACTAAGGTCTTGTGTTCATAGGTTCTGAGGATTAGGGCATGGGTGTGTTCGGGGGTCACTGCTAAGTCACTGTGCCTTCTCACATAAGGGTCTAGTATAAACCGCCAAGATGTGTGTAGCACATCCCTGACTGAAGCTCTGGGCTCCTTCTGATTCTGTGTTCTCCATCATCAGAGAGTGGTCTTCATTTTCACTGTCTGGTTTGTCTCCTGATCCATACAGATCCCAGCCAACCTTGCAGGGAAAGGACAGGAGGCACATCTTCTTTTAAAGGTGATTGTTTTTGTTGTTGTTGTTGTGTACCATGGAATCATAATGGAACCATAGCTGTCTCTCTAGCAGATTTTCAGAGGCAGTAAATCTCACATGAGGAGATTTTCCCATCTTTCTCCCCCTGAGAAGCTAGTGGATTTGAACTGCCTCACTTAAGGATGACAGCATAGCTTCTTACCATCAGGTCACTCAGTAAGGACTTCCAGTTCTGAGTCATCTGGACAAATTTCCCTGCCAGGAAAGCTGAAAAATAAGTCTCAATGCCAAGCAGAGGCTTCATAAGGAGGCCAAGAATGAGGGTGGTAGTAGTCATGAAGGTTGTTTATGCCAGCACATTGAATAAACACCACCTCCAACACACCTTTCAAAGATTTAGTTTTTACAGAAGCCACATCCCTGAGAGGGACTCTGGCTTCTTGAGGCTCGGCAGGTTTGAGGGGTCTGGGCACTTGAAGCGTACTTTTGGCACCATGTGGGGGTTGGCAGAGCAGACTTGCCAGATGAACAGGGGGTCTGGGGCAAGAAGTTTGCCAGCATTTGGGCGTACCAGGCTGGTAAGACAATGAAAGGTCACGCCCTGCCTAGGGTCTGGGGAGATTTGATGTCAGCGGAATCCCTCAGGCCTGTCTTTCATTGTGTTTGTTCAGACATTCCTCTAGGTCGTATAGCCCTGGTGTACAAGTTACCATATAGCGGTCACTTGTGGTTGCTGTCAAATAAATGCGTTAATGGTTGGTTACCCAATGCGGACAGAGAGCGGGGTGGAGCTCCCCGATTAAAACAAGCTTGGAAGGAGGAATGACATCACTTCCATAATAGCTTGCCTCCGGAAACCCTATGAATCTGGAGAGAGGATGAAAGGCACCCAAGCGTCGAGGACTCTCCTTCATAGGGTCACTATGAGTCTCCTGGACTCGAAGGCACTTAACAACAACAACAACGACACATCCCTGAGAGCGCCTGCAGTGCTCTCTTAATTGCAGATGCTCCTACAGGAATGACCACGTTACTTCTGTGCTTTGAAAACAATCCCAGATCTGTGGCCTGTCCTGGGAGGGCGGCTGAGTGGGAAATGAATTAGAAGCTGTATTTTCCAGCCTTGCTCTTTCTAAAGCTTGAACAAGATAAAGCTCGCTGATGGCAGACATGAGGAGGTGAGGGGATGTGGAAACCACTCACATTTCCCTAGTGCTTAGTGACCTGTCACAAGCATGGCTGTTGTTTGCTCCAGTGAAGCTTGACCTCACTCCACTGTACCCACTGAGGGGGTCCGTCAGTCCCAAGCCACCGGAAAGGCTCCATTGAACCAGACAACAGAAATATGGTGAAATATATAGTATCAATAAAATAAGACGTACATCAGTCGGACTTTCTTCAAAGCCAGTCTAGACTATTTTAAAAATCTAGACAAACCAAGTTGTCTATTTTTAACTCATTGACGCTGACCCACGACAGCCTCATGAAATTTCCAGAGGTGGAGTTTTTCTAAAGGAATTGGCAGTTGTTTCCTCTGAGGGGCTTCTGGGTAAGCTTGAGCCTCTAATCTTTTCTTTCTCATTTGAGGATCACCCAGAGACATCAGTCACAACCGCCCGTTTTCTTACCATGGTTGTTAATTGCCCATAAAGCCAAGCCCAGCCCACTGCCATGAAGTCAGTTCCATCCAGCACAGGATGACCCTCTCTCAGGCAGAGACGGCTTCGTTTTCCTGCCACAGAGCGGTGCTGGATGCAAACCATTGACTTTTCAGTTAGCTGTCTGGCTTGCACGGTACTATACCAGGTTTCCTTCTTGGTGCTTGTTGTTATTAGGTGCTGGCAAATCAAGTACGACTCATAGTGTCCCTGTGAACGACAGATTGGAACCCTGTTCTATCCTGTGCCGTCCTCACACTTCCTGACACACAAGAGCCCATTCCTATCTCACCAAGGCAGTGCTGAGCTAAAGGGGTAAAACACAAATTAGTACTTTTTTTTTTCAGTGTAAAAATTATTTTATTAAACAAGAGTAAATTTTTATTTAATGGGGGGAAAAAAGAGCCCATTCCTGCAGCCACTCTGTCCATCTAGTTGAGAGTCTTCCTCTCTCTTGCCAACCCTCACCTTTCCTGGTAGGATGTTCCTTTCTAAGAAGTAGCCTCTCCTAGCAACATGCTCAAAATATGCGAGAAAAAGCTTTGCTGTCCTTGCCTCCAAGGAGTATTCTGGCTGCACTTTTTTCCAGCCATATCTGTTTATCTTTTGGTAGTACATGGGATAATCAATTCTGATTACACGAGATAATTAATTCACTGACTACATGGCATAATCCATTCTCTGACACCACAACTCAAAGTATTTTTTTTTCTGTTTTCCTTATTCATTGTCTAGCTCTCAGGTGCACACGAAGTAGTCAAAAAGACCATGGCCTCCATCAGGTGCACCTTAACCTTCCAACTGATATCACTGCACCTCAGTAATTTAGAGAGGTCCCTGACAGCAGACTTGCCCAATGCAATACATCTCCTGATCTCCTGACTGCTGGTACCAAGAGTGTTCATTGTGGATCTAAGCAAGATGAAATCACTGACAGCTTCAATCTTTTCTCCATCTGTCATGATGTTGAGGAAGCTCTGGGGGTGTAGTGGCAAGAAGCTGCACTGCAATCCCGAAGGCACATGGTTCGAGGCCATCAGCTGCTCTGTGGGAGAAGGATGGGCAGTCTCCTCCTATGCGATTAACTGCCTCTGAAAAACCCACTGACGGGTCAGCTATGGGTCGGTTCTGACTCTACGGTACTTAACAACAGCAACACCAATCATGATGTTGCCTACAGGCCCCGTGGTGAGGATTTTTGTCTTCTTCATGCTGAGATAAGTCACCCCTGAATCCTATTAACAAATGTAATTCCCAATTACTTCCTTCATTCGTTCAACTTATAATCACTGAACATCTTCAGCACTCCAGGCTCTGCCCTACAATGTAGGATTTCAAGAATTAACACATTTACAATAAACTGCCATCAAGTTAATTCTAACTCATGTTTGTGAATAGAACTCCCTCCAGAGTTTTAATGATGTGTTTCCTCAGAGGTAGATCACCAGGCATTACCCACACCTTTCCTCAGGTACCTCTGAGTGGACTTGAACCACTAGTCTTTTGCTTAGTAGCTCAGTTCTTAATTGTTTACTTCATCCAGGGACTCCACAAACTGGGATTTCTGTCCTTAATTAAATAATGATACTTTAACAGCTATTTCTTTGTTGGTTCATTTCATAGAAATCTTTGTTGGGTTCCCTTAAATGTAGACTGCTGTCCACAGGGCTGCTAGGAGTCACACTTGACTTGATGGCATCTGATAACAACAGCTAAGGCAACACACTAAGGTGTGCTTGATTCAGGCCAGAGTCTTTCCAATACTTGTTATGCATCTGAGAGCTGGACAATGAACAAGGATGTCAGAGGAAGAATTGACACCTTTGAGCTGGGGTGTTGGAGAAGTTCATTGAGCATCCCATGGATGGCCAGGAGAATGAACAGATATGTCTTGGACAAAGTGTAGCTGGAGTGCTTTTTGGAGGCAACAATGATGAGGCTTCACCTCATATACTTTGGGCATGTTGCTAAGAGGGGCTATTCCTTGGAGAAGAACATGATGCTGGGAAGGGTGGAGGGTTATGAAAGGAGAAGAAGATCCTAAACCAGGCGGATTGACATGGTGACTGCTGCAGTGGGCTCTTGGGTGTCAGCAAGTGTGAGGATGGTGCAGGACAGAACTGGGTTCAGATCCTGTGTTCATAGGGTTTATACGAGCCGTACTTGTCTCAACAGCATCTAAAGCAACTACAATAAAGATTTTCTTTTATCATTACTGTTCAAGAAGGGTTCAGAGCTATCGTGCACAGGATCATAATGAGTCATGGTTGACTTGACGCCATATAACAACAAAAACTACAATATAGACTTCTTTTTTTCTTTTTCTTGTTACTGTTCAAGTGTTTGGTTAAATCTTTTTGTCTGACTAAGAACCTTGCTGTGTCCTCTTCTTTTTCCTGTTTCTTCATCCTCTTCATGGGCTTTCTTCCTCCATAAACGTGCACCCACATTTACTTCTTTCTTCAGAAGAAGCCTCTTCCTAACCTTCTTCTCCAGCCTCAGCCTGTGGATTTCTACCCTTACACCTCTCACCCTTCACTAGAAAGTTGCTGGAATTTTCCTCTAAGCCTGGCTGTTCATAACGTAACTATCACTCCTTCAAGGAAACCTTCTCAAGTTCTACAACTCTCCCAGATGTTACAGAGCCCCGCAGAGTAGCTTGTACTTCTCAGTGGCTCTCACTGTGAACGTAGCAGCATGGTCATTGGCGTGCATCTTTCACCAGTTATCATTCCTCTCACCTCCACCCTCTTCCCTGACTCTTCTCTCCCCAATGCCCAACCATTGCCAGGTAGACACTTAATGAAAAACTACCAGTGCAGCTGTGGAGAACTTCAGCTCCACGAGGGACACACTCAATGACTCTACTTGAGTCTCCTTTGTCCGAGCGTTTAGAAGTCAGGTGGAATGTGGAGACCTCCAAGCTGAATCGAGCTGTGACCTTAATGACTGCCTGATGTCCTAGGTGTCATATCTGATGTTTAGATGGTCGAAATGACCTCAGCATTAGAGTCAGACTTTTGTTTGTTTGTAAACCCAAGCATTGGGAATTGTTACATTCCATTTCATCTGAACATGACTTTTGCAGCAGTAATTGAAACTCAGAGGGCATGGTTCAAGGTCTGCCATGTCAGATCTTGGGTTTAGAGCCTCCAAAAGGAATTATAGCCATTTGACTTTCTTAATAAACCTCATAATCGTGAGTATGGTGACATTTGCTTTGTGAGTTATTGCAATGGATTTGGGACCTAGTAGAGTGATAAAATTGTGTTGGAATTGGTAAAAAAGAAAATAAAAGGAAACGGGGAGATATGGCAATGGACCCAATTTTATCTCTATTCCCTGGATAGGTTTTCTGGTTTTAGTTGATATCAATTAATCATGATATCTTTTTAGTAACCAAATGGTAATGTGTATGTGTGAACCAGTGCTATTGTGTTAACCATGGGCCATAGCAACCCTAATAGAATGTACTAGAATTTCTCCATAGCATTGCCAAGACTGTAATCTTTACAGTCTTGTAACACACTAAGGTGTATCTGATTCATTCAGGTCAAGGTTTTTCCAATTACTTGTTATGCATCTGAGAGCTGAACAGTGAATATGGACGACAGAAGAAGAATTGACACTTTTGAGCTGGGGTTTTGGAGAAGAGACTGCCCCATCTTTGTCCCTTTAAGTGAACTCTCAACTCGACCGCAATCAACAACAACAATCTAAAGCCTTAACCTCTGCTTCACCAGATATACATATATCATTTATCTCACACAGAGCAAACACATCATATGCATGTTTTAAACACATATAAAAACCAAAACAAACCCCTACCATCAATTCAAACTCACAGTGGCCTTTGGGCAGATTAGTTCTCCAAGGCTATAAACCTTTAGAAAAAGGACTGCCTATCGTCTAGCTCAGAGACGTTGACTGATTCGAACCATCCATCTTTTGGTTAGCAGCATAGTATGTAATGCATCACACCACCAGAACTCATTATATTAATTATATATGTGTCATATATAACTCAGACTCATTACCATAAGGCAGACCTGTCTCACAGCTGACCTCCTCCCGCACCCTATAGACTTTCCAAAATTGTAAATTGTAAAAAAGAGATCGTCCATCTTTCTGCCATGGTGCGGCTGGTAGATTTGGGTGACCCATGTTTATGTGTCTTTCTCCTCTTTGTAATGAATATTTGCTCTCTTCATGAATTGTGTCTTTGAGATCATCCCGTAACTCATCCGGTCTTCAATCATTGGTGTTCAATGCCTCAAACCTACTCCTAAGATGATCTTGAAATTCAGGTGGAATACAGTCAAGATCATATTGGTTCTTGTGGTCTTATTTTCTTCTGCTTCAATTTGAACTAGCATATGAGTAATTGATGGTCTGACCCACAGTCCACCACTGGTCTAGTGTTGATTGCCAACATTGACATTCTTCAATGATTTCTTCTACAGATGTAATCAGTCTGATTCCTATGAAGTCCATTGGGTTATATATCTATGTGTAAAGTCATTGATTGTGTCTTTTTAAAAAGGTATTTGCCATGAATAAATCATTGAAAATACAAAATTCATTCTATTTCCAGACTCATTTCTATCACCAAATCCATATTTTCCGACTATTACAACTTTGGCAGCAGCAGTCAGGAAATAAGGAGACACATTGCACTGGAAAAGTCTGCAGTTTGGGGCCTCTCCAAATTAATGAGGAGTAATGATGTCAGTGTGAGGACTAAGGTGCATCTGATTCAGGCCATAGTCTTTCCAGTCACTTGCTATGCATCTGAGAGCTGGACAATGAATGGGGGTAACAGAAGAATTGATGCCTTTGAGTGTAGTGTTGGAGAAGAGCACTGTACATCCCATGGATTGACCAAAAGAACAAATAAATATGTCTTAGAGTAGGTGCAGCCAGAGTGCTCCTTGGAAGCAAGGATGATGAGGCTTCACCTCACATACTTTGTATATCTTGCTAGGAGGGGCTGTTGCTTGGAGAAGGACATGATGCTGGGAAGGGGGGAGGATTGGTGAAGGAGAGGAAGGCCCTCAACAAGGTGGATTGACACGGTGACTGCTGCAGTGGGTTCTTGTGTGTCAGGAAGTGTGAGGATGGCACAGGATAGGCTGGGGTTCACAAGGTTGCTATGAGTCACGCTTGGCTTGGTGGCACCACCACAAACAACACAACCTTTGAGTTGGCAATACAACTCTCTACTGAGATCATTTCATATGTGATATAAAATGTCTACCAACTTGCCAAGGCTTCTTGGTGATACTGAGTCTTTAGAATTAGACCGGTGACACTCAAGTGGATTCTTGAAGTCAATTTATTCCGTCTTTGCTTTGCAAAGACAACTCTTCAGGAACTCCTTATAGACACTGTACCTTTAAGTATCCAAATCAATTTAATTAAATTTCATTAGAAGCACCGAAGCTGAAAGAAACTAATGAGAGCAGTAGTGTATCAGGTGGTATTTATTTCTGCATTCAGCTGCAAACACTCCCTTTCGGCCCTTAAAATTTAGTTTAAATATTTAACTCTAATAACTTCTGGAATTGTTGATGGGATTTGTGTTAATGGGTCTTTAACAAACAGTTTACCTTAAAAAAAATAGACGGAAGCTTGTTTTATTACAGCAAAGAGGTTTCATTTCTATGCAAAGTCAGTCTTCTTCATCTCCATGTGCTGTGCATCAGAATTTATCTATTCCCATTTTCCTAAATAATGCTGTTTATCGAGATAAAGAAGATTTATGCATAATTTCCAATAATTCAGCATCTTTTCTTTCTCATCTTAATGTGATTACACCCATATGTTAGTTCCACTTCCTACTGTCAGGAAGCACAATTCTAATCCAGCACGATTTGCAGAAGTGACCAGTACCTTCTCTGTGTGCTTTCCGTCCTCAGAGGAGGGTGAGCGTTCATGTTCTGACTTCCAGCTGGAAACGCTGGCTCCTGCAGAAGAAGTCTTGTTAGTGAATAGAAGTTAGGAGTTCAGTGTGTTCTTGGAAGAAACAATGAATGAACTTGGATTTCTAAGTGCTCAGAGAGCTTTGCCACACTTTTCTATAACCCCAGCCACTTAGAGCAAATTAAAATTGATGAGCTTTATAGGCTATCTATAGCCTTCCAGGACAGCTAATATCAAAAATAATTGTTTCTTCAGCATCAGCTGGCCCCTGGGTGCCTCCTGAGACGTCTTTGCTTAGAAATGGAGTAAATCTCTGCAGCATCAGGACATTCCAGAGCTACTCTAAAAAGAGAGAAGGAGGAGGAAATAGAATGGCCATGCATTGGCTAGCCCTGTCCTAGCACATACTGTGGGAGGCAGCATATACCCTCAGTGGACGTAAATATCTGTTCTTCCTTCTCAAGGTTAATTATTGAAGCCTTGCCTGCCCCAGAAATGGATCCTTCTAAAAAGAGATTTGTTGAGTCTAAAGTCTAACTATAGAAGACAAAAGTTCTGACGCTCCATTTGGAAATCACTTTAAATAGGACCCTCGACATTTCTCAGTGGTAGATAGTAGCTGTGGCGCCCTTCCACCCACTGTGGTCTGAGCCCTGTGGGGCCTTGTCTTAGAAGTAGAAGCCAGTGACTCCAGTAGAACAAACAGCCCTCCCATCTTCTGAAGCACGTTACAGATAATCAGCGTAGCCTCTGTTTTTCCTGTGATCACCAAAGCTGATTTTTCACCAGCTCTTTAGATAGTCACGCTTCCTTCCCATCTTCTCTCTTTACTATATGTTGCTGTTGGTTGCTGTTGAGTTGACCTTGACCCAGCGTCCCTGACCATGGAACAGGATGACACCCACTGCCGGGTCATGCTCTGGCTTGCCAGTATCACCCAGCTCCTTGTTGTGGGCACTGCAGATCATCTCATCAAGGCTTCACTGTTGACCCTGGGCTTCACCAAACATGAGTCCCTTCTCTCACAATTTATCCCTCCTCCTGAACTGTCCAGGGAGCTCTGGTGGCTTAGTGGAAAGGAATTACACTGCCAGTGCAAAGGCGCATGGTTCAAATCCACCAGCTTCCCTGTAGAAAAAAGATGGGCAGTCAACTCCCGTGCAGTTTACTGCCTCGGAAAACCCACTGGAGGGCCAACTACAGGCTGGTTCTGACTCCACATTAAAGAATTGTCCAGCGAGCTCTGGTGGTCAAGTGGTAAAATACTGCGCTACAATCCCAAAGGCATGCTGTTCGAATCCACCAGCTGCCCCATAGGAGCAGGATGAGCAACCTCTCCTGTGTGATTTATTGCCTCTGAAGAATCACAGGAGGGTCAGCTGTGAGTTCTGACTCGAAGGCAGGCAATAACAACAGTGACTTAATTGTCCAAGTCAGTGTTTGGTTGTGACGCATGGAGGGTCACTAAGCTCCAGGAATTAGATCTTTCTTCCTCATCATTCCTAGTCTGGAAGCCCCGTTGACGCTGTCCACTGTGGGTGGCCCTGCTTGAAGTGTCGGTGGGAAAGTGTCCAACAGCATCACATAGGTCAGCGCAGTGCAGCACATTGACAGATGGACGGCTGCTTGACCACGTGAAGTCTGCCCTCGAGCTCTGCCCTGTTCCATCCTGTCTCCATTACAGTGAGGCCGCACTGGGGGCAAGAGGGCTGAAGGCTGTGATTTGTTGGAAGTAGCAGAGTTTTCTTTTTAAATAAAATTTTATTTTAATTGTGATTTTAACGAATATTTACAAAGGAGTTAGATTTTCATTCATTCATTCTTGCACATTTTACCCCTCCCCTTCCTTTCTCCACCCCCAGTTCACTTTTTTAATTAATTTTCATGAAAGTCTACAGAGATTTAAGGTTTCCAGTCATTCATTGTTGCACTTTTCTCCCTCCCCAACCCCTCCCCCC
>NW_006399875.1:7419977-7441915 GCF_000299155.1 Elephantulus edwardii | reverse complement strand
AAAGGAGTTAGATTTTCATTCATTCATTCTTGCACATTTTACCCCTCCCCTTCCTTTCTCCACCCCCAATTCACTTTTTTAATTAATTTTCATGAAAGTCTACAGAGATTTAAGGTTTCCGGTCATTCATTGTTGCACTTTTCTCCCTCCCCAACCCCTCCCCCACATTCACTTCTCCTTGAAAAGAAAGAAAAACTCTTTCATTGTTATGCAATCCCTCCCCCCTCCCTGCCCCAAGTCCACTCCACTATGCAGCCTTCACTCTGGAATTCTGTAATGACAAAAATACCCATTCATATATTCCTTTTAAACAGTTCTCTCCATCATCTGTTTCAATGAAGTGTACATCATTGCTTCCCTCCTTTTCTGTCTTCCCTCAACCCTGATGTCAGTCCTGTTTTACAACAGTGGCTTTATGCAATATTTGTCCTTTTGTGACTGAGATATTTCACTCAGCATAATGTCTTCCAGGGTCACCCATTTAGCATAATACTTGATGAGTTCCCTTTTTCAGTGCTGCATAGTATTCCATTGTGTGAATTTACCAGAGTTTCTGTATCCATTTGTTTACTGATGGGCCCCAGTTCACTTTTTAAAAAAATAACCATTCATTATTGTACAATTATCTACCTCTTCCTACACAAACAAGTTCTCTTTGCAATCGTCTATCTCTTATTCTGGGCTGTTGTCTTATATAGTTGGAAATAGAAATGCCATTTGACCCAGCAGTTCCACGAGTGAGAATATACGCCAAAAAAGCCTTAACTGCTATCCAAAGAGATATACGCACACCCATGATCATTGCTGCATTATGTACATTAGCAGCAAGATGGAAGCAATTCAAGTGTCCATCAACAAATGAGTGGATAGGAGTTAACAGAGTACTCTGTGAAGTCAGAACGAGGGAGGTCTTCTGTGAGCAACCCAGGTGGACCATCTGCCTCGCAGCCTCTCTGCTGTTGGTTTGATTCACACCTCACATTGACCCTCCTTAAGGTCCCTAACGCCGTGGTTGTGTATGGGAAGAGACCGTCTGTCTTTCCTCCACGGCTTCTGTCCACTGAGTTTACTCAGCAGCCCAGCATGTTACACACTCAAAGTCACTGTCTGTTATCAAGTCAGTTCTGACTCCTAGAGCCTTCCATCGAGCTCCCAAGGCTCTAGCATACAATGAAAGGAGATCACCCATCTTTCTTGAGCCAAGTTGCTGGTGGACGTGAGGCACTAGAGACACTTGACCTTGGGGTTGGCAGCCCAGCTCGGTATAGACGGTGCCACCAGGCCGACCTGCAGCCCTGTTGTTGTTAGGTGCTGCTGAGTCAACCATGGCTCAGAGCAACCCGGTGAACAACAGATCTGAACCTGGCCCTAACCTGTGCCATCCTCACAATCATTCCCATGCTGATGCCCATTGTTGTGGTCAGTGCGTCAGCCCACCTTGGTGAGGGTCTTCCTCTGTTTTGATGTCCCTCCGCTATGCCCCATAACTCCTCCAGCACACCTTGCTGGCATGTGCTACACCCCTTCTGAAGTAGTGACCCCATCCTCCCTGTCCCCTGCTCAGGACAAATCCAATGAGGACCCCATTCAGAAACCAGTCCCTGCAGTCTGGACAGCTTATCGTCTATAGATGTGGCCCCTTGTCCCTGAGCCTGGAGGATGTGAGTGCACTTCTAATGAGATGTGCCCTCTATACTCACCCGTTCCCCCTGACTCTCTGAAGGATTCATGTTTGGAGAGAGCTGGGTGTCTTTGCTGTTGCAAGGTGTTTGTGTTTTCTGAGCCACAGATGTGAAAAGCATCAGAGATGCGTTCAGGGACTCCAAAAGGCCCAGAAGGAATCAGAGCCAATCCAGGGGCAGGTGGAGTCGGTATAAACGAAGCTTCAAATCTATTTATGAGGCTGGTTAAGGAGGAAGCGAGTTCCTGTACCTCACGTTGAAACAGGGAGAGCTGAGATAGAGAGAACAGCTTTACGCAGAAGCCATGCTGGAAGCCACAATTTTAATTTTTTTTCCCTCTAAGATGGTATTTTACCTAAACTAACATTGCCCTCAGCCCAGCTGCCAGTGTGTCACAAAAGACAGAAATGCCAGCAGCCAAAAACTGCTTCTGCTGAGGTTGCCCTGAGCGAAAAAGAAAGAAGTCCTACAGCTCTGATAATCTTCGTTTGCTTTAGAGGATGGAGCTTTAGAATTGCAGAGGCTGGGCGGAGCAGCGGAGCCTGGGATTATTAGGCCATTTCACAATAATAACCCTCATCCTCGTGAAGCCACGGCTGTGCACTGGATTCTCACAGTGACCCCATGGTGCAGTGGAGACCTGACCCTAGGGGTTTAGAGCCCATAGATTATGCTCCCGCAGGGCAGCTTGAGACTGTGGTCAGTTAATGTTCGCTGCTTAACCCATTGCGCCACCAGGACTCCTGTGTAATGGAGACAGTCCTTTTATTTGGGGATTGAGTTTTCATTTGGGCTTTTTTTTTTTTTAACACTCATTCATGTGCTTTGTCTTTTAAACAGTACACATTGTGTGTTATTTCATTAGTTACTATTAATCTATACCTGGACAATAACTAAGGAAGACAGAAGAAGAATCAATGCCTTTGAGTTGTGGTGCTGGGGAAGAGTCTTGAACATACCATGGACTGCCAAGAAAACAAATAGGTCTGACTTGGAGAGGGTGAAACCAAGTTCCTCCTTGGAGGCTAGGATTTTGAGGCTCCATCACACATACTTTGGGCATGTGGCCAGGAGAGCCCAGTCCTTGGAGAAGGACATCATGCTTAGAAGGGTGGAGGGACAGCGCAGGAGAAGGAGATCCAGGATGAGATGGATTGATACAATGACTGGGGCAATGGGGTTGGTGTGATGGATTCAGTGAGACTGGCTCAGGACAGGGTAGGCTTCAGAGCTATTGTATATAGGATTGCTATGAGTCACAGACTACTGAGTGGAACATAATAACAACATGTCTATTATTCCCCCTTCCCTTCAAGTCACCATGGAATCTTTCCTATTCCCTCCCCCTTCATCCACTAACCACTGCTATCCTAGTGATCACTCCCCTTTCCCTTCTCCTTTGCGTCTTTCCTCTTCCTCTCTAAATACCTTTTGAACATTTATACAACTCTTGTTCAGTTATCCTCCTGTTTTTACAACAGTGATTTTTATGCAGTATTTGTCCTTATATGACTGAACTATTTCACTTAGCATAATACGATAGAGTTCTTTTGAAACATGGTGTCGAGCCTGCCTCATCAGGCACCTCCTGTGTCCTACGTTCTGTGTAACATACCAGGGACTCAGAAATCCACAGACACCATCCCTGACCTTCTTTTGGGAAGACACACATGTCCACAAAGGACTGTTTTGTTAGTGGTGTCAGTACCAAGACAGCCCGATAGGATTCTTACCACTGTACCTTTGGGGGGAAGATCATCGGCCTGTCTTCTGAGGATCCTCTGGCTGGACTTGAACTGCCAGGCATGGGGCTGGTAACTGAGCGCTTAACCATTTGTGCCACTCAGGGACTCTGCAGAAGACTGAAGTGTGATGTAGAACCCTTCATGTCATTAGCAGGGGAAGTAAATGTCACTGATGACAGGAGTCAGCCCCCAAAATCTCAGGGGTCTAATTGACTGAATAAGAATGTGGTGATGGGCAGATGTGGACTGTTACAGTCTCCGGCTAAGTGGAGCAGGATGAGGAAGGTTTGGCAGGTGGAGAGGGGACAGGTGTGGGAGGGTGAGAGTGAATCACACAGCCAGCGGGTTCTGAGTAACCAGGTATAATGGGAGCTCCTGGACTGGGGCTCCGAGCTGCCCTGAGGTTGAGACCTATTTTTGTTCCCATAGAAGTCAACCTTGAAAATGCTTCAGCTGACATTCCCAGCTGGAATAAGGGACGTGCACATCTCCTTAGAGCTTAGCACTTTAAAAGTATGTTGGATATCCCTGTTACCACCAGGTAGGCAAAGAAACCTGAAGCCATTGAGGTCTGTGCTGTTTAAGTGCATCACCAGGGGCTTTTGAAAGGACCACAGCCCTGGACCTTTTTGGGCTGCCCTGTGGAATCACTCCTGCCTCCTAGTGGCCATGTGTGAGTGCTGAGCTCTGCTCCACTGAGTGTCCAGGCATTTATCAGAAGTGCATCCCCAGGTCTTCCTTCTGAGACACCTCTAGGAGGATTTCAACCATCAGTATTTCGATGAGCAGTGTCCAGGTGGAAAGCACTACACGGATGCCCTGCTGGCAAAGAAAACAAACATGTCATTTTGAAATGAGAGACGTGGAAGAATCTTTGAATCGTGGTGTTGGAGAAGAGCACTGAGTACCCATCCCACGGACTGCCCAAAGAACAAGCCTGTCGACCTTGGAGAAAGTGCAGCCAGGGTGCCTGTGAGAGGCAAGGAAGGTGAAGTCTCATCTCACATACTTTGGGCATGGTGTTAGGAAGGGCTGTTGGAAAAAACACATCAAGCTGGGGAAGGGGAAGGGCTAGAGGAAGACCCTCAACCAACTGGATTGACACTGTGACTCTGACAATGGACTTGAACTTGACAGAGATCATGAGGATGGTGCCAGGATAGGGCGAGGTTCACACCTGTTGGTCATAGAGTTGCTGTGAGTCCGTAGCACGTAAAACAATGTGTGAGACACCTGTCTACAGTGGTCTGTTTTGCAGGAAGCAGGGTGTAGATTTTTTTTAATTATTATTAAAATTAATGAAAGTTTACAGAGACTTAGGGTTTCCAGTCATTCATTGTTGCACTTTTCTCCCTGCTCATCCCCTCCGCCCCAATTCACTCTTCATTGCTATATTCAAGAAAAACTCTTTCATTGCTATACAATCCCTCCCCCCAAGTCCACTGCACTGTGCAGCCTTCATTCTGAACTCCTGTCATAATAATAATATCCACTCATATATCCCTTTGAAACAGTAGATTCTTCTGTTGAAGAAGCAGGGAGAAAAATTACAAAGAGTTTGCTCAACTTCAAGTTTCAGCAAAAGCACTAAGCTTATTGGGTGCATTCGGAGGCTGTTTCATCCAGAGAGTTGATTAACCCAGCATTCTGCCAGGGGCTAATTTTCTGTTACATTTTTAGTAAGTCAACTTGCTCCAACAAACCTGGTGTCTGCCTCAGTTACAGATTGACAAAAAGCCACTATACAAAGTCCTCGTGCTTGTAATTTGGAGTCAGGCTGTGAAGTAGGACTTGATATGTACTTATCCTCACAACATGTTATTTACAGACTCTAATTTCATTTCACATTATCAGCTCTTTTTTCCATCCTCCTGCTGATCAAGGTGTCTTCTCTGGGACTAGCTGTGCAAACACTCTTAACAGGCATCAAGTGATTCTTTGTCTAGGCAAGAAAGCCTGACCGTTATTTTCTAAGCAGTAAAATGTTTAACCGAAAGGCTGAAGAGAGTCTTACCTTCATTCTTAATGGGGGTTTGAGTGAGGTCTGCAGTCACCCTCTGTGGAGAGGAATTCTGCATCCTTTATAAACTATCTAGAATAACAGTAAGATGGGGTGAGTGTAGGTTGTGTTAATAATAACATTTTCCACAAGATTAAATTTGTGCATAAACTTCTGAGTTTTATTTGCAATTCATGAATTTGAAAGCATCCCGTCTGAAAGGCAAAGAAGAGCGTTCAAGTGTGATCCAGAGTGGATGTGTTATTATAGGCACAGAATCACAGGCGCCAGGAAGCTATATGGGTATCATGGATCAAACTGTGGTTCCCCCAAAACACACCCTGATTTGGCTGGGCCGGGTTTCAAGTTGTGTGGCCGGTAAGTAATGATAGAATTATCCACACTATGTATGCTGAATATCTTATTATTATTTGTGAAGGGATAAGGGTGGGATGCAATATGCAGTGCACCCACTCAGGACACAGCCTTGATCCCAGGGAAGGAGAGTTTCCATGGGGTGTAGCGCATAGCACCTTTTCTCTTATAAGAAATGAAAAGGGAGAGAAGCAGACAGAGTAGGTGTGGCCTGACCACTACCTGTCAAGAAGACCCAGAAGCAGCGTTCAGCTATTGGATCCAGGGACCCTGTGCTGAGAACTTCCTAGCTGCCTGTGCACTGGAAGATTGTCAGGGAAGGCTGGGCCCAGATGCTGAAAGGAAACAAGGACTTTCTTCTTGTACCAACACAGAGATAAAGCCTTCCCATTGAGCTGGTGCTCTGAATTTAGCTCTGGTGGACTAGTGGGTACAGAGCTGTACTGCCAACCCAAAGGCAGGTGGTTCATATCCAGGAGCTGCTCTGAGGGAGAAAGGTGGGTAGGCTCCTCCTGTGCTGTGTAAAACCTCTGAAAACCCTGTAGAGGGTCAGCTAGGAGTTGGTTCTGACTCAAGAGCTGTGAGTTTGTGTTTTGAGTTTGAATATCTCGGCTGTGACAGAGTGTACTCCTGTGTGTGAAAGCCACCCGCTTGTGGCATTCACTGGACAAGCAGGACAACAGTACACATTTTGGACTGGCTGATGAATGCTTCCTTACCTGAGATTAAGGGGATATAAAGAAGTAGTTTAAACTCATCAGACAAGTCCTGATTGGCTAGTTTGGGGTTCTGTTTCTGGCAGAGTGAAGATTAACTAGGAATAGATACTAAAGTTTCGTTTGCCGAGATAAGGCTTAGCACGCTGTTGTTTGGTGTTCTTAAGTCGACTCCAACTCGTAGCAACTCAATGTTCAACAGAGGAAACCCTGCCTTATCCTGAGCCTTCTTCACACTCTGTGCCATATGAAGGCCTCTGTGGCGGTCAGTGAGCTCAGGATGAGGGGCTCCCCACAGAGCTAACGAGACTTACTCGGTAGTCATGCTAACTTGACGTAGATTGGTCTGAAAGCCAGTGTGCCCTCTCCTCAGAACTCTAGTCAGGCAAGTCTCTCTAGCAACTCCTTTTCAACTTGGAGATGTTTACAGGAGATCCAACAATTATAAAATGTACAATTGGAAACTGAGCTTTTCAAATATTTAAGGAGCCCCTTGGGTAGTGAGTAAGGAGTTCTGGCAGAGAAATGTGTTGTTCTGCAAGCTAGAAAGGTTGTGTTGTTGTTGCTGTGTACCATTGAGTCAGAACCGACTCATCGCTGACACTCCAGGGGGTTTCAGAGGCGGTTAATGCCTGGGGAGGAGGTTGCCCCTCTTTCTCCCATGGAGCAGCTGGTGGATTCAAACCCCATGTCTGGGTGGCAGCACAGCTCCTGGCTAGGACAAGGGCCGCATTAACTAGAAAGGTCAGAGCTTCAAATCCACCTTCTCCTCAGGAGAAAGATGGGCAGTCTCCTCCTGGGAATATTAAAGCCAACGGAGGGTTGCTATGAGCTGGACTTGTCGCAATGACAGTGGGTGGGTGATACAAACAGTTCCGCTCTCAATGAAGTCACTGAAAGATGAGAGGCTCGAACTCAGCCCGCACACCGTACCTTGGGAAGCAGGCCTGGCAAGTGTGCATCGAAAATCACGTCAGAGTTGACTCCCCAGCAGCTAACAGCAGTGACCTCCCTCAAGGAGGAGCAGCCTAGGAACCACGTAGACCGTCACCTGGACATTCCCAGAAGGTCAGTGTGTGTGTGAAGCATCTAGAACATGACCTTGCTCTTCCCCTGGGCCACTGAGAACACTGAGACAGCAGAGAACAGCTCTGGGCATAAATTCCTTAAGAGACACATCTGAAACTTTAACACACCAGCTGACACTAGCTTAAGGACAGTAAAAGGGTAAGATAAAGAAAATCAGATTATTCCTGGTGGCAATTTAAAGTTCAATGACTTTGAATTCCACTCCTCGGCCGCTATCTACTTGAAACAACTTAACAACCTCCAGTTTTTAAGTGTAATGTGTTAAAAATAAAAACCAATTTGAGCCTCAGATATCATATCACGTTTTTGACAGCTTGGCTGGGTCTCGGGCTGAGGGCATGCTTCGGGGCCTTTCTGGGGACTGACGCAGACATTCAAAGGGTTCTTTATCGTCGATATTAAGGATTAACTGCACTTATGCAGTAATTCCCACTATTCTTCATTCTCTGTTTTTCTTCACTTAACTCTCTTATCTGACTAACCCCTGCAGGCCTTAAGGATGGGGTGCAAATGGGAACTCTGGGTAAGCATCCGGTTTAATAAAATTGAGGCCGAAACCTTTGGCCAACTCTGAGTTAAAATTTATGAAGCAAAGGTGGTGAGTAAAGAAAGATGTAAATAATAATAATTTGAAAGCTACTAGCGTCAGTTCTTAAGATTTATACAAACTTCTGTCAACCTCTTCTTGGGCCTTTCTAGGGTGTTTCAGGTGGTTCAGTGGTGGTATTATCGAGGGACCAGTCCTTGGAGAAGAGCATCATGCTTGGAAGGGTGGAGGGACAGTGCAGGAGAGGAAGACCCCGATGAGATGGATTGATACAGTAACTGGAGCAATGGGGGTAGGTGTGTCAGAGTCAGTGAGACTGGCTCAGGACAGGGCAGGCTTCAGAGCTGCTGTCCATAGTATCGCTATGAGTTACAGGCAACTCGATGGCACATAACAACAACAAAGTGTGAGACCCAGCTTGGACTTTGCTGCCAGTGTACTTCCAGCACAGCCACCACCATCTGCCCGCGGAGGCCTGGTTGTCATTACAATGCTGAGCGGGTTTCAGTGGGGCTAATGCATTGAGACAGGAAGACGTCAGTGCAATGGTGAAGGTCTCAGCCACCAGCTGAAGTCTAACAGCACTAACTAACTGGAAGCTCCATGCAGACACATGTGTCCGTCTGCAGCCTTGGAGACCCGAGGGAGGGAGTTGTCTTCACTCTCAGGGTTCACACCAAACGTTGCGATGAGCTGGAATTGGCCCAGTAGAAGCTTTTCCAGTTTAATATGACTAGGAAGAAAGACTTGACGATCTGCTTAAAAAAAAATAAATATCCAGTACAAGAGTTCTGTGACCGATGCCTGAGACTGAGATGACTAGGAGCTGACTTAGGGCCCACTCACAGGAACAGGGGGAGCTCTGGTGGCCTAGCCTGTGGGGAGCTGAACTGCTAACTCAGAAGCCATCCTTCCCTGGCAGTTCGAGTCTACCACCAGCTCCAAGAGGAGAAAGGCAATGTCGTCCCATGCTGGCTGCAGCCTCAGGAGCCCAGGAGGGGGTCAGCTGTGAGGTGGTTCCAACTCCACAGCAATGACGTTGAACATGAACTATTCAAAGCCTTCCTGCATGCCGGTGGGGCGGGAAGGAGTCACGGATGATGTCTAGGTGAGCTGCGCCGGTGGCGGCCATGCGCGTGTTAGTTGAGTGGAAGGGAAGCCAGCTGAGCAGTAATCACGCTGTTGCTGTGATGATGTGCTGTCAAGCGGAAACCAAGTCATTGCTGATGCTACAGCCGTAAACTGTATGGGAGGAGAGTGTCCATCTGTCCCTCGGAGCAGCTGGTGGATTAGAACTGTTTGTCTTTAGTTTGGCACCAAAATTCCTTATCCTGCAGGGAACCCGAGCTCCTATTAGCAGTAACTATAAACCACCCCAAACAGCACATACTTTCATTTCCACTCATATTAGAAAGCCAAATATTTTGTTCAAAACAGAGACTAAAACTTTCATGGAAGAAAATGCATGGGTGAGTGTCACCTTTATCCTCAAGGTGATTATTCGGTATCAGTAAATGTGTCTGTGTGTGAACATTTTCTCATAGGATGAAAGTTACAAAGCAGAGCAGTTCCAACAGTTCACACATGTTACGTTGTGTGGCAGAGATGACAATCCCCCACGTTATAACAGCAATTGTCCTAATTTCTCCTGTGTCTCCTATTTCCATTCGCCCTTTTATTCTCTTCCTTCTTGCCTTCTCAACTTCATCCTTGGGCAAAAGTTGTTTGCTTTTGATTCAGAACCACCCTGTACCTCATGCTCTATGGGGGTTTTAGAGACAGTAATCACGAATTATTGAGGAGTAACGATGTCAGTTTGAGGACTAAGGTGCATCTGATTCAGGCCACAGTCTTTCTAATTGCTTGCTATGCATCTGAGAGCTGGACAATGAATAAGGATAACAGAAGAAGAATTGATGCCATTGAGCTGTGGTGTTGGAGGAAAGCACTGAACATCCCGTGGACGGCAAGGTATCTCTTGGAGAGGATGCTCTTTGGAGGCTCCACCTCACATACTTTGGACATGTTGTTAGCAGAGGTTCTTCCTTGGAGAAAGACATGATACTGGGAAGAGTGGAGGGTCAGCAAAGGAGACAAAGACCCTCAACCAGGTGTGTTGACATGGTGACTGTCCCAAGGGGCTCTTTTGTGTCAGGAAGGGTGTGGATGGCGCAGGATAGAACACAGTTTAGATTTTTTTGTTCACAGGGTCGTTATGAGTCATACTTGACTCGATGGCACCTAACAACAGCAACAACAGTCACAGGGGAGGAGATTGCCCATCATTTCAGTCTGTGTGTCTTTGGAATTACCATGCAGCTCCTTACCACTAAGCTACCATCCTGTTTTTCTTCTTTTCCTTCTTATTCAGTCTTTGTGGCGATTTGATTGTGTACAAAGCACGTTGATTTTTCATCTGACCATTTTTACACATTTTGGGTTGTATCTTTAATTACAATACCCACAAGGTGACTGCACTTTCCCCATTTCCTCCCCGTGAGTCTCATCACCAGTAACCCTTTTATCCCTTAAGGCTTAATAAAGCAAATGGTGCTCTTCTGATCTGATGTTGCTGGTTGGGTTTTGGTGTCACTGAATTGGTGTCAACTCATATCAGCCATGTTTACAACAGATGGGAACCTTGGCCTACGTGGCTGCTCATTCCAGTAAATAACTGCCTCCCTGACGTTACTTGTCACCTGAAATTGGAGCTCTGGTGGCCTAGTGGTAAGGAGTTGTGCTGGCCGCTAAAAAGTACACAGTTCAAATCCACCAGCTGCTCTATAGAAAAATGAGCAGTCTTCTCCAGGGCAGTTAACTGCCTCTAAAAACCCACTGGAGGGTCAGCACTGGCTTGGTTCTGACTTGATGTTACACAACATCTGTGTATTGTTGTTAATATTGTCTGGCTGAATACTGAGCCACAGGGGTGAGTTTTGTCCTAGGTTTGAAGGTTAACGAACAGAAATGCAGTCCTTTTGGTCTGTATGGTTGATTCTTTTGCAGACTATCAATAAGTTTTTAGTGAGGACTTTGATGCCTCTGGAACCTCTACAAACTCTCTACCCTCTATAAATGTACAGAAATGATGGTAGTTATAGAACAGAGTTCTGTACCAAAAAGATGTTAGTCAAAGAACAGAGTTCAGGTCTTTTGTGCAAAATTTACTCTCGGTTGTATTCGACTTGATGTCACTTAACCACTGCTAAATGAGACCAGTGCTGTTCTCTCTGGAGGAACACTCTCCACTTGTACATCACTCTTTGTCAATGTGCTGTATGAAGTAACCTGGGTTTGCTGTGATGCTGAAACTTAATGCCATTGGAGTATCAAATACCAGAATGGCTTCCCAGTGGGGACAGTGTTCGGTGGAGCTCCCAGTTGTAGAAGAGGTTTGGAAGCAGGAGTGGCATCCACTTCCTAAACCACATGCCTCCGGAAACTCAATGAACTTGGAGAAATGATGACAGTTATGGAAAGGCATTAGGTCTTTTGTTCATTGAGTTGCTATGAGTCGTGCTCAACTTGACTGCAATCAACAACTACAACAGCATTGACCTGTACCCTCCACCTGGTCTACTTTGAGTTAGACCTGTGTTTGGTGTTACACTGTGTTGGTTTTTTCTGTAACACTGAGGGACGTGTACAGTCACAACTAAAATATCAAGTTCCTTCTGGCCATTGTCGAATTTAACTGTGTGGTTCTGTTTCTGTCAATGCCGTTTTCACTCTGTTTCAGTGAGTAAGAAGAGAAGACAGACAAAGGTGGAGAAGGAGAAGAAGCTGGCTCACCTCTCCTTCCAGTGCCTTCTGGGCTCCGAAATGTAGCTCAGGAGTCTGCTCTAAGCAAATTCCTTTTATTCGGTTTCCTAGCTGTCCTGTTTCTCAATCTCCCATTCCCCTGTTTCCGTTAAAAACTTCTGACCCTGCACAGAAGGGTCTGACTCTGGGATGATATGCCCCGTGCCTCTTAAAACCTTCCCTGTCATCCTCAGCCTTCTGCTCGTCCCCTCTTCGACAGACAAGCCATCGGCAAGATCATGTTTCTGTCATGTGTTTGAATTTTCAAGATTGGATCCTATAAAGGATGCAAAGCTTTTTCAGTGCATCTTTATAAGAGCACCTGTGTAAACGGTGTCATTATTTCATCCACTTGCAGATGCTTCCAGAGACATAAATACTCACATGGTCACAATATAATCTCAGTGTCATGAAATCTGAAATGTTGAGCTCAAGGCATCTCCAATCACCTGCACAAGGAGAAATGCTGAATCATCTGTTGATAAAATCCAACTAGCGTGGTGTCCCAAATCTGTCTGTGGCCTTGGATCTTAGACAACCTCTCAAAGACTCAAATTCATTCCTGTGTCATTAGGAATGACCCATGGTTGACTCTCAGTTGGGTTTTCAAGCCTGTTAATCTCCTGGGAGGAGATTTCCCAGCTTTCTCCTTTGTTGCTGATAGTGGATTCGAACCACTGGAAAGAGAGGTTCAGCCTTTGGGTTAGCAGTTCAACCCCCTAGAGACGGTGCCATCAGAGCTCCCTAGCCTGTTTCTAGAATCGGACAGTCTTCCTATCAAATGCCTTGCCCTCCTTCACTTTTTCATATTCCATAACTAAGGCTATTCTATATGTCCAGGAGTTACAGCAAGAAGCCGTACTACAGTCCTGAAGGCACACTGTTCAAATCCATGAGCTGCTCCATGAGAGAAGGATGGGCAGTCTCCTCCCATGTGGTGAACTGCCTCTGAAAACCCACCAGAGGGTCAGCTCTGGCCAGTTCTGACTCGATGGTACACAACAACCGTCCATAGGGAAATAGGCTGCTAGCTCGAAGGCTGGGCCTCGCTGGTGGGTCCAATCCAGCAGCTCCAAGTGGGAGATGTGAGAGGAGTGGAGGTTCATGCAGCATACAGCCTCTGAAACCCAACGGAGGGTCTACGAGGAGTCCCAGCGGGACAGAAGTGAGAGGAGAAGTTAGCTTGAGAGATTCTCTGTGCGACTGACAGGGAGGAAGGTGTGTCCCTGGCTGGTACAGCAGTTAAGGACCCAGCCACTAACTGAAAGGTTAACAGTTTGAGTCCACTTCCTGGTGTCTTGAGGGGAAAACACCCATCTGCTGCCAATGTACTTCCAAAAGTTCCGCCTCTCAGAATTCCATGGTCACCGTCCTTCTGTGAGTAGACTAGGTGCAACCTAGGTTTTGTTTTTTGGGGGTTTTGTCTTTTAATTACTGGCCAAAATCTGTCAAGTTTTTTGTCAAACCAGCTTCCTGAGTCACCACTTAGAACCCAAAACGTACCTTCTAAATCCCAAGGGCACAGACATACCATGCTGGGTGCTCCTTTAGTCATTCAGGGCTTTCGCTGTTAACAGAGCTTCCTCTTCAGAGCTGAGGGCCTCTGGGGTGTGGATTTTCGTCCTGTTGCTGCAGCCGCGAGCTGCAGTGTTGCTGATCTTGACCATCCTGGGAAAGACGAGCAGGCAGAGGCGATGATAGCTTCACAGGGTTTTGAAAGCAGATACAGCACTTGAACTCACCACAGTGGCCACAGGAAGGAGAAGGCAAGCATTTGTAGGATGCCACAGGGCAAACCCGTGCTGTTAAGGGCAAGCAGTAGACTACACCGGGTTTCTGACTGCACGCGAGGTCAGCCTGCTAATTCTCGTGTTGGCCAATGGTCAGCAGTATGTGCTTCTGAATATTTTCCATCCTGCATATACTTTGGGGAGGACTACTTCTCCCCATTCTCACCATCACCCACCAGGATTTAGGGGAGACCCACAGTATCCCCAAAGCCCTTCCCCATGCTATGATGTCCTTCACCATGACAGGGACTCGGTGTGTCAGAGTCAGGGTTTAGAACTACCATACATATGGTTACTATGAGTTGCATGTGACTCGGGGGCATGTAACAACAATAATGCCATCATTTACCGTATCCTATTGAAATATCCTTTGAGGCAAGAGTGGTGAGGCTTCGTCTCACTTTGGGTATGTTGCTCCAACACTTCTAGGCCATTGTCTTTGCCCTTATTTGCTATTCATCAGAGAGCTGCACAATGAGCAAGTGTGACAGAAGAAGACTAGATGCCTTTGAGTTGTGGTTCTGGAGAAAGGTATCAAACATATGGTGGAATACCAAGAGAATTAACAAGTCAGTCCTCGAGAGGGTGAAACCAGGCTGCTCATTGGAGCCAAGAATCTTAAAGTTCTGTCTCACGTACTTTGGGTATGTAGCCAGGAGGGACTAGTCTTTGGAGAGGGAAATCATGCTTGGAAGGTTGAGTGACAGTGCAGGAGAGGAAGAAACCCTGCATGAGATGGATTGATATAGTAACTTGGGTAATGAGGGTAGATGTGTCAGAGACAATGAGATTGGCTCAGGATACATCAGAGTTTAGAACTATTGTGTATAGGGTTGCTATCAGTCATAGTTGACTCAATGGCACATAACAACCAAAGGCATTGGGGCTTCAGTGATAGAATTGTTGCCTCCCATGGGGGAGACCCAGGTTCAATTCCCAGCCAAGGTACCACATGTGCAGCCATGGAGGTTTGTGGGTTGTGTGATGCCAAAGAGGTTGTAACCATTGCCAGCGTTAGATAGACAAGGATTAAAGCTCTACAAATCACAGAGGATCATAGTCTAATTAGCAGCTCTCCATTGACAGTCTTTGCTCCCGTGTTATATGTAAGTTGGGGCTGACTTGAAGGCAGCTGAGCTAACCACTACAACAGTAACCAGCTTCGGCTCTCCACCTCCTCTTTCGTATCTTTGTCTTCCCCTCTAAGGGACTTAGATCCCATATTTCCTGGGATGCCCTGGTCCCCATTGCTGTCCCAGTTACTTCCTTGACCACACCCACCCACCTCCAAGTTGACCACCTTGGACTCCATGCTTGTCTGTGAGCAGGTGAGCCTGGTGGAGAAAACCAAGGTTCATGTTGGTTAGTCTTGGTCCATCGACACCCACCCCAAGTAGTCTTTACGGCCACTCTACAACATCACCACTGTCCTCTAGCTTGGTAATCACCTAAAAAAACACCATGTGCCTTCTCTGCTCCCTCTCTGTTCTCCTTCCCTCTTGTCTATAAACTCTTTTGCTTTTTTGGTATCTGAGAACCTCACTTACAATTTTGTCTGAATGAGAAAAAAAATCAAAAGCTAAATTAAAGCTCTCATCTTCCTGTCACCCCATCTCCCATCTCCTCCAGGTTCTCCTTCAGGTTCACTGAGCAATCTCTGCATTATCCGCTGAATCCTACCAGACCCTCTTTCCTCCAAACCTCTGCTTCTGAAATCTCTCCCTTTCCCTCTGATGTCACATTATTTTTCCTCCTCTGTGTTGGACCATATTTCCCCAGGTGTCAGAAATAGTTAAATACCCAGCTACTAACTGAAAGAATGGCAAACCAGTCCCACCCAGAGATACCTCAAAAGAAAGTTCTGGAAACCTCATTCTGGAAAGCCACCACCATTGAAAACCTATGTGCACTTCTGTTCTGAGACACATGGGGTGACCACATGTTAGACTCAACTGGACAGCGACTGGCATGGTTTCTTGGTAAACTGCATCCTCCATTGACACACAGGGCTGTGCTGTTCCTCAGGTGACATGTCACAGAGCACCTCTTGATGTCTCTTTCTTCTCAAGCTCCTGTCTCATTTCTCTGTTCCTCTTGCTAATAAAATTCTGCTAAAAGCAATCCAACAATCTAGAGTGTTCAAGAGGCTGGTAGCTCAGAAATGGCTGAGCATAGTCTGTCTTAATCTGGGAGGTCTGCTGAAACCTGACACTGATAGAGGGGTGACCCTGCCGGTGTTTGGAATGCTGATGACATAGCCTCCCATGTCAGAGCAACACTGAAACCATGACAGTTCAGGAAAAGGAGAGGCAAGCAGTGGTGATCAGCTCTCATCAGTTCTCATTGTCCTTTGATGTAGAATTTACCAGCCATTCAAAGAAGGACTCTGTGCCCATCATAGTGACGTCCATGTGCATAGCTCAGTGGTTGGTTCTTGCGCCCTTCTTGCCTAGTCTTGCCTGGACTCGCCAGTCATTATTGCTATTGGGTGTTGTCTGTCTAGTAGGTTCCCTCTCTTAACAACCATTGTTGTTGTTCTGTGCCATTGAGTCGCTTATGACTCATGGTAATCCTACGTACAATAGCTCTGAACCCTGTCCTATCCTGAGCCAATCTTACTATGGCACACCTACCCCCGTTGCTCCAGTTAATCCATCTCATCTGGAGTCTTCCTCTCCTGCATTGTCCCTCCACCTTTCCAAGCATACTGTCCTTCTCCAAGCACTGATCCCTCCAGGCCAGGTGCCCAAAGTATGTAAGATGGAGATTCAAAATCCTTGCCTCCAAGGAGCAACCTGTTTTCACCCTCTCTAGGACAGGTCAGTTCTCTTGGCAGTCTGTGTTATGTTCAATACCCTTGTCTAGCACCACATATCAAAGGCATCAACTTCTCTTCTAACATTCTTGATCATTGCCAGCTCTCTGATGCATAAGAAGTGATTGCAAAGACAGTGTGTTGGATCAGGCTCACCTTAGTCTCTAGACTGTCATTGTTGCTCCTTACTCTCTGACAGCAGACTTTCTCAGTGCAATTCATCTTTTGATTTCCTGGTTACTGGTACTGAGAGTGTTGCTCGGAGGAGCAATGCAAGTTGAAGCTGTTAACAATGTCCGTCTCTTCTCTGTTTATCATGATGCTGCCAGTTGGCCCAGTGGTGAGAATCTTGGTTTTCTTGATGTTGAACTTCAATCCATATTGAAGGTTGCAGTCCTTGAACTTCTCCAGCAAATGCTCCAGGACCTGCTTGGTTTCAGCAGGCAAGGTCATGCCACCTGCATATCACAAGTTGTTGATGAGTCTTAATGACAACCACATGCACCAAAGAATGAAAAACTGTCCCATCCTGCAGTACCCTCATGGTTGTTGCTGTGGCTTCTCCCATCACTGGGCCACTGTCAGGCTATCACCCTGAGAGTGAGACGTATCTCCAAAACTGGTACCCTTCTTTCTACCTCGACTTCCTTTATCCCACCTACCGAGCAGACCATGTTACATACTTTGGGTCCATTAGGAGGCTCAAGTCCTTAGAGAAGGACATCATACCTGGAAAGGTGGAAGGTCAGAGTAGAAGAGGAAGGTCCTCAGGAATATGGGGTTGCCACGGTGACCGTAACAATGGGCTCAAATATATCAGAGTGGTGAGGACGGCACAGAACAGGATGGTACCCATCTGTTGTTCATAGGGTCCCTATGAGTTGCTATTGATTTGATGTCACATAACAACACTCACGTAGGCCAGGCATAATGAGGAAGATTTGCTAGACTGTTGTTGTTGTTGTTGTTGTTGTTGTTAAGTGCCATAGAGTCGTAGATGACCGTAGCAAATCTATGAATGAAAGTCTGGAACACAGAACTTTTGTCTTTTCTCCAAGTTCACAAAGTTTCCGGAGGCAGGCTCTTCTTGAAGTGGATGCCAGCTAGCGGATATCAATATTGCAATGTGTTCCTAAATGATCATTACCAATTCAAAGAATGGATTTTGTGATTTAATAACCTTTGTCTATTTATGTTTCCAACCTTGACTACAAAGTCCTTTAAAAGTCTGAATGTTCTCAGAACAGGAAAAAGAGCACAGGTAAAAATCTTGGCAACGGTGGTCTCTGTTAAGCAGGAATTGAGGTAGAGCAGATGTACGTATTTCATGTTATCACATCAGTGCTATTTGACATATTGTATTGATAGAAATAAAATTTCATTAAAAGGAAGGTAGGAAGTCTTTCTCTATAGATTGCAATTGGGGACACTTTTATTTTCTCCTTATGCTTTCCAAATATATAAAACAATCCAGACTGTATTTATTTTCTTTTCATTACAAAAACACAGTAAATGCTCTTTTAATCTATTTGCTGGACGTTAAAAGACTGGTGGGATAGTGGTAAGATGTGTTTTTTTCATATCTCCTAAGTCAGGACAAATCATTCTGGAAGCAAAGCATACGAGTCTAAGTGTGTGCACTTGGCAACAGTCCCATCAGGAGCCCTGGGATGGTCTGGGTTGGGGCCTGGGGCAGAGCAGAGGCCCAAATCCAGGTGAGAAAGATAAAAGGGAAGGAAGAATGCCCCACTTGATGGGTCTGATTACTAAGAGATCTTCCTGGGACCCATCATAAACTCTTTGAAGACTGCAGGGTGTTTGTGAAGGGGTCAGACAGCACAGGAACCGAGCAGAGGAGGGATTAACAGTTTGGGGGTCATCGAACATTCTGAACAGCATCTTTTCATTTCCATAAAAGCATATGGCTGGAGCCAATTTGCAAAGAGCGTGTTCAGTCACCGTTTGGGGACAGCAGTGGCACTAAAAGCCTGGTGCCCACCCCTTCAGCTGTCTGAGGCAGCAGCGGGAGGTGTGTCTCACCTCACACCTGTCTCTGTTGACCTTGAAGCTCCTCACTCCCTTTTGACAAGTTGCTGGAATGGTTTGTGAATTCAGATGCTGAGGGTTTGCACTTGTCAGAAAATGAAAAATCGCTCCGTGTTCCCCGTTGTGTCTTTCAGGATGGATGGTCCCAGTATCACTTCGTAGCCTCATCTTCCACCATCGAGAGAGATCGGCAAAGGCCCTACTCTTCCTCCCGCACACCGTCCATCTCCCCCGTGCGAGTGTCGCCCAACAACCGCTCAGGTAAGATGTCACGGACGCCCACAGGAGGGGCCCGGACCAGGCTTGACCTGGGAACTGTGAAACAAGCCTGTCTACTTGTTGCTACAGTCATAGCATTGTGTTACAGGTGCAGAGAGCCAAGGGGCGCTGGTGGCACAGTGGTTACACACTTGACTGCTAACCAAGGTGTCAGAGGTTCAAACCCATCGCCAACTCTGTAACAGAAAGAGCAGGAGATCTGCTTTGATCAGATTTACAGCCTAGAAAATACTGTTCCCCCAACCCCATCAGGCTAATTCTCTCTCACGGAGAGCCTCCACTGGGTGTCCAAGACTGGTGGTCTTTATCGGAGGAGTCTTCCCACTCTTCTCCTTCAGGGGATATTGTAGATTCTGACTACTGACCTTCTAGTGCGTAGTCCAGTACGACAAGCCCACCACCAGGGCTCATTAGAAAACTCTATGGGGCAGTTCTACTTTCCTATGAAACAGACTCGTTGGCACACAGTAACGTTACCTCAGAACAACCGGGCGTCCCTAACAAGGTCCTTAGGGGTTCCTGGGGCAGGATCTGGGCTCCCTGAGGAGGAGGAAGAACACCAACACCCATTGCAAACCAGGGCTTCCTGTGCAGGATTTTCCAACCTACATTGCTTGTGTTGCGTTTCACTGTCTTTCACGGGAAGGGAGCACAGTGGCTGAGCGCCAAGCTGCGAACTGAAATGCCAGGGTTTGGTCTCACCCTTTGGCTCCCCAGGAGAAAGAGCGGATGACCTGCCCCATCAGGGAAACCACACAGGGCAGTTCTCCTCCGTCCCCTGGGCTGCCGAGTCAGAATTGGACACAGTGGTGCGGACACCACCGGTGCAGGGGAGAGGAGGCCAGGGACAGACCACTGCCTGGGCTCAGGCTTACAGAGCGCCCCCCTGGTTCCTGAGGCTGACTGTCTGTCAGGGGGAAGCTGTCCATCTGTCAAGTGGAGGCTATCAGTCTGTCAGGGGGAAGGCTGTCCGTCTGTCAGGTGGAGGCTGTCCATCCGTCAGGTGGAGACTGTCGGTAGGTGGAGGCTGCCCATCTGTTGGGGGAGGCTGTCTGTAGGTGGAGGCTGTCTGTCTGTCAGGTCGAGGCTACCCCACCTCCTCCCATGGAGTTACAGCTGGATTTGAACTGTGGATCTGTTGGTTGGCAGCCCAACACATAATACACTGTGCCATGGAGACAGTGCGCTATTTCCCATATGGCACCATTTGAAACCTGTCACCGAGGACTCCATACCTGGTGAGCCTCTAACTGTAATTTATGGACCAACAGACCCTTCACTGGGACATGCTCATGATAACACTGCTTTTAAGGCATTTGTTTCATACTAGATTTCTTCCTATTGCTTGAAAGGAGGTATCAGGGTAGTTAAAGCATTTAATAGCTAACCCAGAATGTTGGCAGTTTGAAACCTCCAGGCAGTCTGCAGCTTTCTGTACAGGTCACAGCCCAGGGTACCCTGTGGGGCAGTTCTGGGCCCCAAGATCGCTGAGTCAGAGTCAAATTGGTGGCTGTGGGTTTGTATTCATTCTGGTTACTGTTCAGTGTTGAGATTCCTTCTTTGATTTACATAGGAAATAGGATTTAAAATAAATATTCTTTTTTTTAATCACATACATAATACCAAAGATTAAGGAGAAAAAAGATAAACTATGAATACAACCTTTAGTAATACAAATGATGTGGGTTTTATAGGCATTTGTGCAAATAATTGTTTTTCAAAAATCTTTATGCATGTTTGGGTTTGTTCTGAAAATGAAAAGACAGGTAATTACACAGGTGGTAAGAGGCTGCCCTGCAATCCCGAAGGCATGCAGTTCAAATCCACCAGCTGCTCCACAGGAGAGGGATAGGCGGTCTCCTGGTACAATTAACTACCTTTGAAAACCCACTGAAGGGTCAGCTATGAGTTGGTTCCGACTTGATGGTACACAACAACATCAACATCATACCCACTTCAGGGAGTTCTGATGGCCTGGTGGTAAGAAGCTGTACTGCAGTACCAAAGGCGCATGGTTTGAATCTACCACTTCTCCATGGGAGAAGGCTGGACAGTCTCCCGCTGTGTGATTAACTGCCTCTGAAAACCTGCTGGAGGGTCAGCTATGGGTTGGTTCCAGTGTGAGGGCCCTCAACAGTATCCCCCTCACTCACTCACTGTCACAGTTACCATCGTGTCGGGACAGACGCATGGCAGACCCTCCAGTGGGTTCTCAGGGTCTGTAAATCAAGCTTTTCTCCCTCAGAGCAGCTGGTGGATTCAAACAGCCTGCCTTTGGATTGGCAGCACACCTCCCCATCCATGAGGCCAGGAGAGCTCGCCTTAGATGAGCTTTAATTTCACAAAGATCTCTCTTCCTACTTCTCTTCCCTCCACACACAGAGGAAGTCTCTTCTGGAATCATGTCTCGGGAAGTATGGGAGAGAACACCACCTAGAAGTGTGGCTGCTCTGCCCTTGACGTTTGTCATACCATTTTACGGTAGACTTCACTGTCTGAATGATGAGGACAGTCAAACATGAACAGGGCAATGGAGAGAATCCACCTGCTCCCAGTCACATGGCCACTGTGGTTTAGAGTATTATGACTACTGGTAATGCCTAGGCCAACAGTCGATGAGAATCTGAAAGCCCTGAATGACGGTGAACAGTGCCACCCTTCCTGCAGCTGAAGAGGCGACCCCTTACTCTGCTGGTTCCCTGTTTCTCTCATTTTTCAAAGAGCAGATTGTCAAAAAGCATCAACCTTTCCATTAGTACTCAAGCACATAAATACTGTTGTTGTTGTTGTTGTTGTTGTTGTTGTTGTTGTTGTTGTTGTGTGCTGTCAAGTAGGAACTGACCCTCCAGTGGGTTTTCGGAAACAGTAAATCACACGAAAGATACTGGCTGTCCTCCCTTGGAGCGGGTGGTGGGTTTGAAGCAGATGCCTTTGGGGTTGTAGTGCACCTTCTTGCCTCTAGGCCACCAGAACTCCCTACATAACCACGCGGGCTCTGCTCTCAGACAGGCATTCATCTCTGAAGTGGTTTACAGTTTCTGAGAATGGGCTGGA
>NW_006399875.1:7409271-7418422 GCF_000299155.1 Elephantulus edwardii | reverse complement strand
AGGTCTTTGGAGAGGGGCATCATGCTAGGTAGAGTAGAGGGACAGCGCAGGAGGGGAAGACCCTCTATGAGGTGGATTGATTCAATGACTGGGGTAATCGGGATGGGTGTGTCAGAGGCAATGTGATTGGCACAGGATAGAGCATGGCTTAGGGCTGTTGTACATAGGGTCGCTATGAGTCGCAAATGACTCGACGGCACATAACAACAACAACAAAAAAGATAAAGCACATGGAGCTGGCAAAGCACAAGGAGGCTGTCTCTTTAAAGATTCTCATTACAGGGACACACGTTACAATGTTCTGTGTTTGGTTCCAAACTGCTGCCCCCAAGCAGCTGTAACACTAATGTGAGTTACACAAATTTGTTTGTTTCTCAGTGCAGATCAGTGTTATATTCACACGCCACTGGAGTATACTAAAGGATCCCAAGTGACACAGTTTCTAGCCAGAAGGTTGGCGGTTCTAATCCACCATCCGGCCACTCTTTGAAAGGGAGGAAAATAGTCAGTGTTCTCCTATAAAGATCCACAGCCTTGGAGACGGTATAGTGGGCTTTCAGAGCCGTCATTCCCTTGGAAGCAGGAGGCTTTGGGGGAACAGGACAGGGCAGGTTCACGTCTGCTGTTCTGAGTCTCTGCAAGCTGTAGTTGACTCAACAGCACCTAATAACAACAACAGCAACAAAAATGTACTGTAGCAGCATGAACACATGCTGTTGGGGAAAGGACACTGTTAGACGTGGTAGGGGTGGGGTCACAGACCTTCAGTTTAGGGGTAGCAGGGGGAAGAAAATCACAAAACCCCAAAACCCCATGATATCTAAAGGGCAGTCAAATGACTCAAAATGAGGCACTGTGGGGCCAGAACTACAGAGAATGATGTTACTAAGATAAAGTGATGATAGGGCTGGAAGAGAAGGAAACACACTGTCAGAAACAGTGGCCATTGTGGTCACCCACTTACTCAGGTAGAGTATCACCTTGGTGTTTCCTGGGCCGGGCACATTGACCTCACCTCACACACCTAGTGCAAGGGATCTTATTCTTCCCAGAACATACTCTAATTAACTGGAGACACAGTAAGACTGGGTAGGAGGCCTCTGGAGATAATTACACACTCGGAGAAGTTTAATAAACGCCACCATCTGTGCAATATTACATTCTAATTATCCAAGCTTTTTCCAGGAGACTCCAAAATACCATCGTTTTGTGATTGTCTCATGCAAAGCTAGCCTGTATTTGAGAAGACTTGGGAGCAGAAGAGCAGGGGCAGAAGGACATTTCTTGGGAGAAGCAGAAGAGAGAGGAGGGAACAGAGGATGGGGGAGGCGAAGACGCATGCATCTTGTGACTTTGTGGAACCTGAAGGTCTGGAACCTCAGCAGAGCTAAGCTGAGGTCTTGTGAATGAGTCAAATGTTCTTATATGTTCTTATTATTGTTAGGTTCCATCAAGTTGACCACAGCTCGTTGTTACCCATGAGCAACAGATCAGAAACTTGTCAGTTCTGTCCTATTAGCACAACCTCAGTCATGCTGGAGCCCATTGTGCAATCATGTCTAACCATCTCCTTGAGGGTCTTCCTCTCTTTTTCTGGCCCTTGATCTCTCCCAGCCAGTTCTCAAAAAAGACATCATGCAGTTCTTGCATAGGGAGGGACCTCCTTTAAACACTGGAACTCCAGCTCTTCATGAGATGAGTAGCTGCCTCTCATGTCCTCCCAGGTCGCCCAGTCTCCCTCTTCACTGCCCTCTTGGAGCACAGAGATGGCTCACATCTTCCATCTCCCTGCCCTCTCCTCCCTGGCCAGTGGTGCTCATCCATAAAGCAAACCGTTGACCTCTTCTTCTCTAACCCAGGGAGTCAAAACACTAGGGGAAGCCATTGCAATTTCACATTTCTCCACAAGTATCACTAGCCCCAAAGTGTCAGAGCTGACATAGTTCTGGATTAACATAGTTCATGGGTTTTCACCTCAGAAGTTACATCAGTGGTTTACAAAGTACTTCAGATAATTCATTTTATTGGGTAGTAATGTAATTGGAATTCCCATTGTAATTGGAAATCACAAGAGCTTAGCAGTGAGAGTGGATGCTGTTGGATCACTTTGAGAAGTGGATTGAAGTGCTTTATAGGAATTGAGAAAGGCGAGGAACAAGAACTGTTGGCTCCCAAACAAAGCTTAAAACTGATTTATTTGGGGGAGATCCCCTGCTAAGAATTTGCATTTCCCCCCTCTAGATACGCGGAGTTAGAAGCTACAGTTTAACAAGATCCCAGGGTGATTGTATATATCCATAAGCTCTATAAGAAGCTACACTTTAACAAGAAGGCAAATTTTAACAAGATCTATAAGAAGCTACATTTTAACAAGATCCCCAGGTGACACATGTGTATACATAAGATCTTTAAGGATCACCTGGGGATCCTGTTAAACTGCAGCTTCTGATTTATCATATCTGGGGTGGAAATAAGGAGCCATGGCTGCTGTGGTGAACGCATCCAACTGCTACCAGTAAGGTCTGGGCTTCCAACCCACCAGTCACTCCCTGGGAAACAGATAAGGCAGACTGGTCCTGTGATCCTGGAAACCCATCGTTGCAGTTCTATTCTGTTCTGTAGAGTTACTGTGTGTCAGAATAGACTGGATGACAGTGGACTTGGGGGTGGAAATGCAAACTGGAATGAAGTGGCTGGAAGCCCTGCCCTCAGAGCACTCAGCTGTGACTTGGGGCTCACTCACTGTGCTCTGCGTCCTGTATGAGTTTATGTGCTTACGCTGCTGAGAGTCGCAGTTCAGAAACACGCATGATTGATGCGCTGGTTCCTGGATGTCTGTTGTTGCTGGGAGCCAGAGCTGGTCATGATTCTTAGTGACACGATGGGATGTGGGACTAGCCCGTAGGAGTAGAGGTGCTTCTGAGTTCAAACCACGGTCTTTTTTTTTTTAGCAACTGCCCACTTAATCACTGCGCCACTCAGACTCCTTCCAGCATACACATTTGCATCTAGAAGATGCTGAGTTTACCCACATGAATCAGATGCTATAGAATGTAAAAGGGCTCTTCAGGGAGCATGGTCGCCCAGAGGACTGGAACTGTGGGGTTCTCAGAAAGGGTAAAAGCTAAGCTGAAGAGCAAACTGAGATCTGACCAGGGCAGAGCTTGGGTACAGGAAAGGAATATGGGTGTTACCTCAAAACCAGAGTGTCCTGGGGTTGTCGAGTGCCATGGAGTTGATTACAACACATAATGTGACAGGGCTTTCTAAATGGTCATCTTTATGGGAGTAAAATGCCAGACTGTTTCTCCCACAGAGCACCTGTATACATTCAGACCACCAACCTTCCATTTAGCACCCCGTCTCCTAACCACTACACCTCCATGGCTCCTTCTGGGATTCCTGTTGTTATTGTTCTGTACCATTGAGTAAGAACCGACTCATAGCTGATGCTCTGGTGGGTTTTCAGAGGCAGTTAATCACACAGGAGGAGATTGCCCATCCTTCTCCTGCAAAGCAGCTGGTGGATTCAAACCATGTGCCTTTGAGACTGTAATGCGGTTTCTTATCCAGTCTCTGCTGGTACAGTGAGTTACATCTGAGGTTGATGATGGAAGTTGGTGATTCAAATCCATCATCTACTCCTCAGGAGAAAAATGAACAGTCTTCTCCCATTAAGGTATATTGTTGTTAGGTGCCATCGAGTTGAGTACGACGCATAGAGACCCTGTGAACAGCCATCCTGAAACCTGTCCTATGCTGTGCCGTGCTCATTTTCTCTGAGACACTAAAACCCATTGCTGAAGTTGCAGGATCAATCCATCTTGTCAGGGGTTTTGAAATTTAGAAACTCAGAGGAGCATCACTGTACTTAAAATCTCTGGCAGTAGGTTTAGATCTGTAGTTTTGTATTTATAAAATGCAGAATCTTAGATCCTTCAGTAGAAAATTCTGATTCAAAGGCCAGACTGTGGGGTCCAGGTAGGAACAGCCCAACACACTAGGAAGGCCTGTGGTAGAGCTCCAGAATCCAGGGGGAGGCTCTGGGCCAGATGAATGCTGGGCCTGAGCACAGATTGAGTGGATGTGATTGACTAAGCTCTGAACTCGACCAGCTTCAGTTGTTGTTAGGTGTCATTAAGTGAAGTATGACTCATCATGACCCTATGACCAACAGATTGAAACCCTGTCCTACCCTGTGCTTTTCCTGTCATCCCTGGCACACTTGAGTCCATTGCTGCAGTCACCATGTTAGTCCGTCTGGTTGAGGGTTTTCCTCTGTTTGAACTGACAGAGCTTGATGTCCTGTTCCAAAGAAGAGCCTCTCAAGGAGCCAGCCTCACTGCCTGCCCACACCTTTCCTTATATGCTCAGCTCTGTGTTTTTCCAGCCCATGTCTGCCTGGAAACAGAGTATATTAGATAGACAAGAGTCAAGGGAGAGAGAAAAAGAAGAAGCAGTTGGTCCCAAGTAACAGGCCTTGAGTAAGTGTCCTTGAGAGGGACGCCTAGTGGTCCCTCACAGAGAAGGTTAGAATGGCATGCAGGCAGGGAAAGGCAGTTTCATTTTATTGGGGCTTTTAAGGCAATTTAGAGGGGATGGTAGTTTGGTCAGAAATTTGGGGGCAGGGGTCCTGTCAATATGTGACCAGGCTCAGGGCCATCTCAGGATCTGGCCATCTAGTCACCTAATCAGGACATTGTCAGGCTTTCTCAAGGAATGGTCAGGCCTGAGCGAGCTGTGACATTCGTCCTCCATGGTATTTAGTTGCTATCCTATCGATTTGACCAGTTTAAGCTCCTCAAGAGAAAAATGGTGAGTCCCCTCCAGTGCAACTTCCAGCCTCAGAGACCCACCAGAGGGTCAGCTCTGAGTCGATCCTGACTCGATGGCAGTGAGTTGAATCGAACATCTCCTCGTGTGTTTCTCGGTCTCCAGATCCAGCTTCCCCTTTTTTTCTGTCCCCAGTTTGTTAAAGGGTCTTACAATTTCCTAGATAAGTCTTCCAATTACAACGCATCATCTCAGGAGTGAGAGTCCTGAGAGATGGCTGGGCTCATTCACTGAGTCTGACCACTAGCAAGTAGCGACTGGCTTCAGTGGCCTCCCCAGGAGTTAGAGCTCAGAGGTCCTACGAGGAAGTGGAGCTTTCTTCCACTCTGCCCTGAGCCCACCTCCAGCTGGCTGAGGGAGAAGGTCACAGTGGAATTGGTTTTCTGACCTCCAGCGATCACCCTCCATGGGACTTGCTTCCTTGGAGAGTTTCTGGATGACATCATGTCTAAGTAAAACTGCATTTGTTTCATTAGACTCATTCAACTCACTCATTACCATCAAGGCAGAACCAACTGATAGATGATCCTCCAGCAGATTTTCAGAGGCTGTAAATTGCCAGGATTTCTAAATATGTGTGATGTCTCCTTTAATTCAAAGTGAAGTTAAGAGAGGGTAGCAGGAGGGTAAGGGAAATGATTGGCAAGAGAAGAGAAAGAGGACAAAGAGAAACCATCACTGGTCTCCTTCTTACAGCTGCCCCACATGCCATGGGCCACTTGTAGTCTCATTGGAATGTAACTCTTTAAAAGATAGGGAGGGGGTCAGCTAAAGGGAAAGAGGAGTAAAAATCACTAGAATATAAGAGGTTTGTGAGAAGAGGGGCTTGAAGTAATGGGAGAGGTTCAATAGGGCCTTGAAAAGATAGGGTGAAAATAGACATAGAGTAATGGTAATTAATTATATAAACTACAACAGTGTGTAAAACACAAAGTACTTATAGGAAATACAATGTATTTGAAAGATTACATACAAACCAGTAAGTGGGGCCAGAGTCTAAATGTTAATAAAGACAACTCTTTTAAAGTCAATAAATGTTTATTGTTGAATTAGAAATCAGGAAAATGAAGAAGCTTTTAATAAGGATTTTGGAGAACTCATCTTTGAGTGGAGTTTCTGAGGGATACCACACATGTAACTTATAGCATGCCCTAAAAAATAATAAAGACAACTTCAAAAATAAATCTAAGGGAGCTCTGGTGGCCTAGTGGCAAGAAGCTTTACTGCAGTCCCAGAGATAGGTGGTTCGAATCCACCAGATGCTCTGCTGGAGGAGGGGCAATCTCCTCCAGTCAGAGTCAATTTGACAGCATACACACACAAAAGAATAAAATTTTTAAAAATCTAGCAATACTAAAGCACTTGGCATAGAGGAGCTTTTTTATAACAACAGACATTCCTCTATAATAAAGAACTTATACTGGTGTTTTGTTGTTTTAAAGAAACCCATGATTTCAAACTTTGAAATTCATAGGCATTAGTGATTTCACCCTGATAGCAGAGATAGTGGGCAGATGGGGGTTAAAGGAGTAATAAAGATTCAAGAAGGATTTGAAAAGATGGGTAATAATAGGCCTAGGTCAATAGTAATTATATAAAATACAATGGTTTTTGAATGAGTACATGAAACACGTTGTAAATAAAAGATTGTATAAAATACAGTGTATATGAGTGAAACACAATGTAAATGAAATATTGCATACAACCAATAAAAATATTGTGGGTGGAAGAGCCCTAGGATGTGTCCCTTAATGACCTGCCTCCGACCCAAATCGCCCTTAACTCTAAAGCACCAAATGTCACTGGATGAGGGGTCAAGATGAGAACACGTGCCAGGTCTACAGAACAGCCTAGGAGCTGCATCTGCAGCGGTGACATCTGTGGCTTTGCACCAGGGCTGGGTTTTGGGGAGATGATCAAGCTCTGTGCACTGACAAATGGAAACTGTCTCCTTGCTTTCTCTATCCAGCAAGTGCCCCCGCCTCCCCTCGGGAAATGATCAGCCTCAAAGAAAGGAAAACAGACTACGAGTCTACTGGCAGCAACGCCACTTACCACGGATCTAAAGGAGAACACACTTCCCGGAAAGACACCATGACAGGTGAGCTGGGCTCCTCAGGGGGCACTGATCAGGCCGGTGCACCCACCGGGCTGGGACGGGAGGGGTCAGAGCTGACCTTTGCAACAGGACAAGGCAGGCAGGCAGTCTGTGAGGCACCTGAGGGTGTGAGGTAGAGAGGGTGGCCAGGAATAGGGAAGGAGGTGAAAAACCCAGTCTAAAAACTGGGAATTTTATAATAGAGATGTAATACATATTTCTCTCCTCCTCTTTCTTTACCTTTCTGCTTGTCCATCAGATGTGAGCAGGGAGTCACTGTTAATATAGCCCAGGGTGGAGGGAATTCCAAGAAGGTGGAAAAAGCATAGCCAGGCTCTGTTCATTAAGAGGAAAGGGAAGGAAAATGAAGAAGGAGGATGTAAGAGAAATCTACTGGAATAGGTTGAGACAGTTCTTCCTCTTGTACTGATACAACCTCTTTCCCTAGAAGAGTCCCAAGAAGTTTCATTAGGGCCAAGGAGCATCTTTTCCCTAAAAAGCCATTGATTTTCTCTACCCTTCACCCATCCCTCTATCCTCACCTCAGTCACACTCATTGAATCTCTTTTTCCATCACTTTGGTCTCCATGGAGACACTTGCTCCTATCTTCCAGCTACACATCCCTGCCCACCTTGTCTAGTAACCCATCTTGACCTTGACTCACTTTATACTTCCAGGCTGTCCATTTCTCTTGTTCAGCCCCTCCTTCAAGAACTTGAATTTGAAGATACTTCTGCAGGGGGGTTATGTTTAGCAAGCAGTGTTGTCAGGGCCATCAAGGCCCCTAATGGAAGATCCCACTTCCTCAACAGTCCATAGGGAGTTGCATGCTAACACGAAGCTCACGCCTTTCTAGCAGTTTGAGTCCATCAGCCATTCCTTGGGAGAAGGATGGCTGTCTCTTTCTGTGTGATTTACAACCCTGAAACCCCAGTTACGTTTCAGTTCTAGGATGGTATGGAGTTTTCCATGAGGTTCTTAGCTATGTGGACATGGAGAATGGCTTCCTTTTGGTAAAAGAATGTGCAGAAATGGGGCCACATGGCCAGATGAGGCTAAAGCAGTCCTGGGGTACAGAGTCCCACCCTACACAGACAATGAGGGGCCCTCTTATCAGAAGCCTCTGAAAAGCATGAGGAACATCTTAGCTGCCATTATGGAGTTGTAGCCCTGCAGGGGAACCAACTAGACAAATTGGGTGATTTATTAAGAGCTTTTCCAGAGACTGGAAATCAGCGATACATTTTTCTGATGGTAAATGTATTTACCCCCGAGACCGTGCTTAACTGTACCCAGCTGAATAAAGCAACACCTCATGAATAGAAGCGTCTGATCCCCACCCCCAGGTTGGGACACACCTCCAGTACTGCTCCTCCAGGCAGCATCTCACTCTGACTCCCCGGAAGATTCTGAAGTAGAGCCCTCGCCACGCTCACTCTACGGGCTGTAGCTTTGCATTTTCATTCCCAGTGTTTTTCCCTGAAGTGTAGTCTCAGTCATAGACGACCATGGACTAAGTTATGAGTTTAAAAGCTGAGTCCCCACAGCTGAGATAGTTGGTGGAGACTCTAATTTGTACTGATTACTTCAAAGCAGGAGTGACACAGAGGGCACCTGACCCATTAATTTTGCAATTAGTGTTGCCCCATACAGCCACACCACCACTCATCTGGGACAAGGAGTGGAAACTGTGATTACACGAATGGTGAGAATGGCTGCATTCTTATAATTCAAATTTAGTTTTTCTTCTTCATTCTCTTGCTCAGTAGAATCATTTTAAAAACATTTAAATGTGGGTATGTTTACACTGAAATTGCCCCAGTGGTGCAAGATTATGCTCTGTACACAAAATTAAAAACAAAACAGAACAAAACCCTAATACAGTTCTGGTTTCCAGTCTTGCTAGAGAGTAGCATGGATCTTGACAACATCAGCATTGAGATGTATGTCATTTTCCAAATGTATTTGGTGGCTTAAACAGCTTTGTTCTAACTTATTTAACAATGCACTTCAGAACTACATCAACCATGTAGAAAGCCTGGGAGAACATTGGCATCTTTATGGAATAATATGTGTAACAAGCTTCATTTTGCTAATAAGCTTCTGTAAATGTTTTCACAAGGTGTTGGTGTTGGTGATAGAGGTGGTGGTGGTGGAGGTTATGGTGGAGGTGGTGGTGATGGAGGTGGTATTGAAGGAGGTGGTGGTGATGGTGAAGG
>NW_006399875.1:7406806-7408827 GCF_000299155.1 Elephantulus edwardii | reverse complement strand
GGGGTGGGGGTGGAGGTGATGGTCATGGTGGTGGTGGAGGAGGTGGTGGAGGTGGTGGTGGTGGAGATGAAGATGATGATAGTATTGCTGTGATGAAGTTGATGGTTATTAGGATGTTAGGGAGGGTCATGGTGGTAATCATGGCAATGACGCTGGTGGGGGTTATAGGTGAAGCTAATTTTTGGGATGTAGATGAAGCTGGTCACGGGGGTGTAGATGAAGGTGGTGGTGTAGTAGATGAAGCTGGTTGTCATGGTGATGAAGCTAGATGTGGGGGTATAGATGCAGCTGGTCATGTGAGTATAGATAAAACTGGTTGTAGGGTATAGATAAAGCTGGTTACAGGGGTGTAAATGAAGTTGGTCCTGGGGTATAGATAAAGCTGGTTGTGGGAGTGTAGATATAGTTGTCATGGCTGTTGAGCTGGTTGTGGGGGTGTAGATGAAGTTGGTTGTGGGGTATGGATGAAGCTTGTTATGGTGATGAAGCTGGTCATGGGGTGTAGACAAAGCTGGTTGTCTCGGTGATGAAACTAGTCGTGGGGACTAGGAGAAGGAGATGGTAATGAGGCCGGTAGAGGTCACAGTGAAGAAATGATAGACCCCCCACACAGTGTCTTTACTCAGCAGCTGTGAGTTTGGGTTTAGGTTTGATTTCTAATAGGACAAGTCAGTCCCCAGCCAAGCTAGTGGTGAGCCAGCCTTGCGTATTGGAATGAAAAGGCTGAGTTGCCAATATCTGCTTTCCAGCACTTGAATAAACACCCATCAAGTCAGAGTTTATATGCAAATTAGATTTCTTTAAAGTGCTTTTTGTCATTCAAGAATAAATCCAGAGGAAACTTGAAGTTCAGTGTATTGGTAAAACTGTCTTCCATGTTTTAAGGCATCAGAGGATATCCCACCACCCCACCTTCTCTTTGCCCATCCACAAAGCAACATACCCTCTGCTATGAAAGAACCATGACACAGTGGCAGGTGGAATCTTAAAGGGACAGCAGCTTCTCACTTGATTATTATCTCCTTACTTAAGAAATCCAGGCTTTTATCCCAGGCTTCCCCCTACCCACCTTTTATCGGTACATTTTCCGCCTTAAATAGAGTATCTTAAAATGCTTTCTCCTCTTAGTGTTTCTCAGCCACTGAGTTCTCAGAAAGCCAAAGTCAGCTGCTCATTCATGCATGCCAGACTTGGACGCCTGTACCTGTCATCAGGATTCCCTAGGAACATTAATGTTCAGAGCAGGCAGGCAGGGCATCCTCATGGTGACACAGCCAGACTGTTCAATGTCCTGGGGGGACCTGCCCTCTCATCTGAGGTACCTGAGTGCTTTTCCATTAAATAGTGTATTTCCACATTGTCAGAGTATCCCACAGCTATTCCAATCTTCTAAATGTTGATTAAGTTGGAAATTAGGAGCTTGATGACTTGTTTGGGGAGGGGGGGAGAAATTCTTCTCCCAGTCTCCTCTCAGCTCAGACCTGCGAGGACAGAGCATTGTAAAGGTGTCTGCTTTATATGTGAGCAGGTCATGTGTTCAGCCTCATCAGCACCAGGTGCAGGGGCCAGAGAAGGAGGAAAGATGATCATCGAGAGAGGTCAACACTGTACAGGCAGCCTTTATTTATCAATGATTTTCCTTTACTTAAGTTCACAGATGCTGTGTTTTTCATGAGTTGACATTTGTAGCAATTCGGTATCAGGCAAGTCTCTCTGGTGCCTTTATTCCAAGAGTGTTTGCTCACTCCTTGTCTCTATGTTGTTGTTGTTGTTAAGTGCTGTTGAGTCGTAGGTGACTCATAGCAACCCTATGAATGAAAATCCTCCACACTTGCGTACATGACCTTCATCCTTTCTCCAGGTTCATAGGGTTTCTGGAGGCAAGCTATTTACAGAAGTGGATGCCACTCCTGCTTCCAATGTCTCTGTGTTGCATTCTGGTAATTCTCAAAAATGGTTTCATAATGCTTTTGTACATAATAGCATTTCATCATGCTATTATTTTTATTTGAGTTATTGCA
>NW_006399875.1:7373286-7405056 GCF_000299155.1 Elephantulus edwardii | reverse complement strand
ATTGATCTATGTGTCTGTCATTGTACCAGTACCATGCTGTCTTTACCACTACGGCAGTGTAGTAGGATTTGAAATCAGGGAATGAGATACCTCCTACCGTTCTTCTATTCTTAAGGAGTGCTTTGCTTATTCGGGGCTTTTTCCCATTCCATACGAAATTGGAGATTGCCTTGAGTTATTGCACACTTAATAGGCAGAGTATAGTATAAACGTAACTTTTTTTTTACTTTTTAAAATTAATTTTAATTAAAGTTTAAAGAGACTTTGTATTTCCATTCATTTATTGTTGCACTTTTCTCCCTGTCCAGCCCTTCCCCCCAATATGTTCTCTCTTTGAAAAGTAAAAGAAAAATTCTTTCCTTGTTATACAACCCTTCTCCCCAACTCTACTCCACTATACTGCCTTCACTCTGGACTCCTGTCATGACAATAATACCTTCTTATATATCCCTTGTACACAGTTCTATCCCTTGTCTGTTTCAATGCAGTCTACATTATTTATCTTCTCTTTCTTAGTTTTCCCTCAACCCTGATGCCAGTCCCATTTTACAACAGTGGCACTAAGCAATATTTGTTCCTTTGTGACTGAGATATTACACTCAGCCTAATGTCCTCCACGGTCACCCATTTTGAATAGTATTTCATGAATTCCTTGTTTTTCAATGCAGTGTGGTATTCCATTGTGTGAATATACCACAGCTTCTCAATCCATTCGTTTGTTGATGGGCACTTAGGTTGTTTCCAGCTCTTTTTTATTGTGAACAAAACCACAGTAAACATGGGTGTGCATATATCTGGTTGGGTGGCAGTTACAGTTTCTTTAGGGTATATTCCCAGTCATGGAATTGCTGGGTCAAATGGCATTTCTATTTGCAACTTTTTGAGAAAGCGCCATACAGCTTTCCAGAGTGGTTGCACCATTTTACACTCCCACCAACAGTGAATAAGTGCTCCAGTTTCTCTGCAAACTTGCCAGCATTTGATATCTGCTGTTCTCTTAAGTTTGCTATTCTTACTGGGGTGAGATGATATCTCATAGTTGTTTTGAAAACATAACTTTTTTATGCACCAAGAAACCAAAACTTCATGTGGCCAGCTTTACTTTTTTGATATGATCTGGAACCCAAACCTGCAAAATCTCCAAAGTGTACCTGACCTGATGTCCAAGTTCTACTCCCCCCAAAAATGCATTTTATTGTAAGCAATAGGAAAGGGGGAGGAAACACCCTCAAACTCTCCTTTGTTCTTGAGAGTACGTTTTTATATGTACTTTACCACTCTGATATTTAAAATAATTAATTTCAATGAAAATTTACAGAGACTGAATTTCCTTGATTCATTGTTACACTTTTCTCCCTGTCCCCCCAATACACTCTTCTCTTTGAAGTAAAAGATAAAATCTCTCATTGTTTTACAATCTCTCCCCCCAGGTCCACTCCACTATGCAGCCTTCATTCTGGACTTCTGTCGTGACAATAAACCTAATCACATATCCCTTTTAAACAGTTTTCTCCCTCATCTGTTTCAATGCAGTATGCATTATTGAACCCATCTTTCTCAGTCTCTCCCCAACCTCGATATCAGTCCTGTTTTACAACAGTGGCACCATGCAGTATTTGTCCTTCTATTACTGAGATATTTCACTCAGCATAATGTCCCCCAGTGTCACCCATTTTGAATAATATTGCATGAGTTGCTTACTTTTCAATGCAACGTAGTATTCCATTGTGTGAATATACCACAGCTTCTCTATTCATTTGTTTGTTGATGGGCACTAAGTTGTTTCCAACTCCTTGCTATTGTGAACAAAGCCGCTATAAACATGGGTGTGCATGGCAATTTTTTTTAAGACTCATTCATCTGAGAACTTGGCAGTGAATAAGGATGACAGAAGAATAGATACCTTTGAGCTGTGGTGTTGGAGAAGAGTACTGACTATCCCGTGGACTATCAAAAGAACTAACAGATATTTCCTGGAAAAGATAAAACCAGAATGCTTCTTAGAGCTAAAGATGATCAGGCTTCATCTCACATATTTGGGGTGTATTGCTAGGAAAGGCTAATCCTTAGAGAAGGGTGCTTGAAAAGGTGGAGGGACAAGAGAGTATGACCCTCAATGAGATGGGCAAACACAGTGACTGCAGCAGTGAGTTCAAGTGTGTCAGAGATGAGGAGGACGGCACAGGATATGGCAGGGTTCAGACCCATTGTCCCTAAGGTCACTTTGAGTCATACTCAATTTGACAGCACCTGACAGCAAGAAGCAGTAGGAGTGGCACCATCCAATCTGTGTCATGAAATGATGATGCTGGCTGGTGGTAGTGAGATGGGTTATGGAGCAGAGCTGGACAGAGAGAAGCCCAGGATATTATGGAGTCTGTGGTCCATGAAGTGGTCCCCATAAATCAAGTGGAAGGAATAGAGAGCTTTCAGATCAGAGAGAGCGAGTCAGTGTGATGTTTTTTGTTGAAAAGGGTTCATAGTCTTCACTTGCCAAACAACATTCCCCAGGAAGAGTTTTACTGCATAACCCTTACGATTACATAGGTAGTATATTCGTTTCATAGGGCATTCATAATAAAATACCACAAGCCGGGTGCCTTATGAGAGCATAAATGCATTGTGTCATGGTTCTTGAGACTAAGAATTGGATCTTGGGGTATTGGCAGGGTACATCCTCTCCCAGCTTCTGGCAGCCCCAGTCGTTATTCGGTAGATGGATGCGTTTTGACCTGATCCTTGTTTGTCTCTTTATTTACTTTTTTTTTTTTTTAGGTTGGGTTTTTGTTATTGTTGTTGTTGTTTTTGTTTTATTGTGGAGTCTGTCCTCTTTAGAAAGACATCACTAGATGTACTTAGGATTTATCCTAGTCCAGTATGGCCTCACAGTTGTGGAGATGGGCAGGTTCAGGCAGGGTTTCAATCCTTGTATATGAGACAGAAGCAACTCAACATCTGCTAACAATAATGAGTATGGCCTTGTGTTTAATAGCATTTTTAAGAACTTTCTTTCCAAACAAGGTCACTATCATGGTGATCAGGTGTTGGGATTTCAACATGGTTTCTTGGAAGACTCAATTCAGTCCATAGTAGGTAATGATTATGAACGGAGTAGTAAGTTTTGATATTGGCCTTGAATTTGTGAAGCCATTTATGGAGTGTCCTTATTTAGTTATTGTGCAGATATGGTTTGCTGCCATTGAGTTGGCTACATCTCATGGTGGCCCAAGTACAACAGAATAAAATAGTGCCCAGTTCTTTATCTGAGAGTATTTTGTTAGGCTCTGTAGCATTCCATTGGTTAATTTTAGGCAATAGATTATTATGGGTTTTTTCCCCTAGTCTGTCTTAGTCTGAAAACTCTATGGAAACTTGCCCACCCTGGGTGGCCCTGCTAGTATCTAAAATACTGGTGGCACAGCTTCCAGCATCCCAGTAATAGGCACGTCACCACAGTACAGCACAATGGCAGAGAGGTGGTAGACTCCCTAGATTGTTGTTTGTTGTTAATGTGCCATCAAGCTCCCTGTGACTCATGGAGACCCCATATACAACAGATGTGAACCCTGCTCAATCCTGAGCCAACCCTGTTGTCTCTGATACAACCACCCCCATTACCCCAGTCACCGAGTCAATCCATCTCATCCATGTCTTCCTCTCTTGCACTGTCCCTCCACCCTCCCAAGCATAATATCCTTTTCCAAGGACTGGTCCCTCCTTGCAGCATGCCCAAAGTATGTCAGATGGAGCTTCAGAATCCTTGCCTCCAAAGAGCAACCTGATTTCACCCTATGCAAGACAAACCTATGTGTTCTTAGCAGATAGACTTCATAGATGTTGTTGTTGTTATTGATTGCCTTCAAGTCAAACATTACTCATAGTGACCCTATGAACAAAAGGTCTGAAGCCTTTCTGTAACTATGGACATTTATCAAAGTTCATAGGGTTACAAGAGGCATGTTGTTTAGGAAGTGGATGCCACTCCTACTTCCAAACCTGTCTTAAACTGGGAGCTCCCCCAAACATTGTCCACCTTAGGTAACCATTATAGCATTTGACACCCAATGGCACAAGGTTCAGCATCCTAGCAACCCCAGTTTACCTCAGTACAGCATATTAACAGAAGAGTCCAAAATATTAAAAACAACCAACTTTAAATACAAAGGCCATCCCCGAGGTCTTGTTGACTTTAAACAAGAGGCATAAATAAAAAATCAACCAATATAGTATGTTGTTGTTGTTATATACTGTTGAATCACCTGCAATTCATAGCAACCCTATGTGCAGCGGCTCTGAATATTTCCCTGTCCTGAGCCAGTCCCACTAATTTTGACACACCAACTTCCATTGCCCCAGATACTGTGTCAGTCCATCTCATCCAAGGTCTGCCTCTCCTGTGCTGTCCCTCCACAATTCCAAGCATGATGTCCTTCTCCAAGGACCAGTCTCTCCTGGCCACATGCCCAAAGTATGTGAGGTGGAGCTTCAATAGGAAAGCAAAATATAAGACATTCATGTTTCTAGAATCTTTTATACCCAACTAACATAACTTCTATAAATCCAAGACCATGATGCAGTTATGTGGGGAGTGGTTTCCCATCTGATAAACTTTAAGAACTCAAGGTGTGGAAATGAACCGTGGGAAACTGCTGCCCAAGCCTTTGGAGGTTGTTGGCCAATGGGGAAAGCCCCCATCCATTTCCATCAAATCAGAGGCTGGTCAGATGACCAGCTAGGAGGCTACTATCTCTTAATGTTCCCCCATGGGACCTTTGAGAAATGAACTGTCTGGAAGATGAGCAAGCATTTTTGTGAGCTCAAATTAGACACTTACTCTTGGCATTCTTCAGCTAAAAATGAAGCTGCTGATAGATTCCCCCAGGCTCCAGGGCAGGTGACAAGCTTCTATTATCCTCTATCTTCTATCAACAGTGAAGTCAAGAAAACATGCATTATTACCATCTGTTTGCCACACCTGCCCTGACCCTCCCAGTAAGGTTCACAGAGTCGACATGCTACCAAAATGTTATAGAATAACTATTCTTCTTTCCCCATGTCTGCAGAAAAAAAAAATAAGGGCTCAAGGCCAAGAAATTTCTTCCACTTGGAATGGCCCACCAGAAGCCAAGTTTTGTGAGGACAAGAGTGTGTCTGGTTACCATGCTTCCTGCTTTCAGAACCTTGTTGGTAATACTTTTGTTTCCCTTTTTTATTTCAGCTCCAAATACTGGAATTTCAACATTGTATAGAAATTCATATGGTGCGCCCACTGAAGACATCAAACATAACCAGGTAAAGTCAACACAATTCGTGGGGAATCATTCATTCATTTGGCTCACATGCAGTATCCACAAGACTGTCTTAATTTGGACAAGAGGTAGGCCTTGAAGGGTTGTAGATTGCCAGCTGTGGGGTCTCATGAGGAAGTGAGAGTTATACAGGAAGCCTAGAGACCATACAAAATGTAGTGCTCACACATCCCAGAGAGGAGATTAAAGAATGGGTCATTGGAGGACTGCCTGGGGACAAGGCAGAAGCAAACTGGAACTGTCATTGAAGGATATTTAAGAAAGCAGGATAGGGTCATGGGTAAGGGATCTCCAAAGTCTTTGGGTGAATTTCAAAGTCTTTAGTGCACTAAATACTAAAACCAAACCCATTGAACTCAAGTCTCTTGTAACTAACAGCAAACCTATGGTACATTTGCACTGGGAAGGAGGAACCTTGAAAGAGCAAGACTAGGGATAGGCAAAGAGTGACTTAAACTGTGGAGGGTCAAGACAGGCATGGCCGTGTTAGAAAACTGGAGAAAGGGCAACTAAGACAAGTCATAGACCTTAAGGCTGCAAGCAATGCAGGCCATTAACTGGCCATGAGGCATCAGGATCAGATTATGCAGTAAGCAAGGTATGCCCAGGTCCAGTTATACCTTCCAGCCAATCTGCAGTGTTCAATTACCTGCTTCCCACCATGTCAGAGATGTGTGGCACCCATGAAGGATTGCTTTCCAAAGACTATCAGGTCAACACTTAAGCATTAAGTGTCTTGTTTAGTGAATGTTTGTACAATGCTATGCCTACTGGTCAGTGTGCCCGTGCATAACACATATGAACAGGACAAGACAAGAAGATGTCCCTTTGCATGTAAACAACACACAGGTTGGGTACGTGGTGGTGATAGAGGGAACAAACTCAAATTGGAATGTAGTCTGTGGATTCGTTATCATCTCACACATTCTCTCCAGGTAGAAATAGAATTCCCAGCCATGTTCCACCACTCAAAACAGGAACAAAAAATGGACACTGTAAGATGCAGGTGCTGCTCTGATCATGGCCAGGCTCAAGTTGATGCTGTAAGCCAGCCAAACATCTTTAGGAAGAAAGTATTAATTATACATTAGGGTGTCTACCAAAATAGAGACTGCAAGTTAAATATAAACAACTCAGTAGAGTGCATTATGGAATGCCTTGCTCCTTGAAGTCTAGGCTGACACCAGAGACTTCAGAACCCCTTTGAAGCTGCTTATAAATGCAGAAGGAAGTCTTCCACCTGACGCAGAGCTACTTCTAACAGGAAGGTGATTCACGTGCATGGTCATGGTCATGTCTAATGAGCCCTTGAGTGGAAGAGATGTAAAGAGCAAATTCGAGCTTGCTTGTTTGCTTTCCAAGGTTGGTGCTCATTAGAGGCTTACTGTCTCACTGATTCTGTGGGAATTATAGAATCAGCAAGACTCGGCTCTTCCTTTGAATGACAACTTCATACTCTTCTCATCAGTGGTGGTCAACATAGAAAGACTTTTCTTTCTCATAACTGCTAAGAACTATTCTTATGGTATTATTATGACAGGTTTATTACAGAATTTTTTTTATCATGTTATACTCTGGTGATTTTGGGAGTAGGCATCACCAAAGCCGTTCCAACTCATAACAACCTTGTATGTATCAGCAAAACAGTACCCAGTTCTCCATTGTCCTCACATCCATTGCTGCGTGTGAGCCCACTGTTTCAGTCGCCATTGCATTCTATGTCCTTGAGGACCCTCCTCTTTTACACTGACCTCTACTTGACCAAGCATGATATCCTTCACCAAGGATGAGTCCCTCCTGATACAGTGTCCAAAGTATGTGAGATGACATCATGCCATCCTCATTCCTAAAGAACATGATGGCTGTACTTTCTCCAGCTCAAATTATATACTAGATTATACTACACCTACTGACACTTAGGGAACTCTGGGAAGGAGTTGTACTACTAACCCAAAGGCACATGGTTTGAATCCACCAGCTGCTCCATGGGGAAGAGATGGGCAGTCTTCTCCACTGGAGGGTTAGCTGTGGGTTGGCTACAACACCATGAGATGCAGTCATGGGGATCCCCCAGTCAGGTTCCCAAGACTGTAAATCTTAAGGGGAGCAGACTGTCTCCTCCTTCTCCCATTGAGTGCCCGGTAGACTTCACCTGCCAGTCTCTTTTGTTAGCAATCAAACACATAACTCACTACACCTCGAGGGCTTCTTAACTACAGTACTGTAGCTTTCGTGTTCATTGCCATAGAGTCAGCACTAACTCAGATGACTCTGTGTGTTTCCAAGGCTGTAAAGTACACAGGAGGATATTACCCATCTTCCTCCCTTGGAGCCTCTGATGGTGGCTCGGGAGAGGTGCCACTCCCTATGTGATGTGTCACCAGAGCTCCAGGATACTATAAATGTTATGCCGATAAGAAGGTTCAAACACACAGGTCATTCTCCCATGAATAGCTCTTACCAGAACGGAGGCTTTTGATCCCCGCCCTGCATCAGGATAACAGGGCTGAAGAGACAGACGCTTGAAACTGGATCATCAGGCCCATCTGATCACCAACATGGTGTGACATCTTCATAAGCACACTGTTGTTTGTGAACTATTGCTCAAGGCCCAGGAGGAAAGCAGCTTTGGGAAGGAGCAGGAACCCCCTTCTGGAGGGCAGACATCTCCTGAGCAAATACTCTCTGCAGGACCACCCACAGGCAGGAGGCGGGGGAGGCAGAGAGCATCTCCTGGACAGTAAATGATTGTTTCCTCTAATCAGCCTTTGACAGGGGAGATGACAGAGCACCAGCACATTCTCCTCCTGCACTCAATTTTTCAGCCCATATGTCACTATGCTGGATGACATCTGGTGCTGTTTTCAGCCCCCTGGTAGAACACACAGGCTCTCCAGCCTGCCTGACACATGGTTAAAAGTGAACTCTACTCCGTGCCAGCCCTTGATAAAAACAAAGAGTCCAGTGACTAAATAATAAGATCATGAGCACGAGGCAGGCGATCACTGAGGTGGCCCCCAGACTACTCACGGGCCAACATGTCTTCCGAAAGGCAAAAGAGAACAAAGATAACAGGTCTTGGAAGAATAGCCTCTGTTGCTTTCTCACAAAAGGGAAAGAAACCCTTGTTTTCTTGTAGCAGAGACTACACAGTTTCTGTAGGTGCAGGGAGAAAACCGTCCCCAGCTCTGTCTGAGGCCACTCGTCAGAGTGAAGTCAGGTACCAGTTGTTCATTCAAGGATAGGAGGTCCACCTCTAGGTTCCCTGGGCAGAGAGAAGCTCAGCACCAGTGCCAGCTTATTCTGCACAAGCTCTGCTGGCTGTGATGAAACTCCCAGTGCTGCCCCAGGGTCTCTGGCATCTCACAGGTGTGGCTGCACGAGGCTGCAGATGATGGCTTGTGATTTAATCTAGAGGCCCGTCCATATAGCTCTGAGGACACACTCTTTCCCACTCACAATTTGCTGCAATGTCTTGAGCATTTCAGCAAATTGGAATTAATGTGCTGGGATGGTATCACTGAGCACGACCCTGTGGAGTGCTTTTCCCGGCATGCTCTCTAGAATGTCCTCTCAGCGAGCAATGCCAAGGCCACTGGGTGTCCTGTAAGTGGGGAGAAAAAGCAGCAAAGATGGGGAGTAAGATGTAGGAGTTTTCTCAGCAGCAGCAGGAAGGCACACAGGAGTCCCCGAGAGATGGTCCATGGAGATGGTCCAGTCCCATCACTGTTCCCTCAGGAATCTGGTGGAGGTCTGGAATGCTACATCACATTTGAGAGGCAATCAACTAACTCAGCGCTGAGTCACGTCTGACTCCTAACAACCCTCTAGAACAGATTAGAACTCTTCGTGGCATCCACTTCCTAAATAATATGCCTCCGGAAAGTTTATGAACTTTGATAAATGTCATTCGTTGTAGAGGGGCTTCAGGCTTTTTGTTCATAGGGTCTCTATGAGTCATCCTCGACTTGAAGGCAATAAACAACAACAACATAAATCATTACAGAAGCACATCACCTCATCCTTCACCTGCAGAGAACCTGGTGGGTTCAAACCACATACCTTTTGGTTAACAGACAGGTGCTATTGCCACTGGCCACCAGGACGCCTTAAAATATCCGTATGAGGAGGACTTTTTTACTTTTCCAGATTTTTTTTTCAAAGATATCATCATGACACCTGGGAATAACCTGGGAGCAGTTAGCAGCCATCCTAGGAGCAACCTGGGAGAAAAGAAAATGAACCCTTGACTTCTGCTTAATCATGTCATCCAAATAACATGTAGTTTGATTTGCTTCTGTCCTTCTTGGGGACTTCAGTTAATTCCTATACCATGTGGCCATTTATCAGAGGCTGCGTTTGGGATCCCTTACAGCTGGGCACTTCTAAGATGGTCTTCCCAGCAGCACCTGTGATTTGGACCCTCTGGCCATGTGGCTGTGGCTGACCATTCCAAATGGAATGCTTTGGTTTGGAACTATTCTTAAACTAGCAGTGACCTCACAACCAAGTGTCAACCTTCTAACCTGGAGGGATATTCAGATGTCCCTTTAGGTTCTCTGTCCAGCTGGTCCTCCTGGTCTCCTCGACGTTGTAGCCTTCTAGTAGAACCTTACGGGTTTCACGGAGAAGAATTGATGGTGCTTGACCTGGGGAAGAAGCTGTTCTCTGGGGGGATCAGAGTTTCATATGGGTGTCTGAGACAGGGCAAAAGAGATTTACATCTAAGAAGGAGATAACAGCACTGACCAGATGGCCAGACACGGTAGGTGCTAGGGCAGTAGTTGTAGGTCATGCAGACTTTTCATGACTTGCCATAAATGAGACCAAATGGCTTCCGCATTGTAACTGTCCGTGGGATTACCTGGGACTCCCCCAAAGCGTCTGTGAGTTTGAGCTGTCAGGATACCTAGAAGAAATAACCATTAGCATAAAATAAACTTGTGATTCTTGGTTTTCATAACTAGGGTTCACATCAGTGGATCACAGACATCATTTTACAAACTCTCCAAATAGCTTGTTGAGCCTCTCATACTTAAAAGGAACAGGGAAAGAGGAATCCTATTTTAACTTTATGTATCCATGTGGCAATGAGATTTTTATCAACAAAGTCAAAGCAAAGGAGTTTGTTGTTTAGATGACCACTTTATACATTTTAAGTGGCCCTGTGGTTAAAGATCTGGGTGATGAACAGAAAAGTTGGCAATTCAAATATAACAGCAGCTACACTGGAGAAAAATATGAGGTCAGCATCTGTAGAAGTGTGGTGGTGGTGGTGGTGGTGTTGTCATCAAGTCGGTCCTGTGCCACCCACACGATTGTTGGTGTTTTGAGCGCATTGCTGTCAGTTCATGACTTTGAGGGTCTTCCCTGTGGTTGACCCTCTCCTTTAACGATCCCCATGTCCATCTCCGCAGACTTGTTCCTTCTCATAGAGAATATTTTATCTGCATAATTTTGAACACAGTTCAATAGTCCCTTCATAAGCACTGTCAGATGCAGCCCAAATTCCTTCATTCAGGTTGTGTTCCACCCACCAGCATCACACCCCAAGGTTGTTGAACAAATTCAGTCCCTCCAAGTACAGAAGTGCCCTTCAGCAGCCATCCATGAGAACTGATTTACCCCTCCTCTGAGGAGAAATGAGCCTTCCAAGCAGTTGGAATAAGACTCTGAACAACACACATCAGCTAGAGGGGTTAATGTCCCATGGTAAGTTACTAATAAAATAAGCTTATGACCACAAAAATATCCACCAACCAGAGAGAACGTGACAAGGATAGAAAAATCGGAACAGATTGTACAGAATAAAAAGTTACAAAGAAATCACTTTGGAGGAGAGCCACAAAGCTTGTGAATGACACCCCCAAAAATCCTCTCACCTCCAGCGCTGCTACCTGTGGCCACCAGCCAAGGCAGCTGTCTTCCTGGCCTTCTCTGTGCACTGCTCTCCTTTCTTATCGTGGAGACAAGAGTAAGCCCAGTGAGAACTCTTTCCCAAGGGTTAGGGTACCATACTTCAACCAGAACTGTGGTAGCTTATGGAGAGAATATTGACTTTAAAGGAGACAGATGTTCTTGTCCAAGTCCAGCTTGCCAGGAAACACTAATTGTGGCATCTTAGGGATGTTTCCAAGGTTCTTAATTTCTTCATCTGTAGTTTTCTTCATGTATAAAGTGGATATTGGCTGATGGATGCTGTTACAGTCATTGATTGGTGGGCAGCTCCATGCGCAACAGAAGGAAATGTTTCATGCGCTATCTACACAGTTAGTGGTGTGTTCAAAAGCCCACTGCTGTGGCCACTGTGTATTTTAAGTGTCTTCTGACATAGGGGGCTTATCTTCCATCACCAGCACATATTCTCTTTCACCCACCATGTCTTCTTCACTGGTTGTTTTTTGTTAAGCAGATCTTCAGGATTTTCTTTCTAATCTGTGTTACATTGGAAGCTCCGCTGAAATCTGTACACCATGGTCACCCTGCTGGGATTGGAAATGCTGGTGCTTCCAGCATCATAGCAACAAGCAAGCCACCCACCGTACCAAAAAGTGACAGGTGGCTGGTGGAGCAAGAGACATAAACATACATCCATAATGTTGTTGTCTGTTGTTATGTGCCATCGAGTCGTTTGCAACTCATAGCGACCCTATGTACAACAGCCCTAAACCCTACTCTATCCTGCGCCAACCACACCGCCTCTGACACACCCATCCCGGTTACCCCAGTCACCGAATCAATCCATCTCATAGAGGGTCTTCCCCTCCTGCGCTGTCCCTCCACTCTACCCAACATGATGTTCCTCTCTAAAGACCTGTCTCTCCTTACAACATGTCCAAAGTATCCAAAGTATGTCAGGCGAAGTCCCAGAATCCTTGCCTCCAAGGAGCAGCCTGGTTTAACCCTCTCCAGGATGAATCTGTTTGTTTTCTTGGCAGTCCATGGTACATTCCATATTAGTTTATTAATTAAATGAAGATGAGTTTGTTAAATGTGGATTGGTGCCTAGTGAAAGAGGAACTCTTTAAGTCCTGTGTTACTTTGTGAAACTCCTCTCTTTAACCTTTTACATCCTTTACATTGGACATTCTGCCTCTCTTTCTCTCTCCCTCTCCCTCTCCTTCTGTCTCCCTCTCTCTCCCTTTTTCTCCTTTTCTCTCTTTCTCTCTCTCTCCCCCTCTGCCCCCCTCTCTCTCCCTCCCTCCCTCCCTCTCTCCTTCTTTCTCTCCCTCTCTCCATCCTTCCTTCCTACCCTCTCTCTCATTGCTGTCAAGTAGGAACCAACTCATAGCTTACTATCTGTTTAGGTTTCCAAGACTGGAAATAGCCCATCTTTCTCATGAAGAGCTTCTAGAGGATTAAAATCACCAGAAAGGAACAGCCATTGGATTAGCAGTACACCTCCCTGCAGACTTCATAACCAGAGGTCCCCTTGCCCTGGGGTAACAGTGTTGTACTAGAGGAGAGGACAAGGTAGACATAACACACTGTTAATCTGGGGTCATGCAAGTAGGTATGTCAAAGACAATGGGATTGGCTCAAGGTAGGTCAGGGTTCAGAGCTATTATACACAGGGTCCCTTTGAGTCACAAGTGGCTCAAGGGTGTATAACACAACAGCAACACCTTTCATAGAAAAGCAAAGAAGATCTCAGTCCATCCATGTGGTTTGGAAGACATGGTCTCCACAATAGTTATTCCTGAAATCCTCCCAATCCCCAGGCTCTTAGACTAACAAATGGTAGTTCTATGAACTTTAATGGGCAGAAAGGAAAGTCACTCTATAACAAGGCAAAGGGTCCTTTCTACCACTTGTGCCAAATGAGGCAAGGATGGTGTGTACATTAGCAAGTGTTTAATCAGCATATCTGGAAGGCAGTGCCTTCCCTCTCCAAGAGTGCCTTGTCATCTCGCATGTGGTCAGAGTTTTCTACTTTTTCAGCTATTAATCTAGTTGACATGTTATTATCCCCCTTTCAAAGTTAAAGGACTGTCTCATTTGAAAGGACAATTCACATTCTACTAAGATAAACAGTGTCTATTTGACATATCATTACCCCTCTCAGCAAGTTAAAAGCTTCTCATTTGGAAAGAATTTACACACCTCTAAGAGAAACTGTACCAGGACACTAGTCCCTCTGACATATTCTCTCTCTCTCTCTCTCTCCTGAGCTACAAGGGTTCTTATTTGGAGAAATTACTTACATTTCCCTGAGGAAAAAATTAGTGTTTTTCATTTCAGAATGGGATTCTTCCTTTAGTTTGCCAAACAGTGACATTTGCTCAAGGGTGAGTTCTTTTTAGGATATGAGATCATAACCTTAAATTGGATTTTTTTTAATGGACTCACATGAAACTTTTACAACACCAGCTTAACTAACCTATAAGAGAATAAACACCACAAAGTTAAACATTGGGCATGACGATAAGAAGGCAAAACAAAATGTTGAGTCTTTTTAAGAAGTTAACAAGCAGTCAGGGTTGAAACTTAAACAAGCATTAAAGAAGCAGGATTCATTAAAACCTTATCTTTTGCTGAAACTGAAACCAATCCTGAATTGTATTAGGACTTACCCTTCAATTCATTCAGAAGCCACTAAGTACAAGTGTGAGATGTACTGGACAGCAGCTTTGGAAACGTTCACCCTTTCTTTGAAACAAGTTGATTAGTAGTGTGAATCAATGATGTATAAACAGGGAGAAGTTTCCATGCTTGAGAGAAGAATTATGCACGGGCCATTAGAAACACTCATTTACATACAACGTGCTAATTACAAATCATTATCTATTAACTAAAACCAATTTCTACAGGATGTGTCCATGCTGATCCTTAGTTAAATTAATAGGGAATTACTGAATCTACTGGAAAGTTATCAGTGATATTTCTTTTAAGCGTTTTCTAATTCACACCAGACCTGCACCCAATTAGCATGCATTAGCACTAATTAGTACAACCTGGTTAGCCTTGGGATCAGCCTTATGCTCTATCTTGGAGGTTCTGTTCACTGCAGGACTAGGGTATGTGGGCAAAGACACCACCCCACCCCACCCCCAAGGAATCACACAGGAATAGGAGAGCTTAACCCTAGATAAAAATGCTGATGGGTATATAATCATAAACCACTGACACTCTTCTTGGCTTCCCTAAAGCAAAGAAAACCAAACCCACTGCCACAACTTAATTCTAATGCATAACGAACTATGAGTTAGAGCTCGTAGTAGAACTACCCTGTTAGGTTCCCAAGGCTGTAATCTTACATTCCAGCACATATACTATGGGCATGTTGCCAGGAAGAACCAGTCCTTGGAGAATTAACACCGTGCTTGGAAGGGGAGTGGGTCAACATAGAAGAGGCAGACCCTGGATGAAATGGATTGACTCAGGGACTATGGCAATGGGATCACGTGTGTCAGAGACGGTGAGGTTGGCTCAGGATAGGTCAAGGCTCACAGGGTTGCTATGGTTTGTAGGTGACTCAATGGCAGGTAGTATCACCAATCTTTGCAGAAGCCAACTGCCACGTCTTTCCCCCATAGAGTGACTAAAGCATTGACATTTTTATTAGCAACTTTAGCAGCTAAGCTTTTTCACTAATGTACCACCAGGGTTCCTTTAAAGCCAAGTGGGGGGTGCTAATTCTTCACTACGTGTCTCAAAGGCTCCTATAATCAATTTATGTCTTCAACACCCTTACATCAGACTATATCTGTCAAAGGTTCAGAATGGAAACAAGGAACACTGAGATTGATTTAGTGACACAGACATTTGGTAGATTCCTTCTCCATAATTGGAGATTTTATTATGACCATGTTCTTGAGTTCTGTCAATCCTTAACATGAAAAAGTTTAGAAACACTTTGCTTTCCCAAAGTATAGAATATTTTGAGTGAATTCATGAATTCTCTCTTTTTATGCACAGCTCTGCATATCTAAGAATCCCAATATCTGGTCACTTGTAAAAGGAAATAACCCTACTACCGGGAAGCAATAACCATACTACCTGGACAATGACTAGGGATGATAGAAGATTAATTGATGCCTTTGAGCATCAAATGCTGGAGAAGAGTATTGAATATACCATGGACTGCTAGGAGAGCAAATAGTTTCATCCTAGAGAGGATGAAAACAGGCTATTCCTTGGAGGCAAGGACTCTGAAGCTCCATCTGACATACATTGGATATGTTGCAAGAAGGGACCAGTCCTTAGAGAGGGATATCATGCTTGGAAGGGTGGAGGAAGTACGCAAGAGAGGATGACTCCAGATGAGACAGATTGATTCAGTGACTGGGGTAATGGGGGTAGGTGCGTCAGAGACAATAGGTTGGCTCAAGATAAGGCAGGGTTCAGAGGCTATTGTACATAGGATCGCTATAAGTCAAAAGCAACTTGACGGCACATAACAACAACAACCAGGAAGCAGATCAGGAGCATATTGATCCTAGCTAGACCTCTGTACTGGCAGGAAAATGCCTGCCTGATCATTGTTGTTTTGTTAGAATTCATCAACTCAAGTACAACTCATAGTAACCCTATTAGCAACAGATCTGAACCCTATCCTATCCTTTGACAACTTCACAATCTCTGACATGCTTAAGCCCATTGTGGCAGTCACTGTGTCAATCACCTAGTCAAGAGTCTTCCTCCTCTTCACCACCTTTGAAAGGTGGAGACCTTTCCAAGCATGATGTCCTTCTCCAAGGGATAGCTTCTCCAGCAACATGCCCAAAGTGAGACGAAGCTTTGCCACCCTTGTCTCCAAGGAGCATTCTGACTTCATCTTCTCCAAGACATTTTTGTTTGTTTGTTTGTTTGTTTTGGCAGTCCGTGGGATGTTAGTACTCTTTTCCAACACCGCAGCTCTAAGGCATTATACTTACCTTGTCAATCTTTGTTGTCTCTTTATTTGAGATCAGGACACCTATGGACAATACTAAAAAGGAAGGATAGAACAAAATAAACAACTGTGTCCTCCAGCTTCTAATCTACTCCTTCTGTAAAGAAGTTTATCTAAGATGATAGTGTGTGAAAAAGAACCAATTTTGGAAGGGACTAATTGAAGTACTCAGAGAAGTGTACTGATCAAGGGGTTCTTTCCATAGTCAATTGCCAGTAAGGCAGACGGATTGCAATATCCATAAGCACTTTAATACAGATCTGGAAGAACACAGTGAGATCCTTCTCAGAGGCTGCCTCCTCTCTGCAAGTGGTCATTAGGCTTTTATTCCAGGATTAGACACCAACTCACTCAACAAAGCACCTTTGTCATTAAATTAAAAGTTGTACGTCTGGAAAAAAACCAACTCACACACAATTACCAGTAAACAAGTAACCTACAAAAGAGTTAACACATGACTGAGAAAAACAGGCCCTGAAAAGATAAAGGTGAACTCAGGAAAGGTACACCTTCCCTCCTGGCAAACATGGGAATTAAGCTACAATTTACATATGACTAGGAAAAACAGTTTCAAAGAGGTAAATGCAGATCAAGTAAAGATGTATTTCCTCTCCTGATAAACAGAAGGCTTAAACTACTTTATATGACTAAAGAAAGGACCTGAAGAATTCTTAGGCAAAGTAACCAGCTTTGTAGGCTGATATGAAAACTGATAAAGGTTTTAGTTTTATAACTGATATATATCTATCTCTATCTCATCTATATCTATATATTTGGAGAATTCTGGACTTATTAATACCACTCATCAGAAGTACCATAATGGTAAATGTAGGTGACGTATACAGGCTGGTCTTCTTGCGAGGGAAGGCCAATGACTTGTGAACTAGGCGGGAGCTGGGTCCAGAGGGAGCCAAGTCACCAGTGTGGGTCTTCTTTTCTGTCTAGGTTTCAGCACAGCCGGTCCCGCAGGAGCCCAGCAGAAAAGATTACGAGACCTACCAGCCATTTCAGAATTCAACAAGAAATTACGACGAGTCCTTCTTTGAGGACCAGGTCCACCATCGCCCTCCCGCCAGCGAATACACCATGCACCTGGGACTCAAGTCCACGGGCAACTATGTCGACTTCTACTCAGCTGCCCGTCCCTACAGTGAACTGAACTATGAAACGAGTCACTACCCGGCCTCCCCTGACTCCTGGGTGTGAAGAGCGAGGAGCAGGTGGACACAGAGAGCGAGGAGCGGGCTGAGAGGCGCTCCCGGAGCCGTGCATGTGCATGCAGATCACGAGACATTTTCTTTTTCTTTTTCTTTTTTTTTTATCTGCAAATTTAGTTTGTCAAAGCCTGTTCCATAGGAAGGCTGTGATAACCAGTAAGGCAATCTCACGAGCTATTTTAGAGCGCTAAAGGGATTGCACGTTAACTTGGGTGTTGATAGAGCACCCCAAAAAACCCAATCCTAAATATGACCACGTGCAACAACGTTCTAGTTTGAGCTATAGAGTGTTTAAAAAAGTGCTTTATGTGGGACATGGAGGAAGGAAGGAAGAGAGGAAACGGTCAGGGTGGTGGGCCGTGAAGGGGGTCGTTAAGCACAAGACACAGAATAGTTTACACACTTAATGGGGGACGGCTTCTCACACTTTGTTTAATCTCTTCATCTGTAGTGACTCTAGGCTTCAAGTTGCATTGGGGTTCCTCTGTACAGCAAGATGTTTCTTGCCTTTTGTTAATGCATTGTTGTAAAGTATTTGATGTACATTACAGATTAAAAAAAAGGAAAAGTGCATTGTGTATATTACACCAATGCCACTGTGTTTCTTCATCTATGGTTCTAAATATTGCTTCAATCTCAAACTTTTGAAAGATGTATGCATTTCCAGATTTTTTCTTTTCTTTATCCCAATATGTTTTAACAACAACAGGAGAAAAAAAATTGGGGAGGGGGGGAAAGGAATATTTAGCAGTATTGTTCGTTATGATATGTGAATTTGTTTGTGGTAACTAATCAAGGCATTCAGCAGTTTCTGACAATTAACATACATCATTCCACACTCCTTGTCAACAAAGTGCTTTTTCACTGCCTAAAATTTTAGATGTAGATATTTGAAATAGATTTTTTTTCATTTATACCAGTTTTCTTTATGATGATACAGTGTTAAAAGAAAATAAATTACAATTGATCTGTCATCCATATTTGCTAAGAATGTCTATTTCCAAGGAGTCCTCTGACAAAAATACACATTCTTGCTGTGTGTCTGTGCATGTGTGAGCGTGTGTATGTCCACGTACGTATACAAGTAACCTGTATGCAGTTTTTTCGATAGAGGCGAGTTCATTTGCTGTTCATCTTGTACAAACTTTGTTTTCTTTTCTTTTTTTTTAGTATAAATGTACATTGGTTTGTTCCTTTTGTACTGTATCTACGCTAATGACCATCTAGTGACTCAGGATATTAGGCCAGTTGAAGTGAAGTTATAGAATTCTCACACATTCGCACATATCTTCAATGCCAACCCTTTCCATGGGGCCATTTCTTCCCACTTTTTCTGCCCTCCGAACACAAGAAACCATGGCCAAATCGATAATTTCACTTTGGGGCCAATTACTTGAAGTATCCACAGAAAATGTCAACTGCTCACCTGAAACACTCCCCCCCCCGCCCCCGCCCCCTTGCCCAGATTTTTGTTGTTGTTGTTCATGTGACAGGGAGCAGTTGACAATAATGGATTAGATCATTAAAATTGAACTTGAAGCTAATGGTAGAATAGTGATTCACAAAGCTAAGAAAAAAAGGCTAACCATTGACAAGAACACGGGAGGGGGGTAATTAGCTTTGCTCTTTTAGATGCAAGTGACCGAGGCCAGTACGTGCCTAGTAAATGTTAACTGTTCTTGGAAAAAAAAATAATAAAAAATTACCTAACAAAAGAAATTGGCTGCCATCTTCCTTTAAAACCTGCTCCCCTTCTCCCTGTATAGTTCAATGCAGCTCAAACTCTAAAAAGTCAGGGGTTCTTTCCCCACATTTCACCACAGCCACCCAAAGTTACTTGATTCATGGAAAGTTTGAAAAGGAAAAGATCATTTCGAGGACTCAACGCTAGACAGACATTGCTGTTGTTACTGGGTGCCTTGATGTCAGTTTTGACTCATCACAGCCCCGTCGTATTCAATAGAGCAAAACACTGCCTGACCCCGTGCTGCCGCGCTGGAGCTCATGGAAGCGGCCACTGGGTCAGCACCTCTCATTGAAAGTCTTCCTCTTTTTTGCTGAACTTTTACCAAACATGAGTTCTTTCTCCAGGGGCTGGCCCCTCCTGATAGCATGGTGAATGTATATGGGTTTTCCTACAAGCCCTGTGGAGGGTTAGACTTGTGTCATTTCATTTGGAAAACCACAGTTTGGGATTCCTTTGTGAGAATGCTGTCAAACAGCCACTCACCAGCTGCTGTAGAGAAAAAGATACCTGCTGCTGCTGTTGTTGTTATGTGTCATCAAGTCCTCTGTGACTCATACAGCACAGTAGTGACTCATACAGATGCACAGTAGTTCTGAACCCTGCCCTATCCTGAGCCAGTTTGTCTCAGACACACATGCCCCCCTTACCCAGTTACTGTGTAAATCCATCTCCTCCAGGTTCTTTTGTTCCTGCGCTTTCCCTCCACACTTCTGAACATGATAGCCTTCTCCAAGGACTAGTTCTCTCCTGGCCACATGCCCAAAGTAGGTGAGACAGAGTTTCAGAATCCTTGCTTCCAAGAAGCAGCTTGCTTTTACCCTCTCCAAGACAGACTTGTTTGTTCTCTTGTTGGCCAGAGACACTGCACCAAGGAAAATATGAAGATATTATATGTAGTTATGAGTCGCCATCTGAGTGTAGTTAAATCCATTGAGGCAGAAAAGGTTGATATACTCACGGCTTCTCCACAGCCTAATTGCATGGTTGATTTAGCTTTTCCAAACAGAAACAGTGACGTTTTTCCCTTGGTCTGAGATATTAACACATGCTTTACGAAGAAAAAACAAAACAAAACCAAAACCACTTCTTGTAGCAATATTTTGAATTTCGAAGTGTACCTTATGTTTATAATTCTTGCAGAATAAGAGGATATCTGCTGCCATGGTTCTTTGATTCATGGTCATGGTTACACAAACCCATCATTTTCCTTGGGAATATATAATGGGAGAAAGGTAAGATAGATGAGTGAGTGTATGAGTGAGTGTATTAATGGATGGATAAATAGATGATGATGATAGATGATGATAGATGATAGATAGATAGATGATAGATAGATAGATAGATAGATAGATAGATAGATAGATAGATAGATAGATGATAGATAGATGATAGTTGGATAGATGATATAGATAGATGATATAGATAGATGATAGATACAGATAGATGATATAGATAGATGATTGAGAGATAGATAGATAGATGATAGATAGATAGATAATAGATGATAGAAAATATAAGGAAAGAAAGGGAGGGAGGGAGAGAAGGAGGAAGGAAGAAGGGAGGGAGAGAGGGAAGGAAGGAAGGAGAAAGATGATAGATGATAGATACAGATAGATGAGGAAGATGATAGATGATATAGATAGAAGGTAGTAAATGATAGATAATAGATGATAGATATGAGATAGATGATAGAAAATAGATAATAGGTGAGACAGAGTTGAGAGATAGATGCATAATGGATGAGAGAGAGATGATAGATATAGATGATGATAGGTAGATGATAGATAATAGATAATGGATTGAAGATAGATTATAGATAATAGATTAGATAGATAAATAGATAATAGGTAGGTAGATAGATAGATAATAGATAGATTTAATAGATAAGCTTTTACTTGAACCAAATGCCAAGAGCCCCCATAGGACTCCAGGACAATGAAAGTTGGTCAACTGGAGATTAATATGGGGTGTAGAAAGTTCTGGTGGCATAATCTACAGGGAAGTTCTGTTGATTCAAAGGCTGTGCCTCCCTGATCCAGAAAGATGGGTAATCTCCACCTATGTGATTTACAGCCTTGGAAACCTAATGAACAGTCAGCTATGAGCCTTGATGGCAATGGTAGAGAGAAAACAGGGATGGATTTGATAAAACACCAAGTGGAAAGAACGTTTGCTTGTTTTGCTTTTATTGTGCTGAAGTGTCCATGCGGAGTCTGCAGTACCTCCCAAATCTTGCTTGATTGGATGGAATGGTGTTTTTCAGAGGAAAAGAAATTGAAATTTCTTGTTCCATTCCATTCTAGTAGATCATAAGCACAGCCAAATCATTGACTGTTATGTACCATTGAATTGACTCATAGTGCTAGACCAGAATCTTGAGCAATGGATCAGAATTACGCCCCATTCTGCCCCATGCCATAATCTCCACCATGCTTGACCTCATTTTTGTCACTGTCAATTCATCTCGTTGAGGGACTTCCTGTCTTTCGCTGATCCTCATAATAGGATGTTAAATCTGAGCATTTTGTGTGAAAAATTGACTAAAAGAAAACAAACACCCGAGGGTGTTGCATACCAGGAACTGATTAAGGAAAACTTGGACATTGTCACTAAGAATCTTAACATCTTAAAATTTGACCTTTTAATCTTGATTAATATGAATACCACATATTAATGCTTCCATTATCATTGACAATCATGTGCCAGAAAAGTAAGACACCAGACAAATTCTAAAATGAGAATGACCTGAGACGCTGTATCAAAATTGGTGGATGAAGGTTAACTGATGAAGGTTAAGTTAATTTCCTATTAAGAAAACTCAAGCTGCTGCATACACAGCAAAGAACATGGATGATGCCTAGTACTCCTAGACATGACAAACTTGAGAAATCAAGACTTCGGGTTGCTTGTAAAGAAGAACCTTTATAAGAATGGGTCTGCGCTCTTTCTCAGAACAGAAAACATTTTCCGAGCTGACAGACTCTTGACCTGCAGTCTGTCCATTAGTTCAATAATAAGTAACTAGGCTGAAGCTAGCATTTTATCAGACATGGAGAATGAAAAAGGAGAAACTCTAATACCAATTCTCTAAGCACCATAGTTGTTGTTAGGTGCCATTGAGTTGATTGCCATTTATAGTGATTCTATTAGAACCACGTATCAGAAGCTTACTTAGACAATCCTGAACCATCATTAAAATATCTGCCATACTCAAACTCATTGTTGTAATCACTGGATCATTCCAGAGTAAGACAGATGAAGAAGTAGGACTAGTCATCCACTTCTGAAATAGCAGGTCTTCAAAAATCCTATGAATAACAGAAACACAGTAGGAAATTGACATTGAAGTGAACTTTTATTAATAAGACAGAGGTTCTAGTAAGACACTAGAACTCTTGGAACAAACTTCAACAATGACCCCCGCACTAACATGAATCGCAGGTTTTAGAACAGTTACTAATATATTATTTGATTGCTCAGGACTTCAATAAAATGAGCCCCCGAAGCTGTTATGACATTCCAGAAGCATGCATGCATAGCAAAGGCATGATGCTATTCTGAGTTTCGAAGGATATTTAACAGATGCTATTCTGAGTTTTGAAGGATATATAGCAGCATCTCTGGCCCAAATCTGTTTTATACCAAAGGCATCTTCCCTGTTGTATCAACCAGAATGCCTGTAGACCTCAATAAAATCCCTAAGCTACCAGGGTTGTCTTTTGAGAAATATTAATATTGCAATAGGCAATTCATACCCACTACTAGGCTTCAATGGCATGGTGGGTAAGATGTTGCACTGTCAGCCCAAAGGCAGTCAGTTCAAATCTTTCAACTGTTCTGTAGGAACAAGATGGACAGTCTCCTTTCATGCAATATACAGCTTCTGAAAACCGATTGATGGGTCTCCTATGAGTCAATTCTGACTCAACAGGACATGACAATGACCACTATCTAGCATGACGATGTTCTTGTTGTTGTTATGTGCCGTTGTTCACCTGCAACTCATAGCGACCCGACTGTATATAATAGCTCTGAACAAGTGTTACTGACTCCAACACACCTACCCTATTACCCCAGTTACTGTTTCAATACTCATCTCGAGTCTGCCTCTCCTGTGCTGTCCCACCACCCTTCCAAGCATGATGTCCGAGCATGTCCCTCCTGACCATGTGCCACAAAATATGTGAGTTGGAGCTTCAAAATCCTTATCTCCAAAGAGAGGCTTGGTTTTACCCTCTCCGAGGCAGAGTTGTTTGTGCTCTTGGTGGTCCATGGTATGGACACAAGTCAAATACATAGATTGTTCTTGTATCATAATCCTTAGTCATCATGTTCCAGCTCTCTGATGCATAGCAAGTAGTTGAGAAGACCAGGGCCTGGATTAGGCAGACCTTAGTCTCTAGACTAAGAAGTCCCTGAGCATATTTATCTAATGCAATTCATTTTTTTATTTCCTGACTGCTGGTACCAAGAGTGTTGGTTGTGGAGGCAAGTAAGCTGAAATTGTTAACAACCTTAATCTCTTCGTCTATACTGGTGCTGCCAATTGGCCCAGTGGTGAGAATCTTTGTCTTCTTGATGTTGAGCTTCCATCCATATTGAAGACTACAGTCCTTGACACTCAGCAGCAAATGCTTCAGGTCTTCTTCAGTTTCAGCCTGAGAATAGATAGAGAAGGGGAAAAAAAAAAGAAGTACTATCAGCTGAGTTCCCATCCCAATTATCCCAGTCACTGAATCAATCCACCTCATAGAGGGCCTTCCTCTCCTGCGGCGTCCCTCCACCCTCCCAAGCATGATGTCCCTCTCCAAGGACCGGTCTCTCCTCACTACATGGCCGAAGTAAGTTAGACGGAGCCTCAGAATCCTTGCCTCCAAGGAGCCACCCGGTTTAACCCTCCCCAGGATAAATCTATTTGTTTTCCTAGCAGTCCATGGTATTCTCAGTACTTTTCTCCAGCACCACAGCTCAAAGGCATCAGTCAGAGACAGTGCGATTGGCACAGGACAGAGCTGTTGTACATAGGGTCGCTATGAGTCGCAGGCAACTCGACGGCACATAACAACAACAACAACAACATCAGCTGAGTTATCTGAAGAAAACAATATAGGGAGTGTGACTGAATAGATTTCAAGAACAGATAGACTTTCCATGACCAATAACAAAGGTATTTCTAGAAAATGTGTAAAGGAGAATCACTAGGGATGAACTCACTCTGCATTTCTTAAGCCAGAGGAACTGAAGAACAAAGTCAAGCCTCGAGTTGAAATACTTAAGGATGCTATGTGCAGAATATTGAATGATCCAGGAAACAACAAAAGAAAATGGAAGGAGTACACAGAGTCACTGTACCAGAATTGGCTGACAAAGAAGAATTCCATGAAACAAAATATGATCAATAGGCACTGATGTTGCTAGGCCCTAAAAGGAGAATACCAATTACATATTTTGACAAACAGATGCTTCCCTGGGTACGCTGGCCAGATCGTGCCTAGAAATCTGGAGGACAACTACTTGGCTGGACAAGATCCGTATTTATAATCATTCAAAAAAATAAAATAAAAAATCCAACAATATCATTAATATCACACTCAAGCAAGATCCTACTGAATAGTATTTAAAAACAACTAAAATACTGAATTTACAGAGAACTTCCAGATGTTCAAACTGGGTTTAGAAGATGCTGTGGAACTGGGAACATCATAACCAATGTTAGATGGATCTTGAATGAAAGCAGAGAGTATCAGAGGATTGTCTATCTATGTTCCATTGACTATGCAAAGGCATTTGACTGTGTGGATCACAATAAATTGTGGTTAACCTTGAAAATAATGAGAATCCCAGGACACTTAATTGTTCTCATGTGAAACCTATGCTTGGACCAGGAAGCAGCGTCAGAACAGGGCAAGGAAACACTGTATGCTCAAAATCAGGAATTGAGTGTGTCAGGGATGCATCTTATCTCCATAACCTTTCACCCTATATGTGGAACAGATCATTTGAGAGGCTAGATTTTATGAGGAGAAATGTGGTATCAGGATTGGAGGAAGACTCATCAACAACCTGTGTTACACCGATAACACAATCTTGCTCACCAAAACTGAGGAGGACCTGAGGCACTTGCTGCAGAAGGTCAAGGACAGCAGTCTTCACTATGGATTGAAGCTCATCATCAAGAAAACAAAGATTCTCACTATAGGGCCAATTGGCATCATCATGATAGATTGTGAAGAGATTGTTAACAATTTTAGCTTGTTTGGTTACACAATTAACACTCTTGGCACCAGCAGGCAGGAATTCAATTAATTGCATTGGAGAAGTCTGCTATCAGTGTGCTAAAGAGTGACAATGTCAATCTAGAGACTAAGGTGCACCTGATTTAGGCTGTGGTTTTCTCATGACTTGCTATGCATCAGAGAGCTGGAAAATGACTAAGGGCGACAGAAGAAGAATCAATGCCTTGAATTGAGATGCTGGAGAAGAGTATTGACCATACCATGGACTGCCAAGAGAATGAACAGGTCTGTCATGGAGAGGGTGAAACAAGCTGCTCCTTGGAGGCAAAGATTTTCAATCTCTGCCTCACATACTTTGGGCACATTGCCAGTCGGGACCGACCAGTCCTTGGAGAAGGACATAATGCTTAGAAGGATGGAGGGACAGTGCAGGAGAAGAAGACCTCAGATAAGATGGATTGTTATGGTGACTGGGATAATGGGGATAGGTATGTCAGATACAATGAGGTTGGCTCAGGATAGGGCAGGATTCAGAGCCATTGTGTAGGGTCATTATGCATTGCAGGCAACTCAATGGCATATAAGAACAACAACACTAAAGAAACAGAGCAAAGAACAGCATGCAACCAATTCAGCTCTCTGGTGGGGGGGAGAGAGGGAGGGAGGGAGGGAGGGAGGGAGAGAGAGAGAGAGAGAGAGAGAGGAGAGAGAGAAAGAGGAGCCAGACTTAGAACACAGTTCTGAGGTCCTTATTTTGGAGGCATTGATTTGTCACAACATCTGGCCACATAAACTTGGCAAACATTCTGACTCAGGCATGGTGGTTGTAAACAGTAAGGTTTGTATCAATTCTTTTCAGCCTATAGCATACATCTACTAGAAACATCTCTTGGAAAGCTTATTCTAACACAAGTCTCTGATCCAATAGGGTCATAAAGGGCTGAGAATGTGCGAAGAATATGTTTGGTTAAATGAGCTTCTGTATGTGGTCTTTGCTACGGTTCTGTGGAAGGGACAAAAGAGGGAGATGATGAAAACCTCCTAGGGGACCCACCCACGACCTTAAGTTGTTCCAATTGTTCTTGACCCAGTTGTTCTGAGTACTTGGGAAACCCTGTTACTTTACCCAGCCCCAACTAGCATAAAATAGCAGTTACTATGCAGACAGAGTCCACAGGAGAAGGATGTGCAATCTCCTCTTGTGCGATTTACTGCTTCTGTGAACCTGCCAGATTCTGAGCTATGGGCAGTTCCACCTTGACAGTACACAGCAAGGACATGCAAAGAGAGAGGCCAGCTTAGTCCAGAGACAGGATTGGCCAGTTACTACACGACTCATTGTTGCTATTAGGTGTCATCAAGTCGGCTCCAAGTCTATGTAATTCATGTTGTTGTTGTTGTGTACCATGGAGTCAGAACAGACCCATAGCTGACCCTCCAGTGGGCTTTCAGAAGCAGTTAATCACACAAGAAGAGATTGCCCATTCTTTGCTGTGGAGAAGCTAGCAGCCTCGAACTCTATGCCTTCAGGATTGTGGCACAGCTTCTTGCTACTAGGCCACTAGAGCTCCTATGTAATACCTTGTTGTTGTTGTTTAATGCCGTCGAGTCGTAGACGACTCATACCGAGCCTATGAAGAAACAGCCTGAGCACTGTTCGCACATAGAGTTTCCAGAGGCAAGCCATTTCGGAAGTGGATGCCACTCCTGCTTCCAGATGTAATACCTAGTGAGGGTATATTCTACAGAAGAAACCCTGTCCGCTCCTACATCATTGTAACACTCTTTGCTGTGCGTAAGCCTATTGTTGAGGCCACAGTGTCAATCTAGCTCTTTGAGAGTCTTCCTCTTTTTTTGCTGACTGGGGTGCACACAGGGAGCTCAGGTGGTACAATGCATTACAGGTTATGCTGCAAACAGAAAGGCCAGTGGTTAGAACACACTAACTGCCCCGCAGGAGAAATGCTGATTGGTTCCCATAAAGATTTACCAAAGACTTATCAAAGCGAGGGTTGCTCTGAGTTGGACCTGACTTGTCAGCAATGGGATTGGCTTTCTGGTTTAAGGGGCATACAACCCACCAAGTAAGGCTGAGTCATCTGCCTAAATAAGCACTTAAATGCCACAGAGGTTGAAGTGCAGGGCTCATGAGCATCAAGAAGAGGAATCTTAAATGAAGTATGTCATGTGGATCCGGACCCCTGTGTGTTGAACGTCCCAAACCCAGGAGTCTTTTAAGACTCTTGATGATAGACGGAGAAGAGACTGAAACTGTCAACAACTTCATCTTGCTTGGGTCCACAATTAACAACCTTCATACTAGCAATCAAGAAATAGGAGATGCATTGCACTGGGAAAATCTGTAGTTAGAGACCTTTCAAAATTATTGAAGAGCAGTGATGTCAGTTTGAGGACCAAGGTGTGTCTGGTTCAGGCCATGGTCTTTCTGATCACTTCTTATGCATTTGAGAGCTGGACCATGAGTAAGGATGACAGACGAAGAATTGATGCCTTTGAGCTGTGTGGTGTTGGAGAGGAGCACTGAACATCCCATGGACGTCCAAGAGAACAAACAGATATGTCTTGAAGAAGGTGCAGCCAGAGTGCTCTTTGGAGGAAAGAATGATGAGCCCGAGTGCTCTTTGAAAGCAAGAATGATGAGACTTCACACCCCATACGTTGGGTGTATTGCTAGGAGAAGGACATGATGCTTGGAAGGGTGGAGGGTCCGCGAAAGAGAGGAGGACCCTCAACCAGGTTGATTGATGCAGTGACTGCTGCAATGGGCTCTTGTGTGTCAGGTAGAGTGAAGATGGCACAGGTAGGACACAGTTCAAATTTGTTGTTCATGGGGTCTCTATGAGTCACACTCGACTCGATAGCATCTAACAACGACAGACTCAGGAGTGCTGGACTAATAGAAGCAAATGAAGATAACAAACTGACAGATATTGTACTTCTAACAGAAACAGCAGTCAGGAGATGTACTACACTGGGAAAATCAACCATCAGGGATCTCTCCAAAAATCCCTAAGAGCAATGATGTCAGTGTGAAGACTGAGGTGTGCCTGAATCAGACCATGGTCCTCTCAATCACTTGCTATGCATCTGAGAGCTGGACAGTGAATAAGGATGACAGAAGAACAAAGTAGTGCCTTTGAACTGTGGTGGTGTGGAAGAGTACTGAATATCCCATGGACTGTCAAAAGAACAGACATCTTGGAAAAGGGCCGCCACAGGCGCATTGGAATCAAAGGTGATGAAGTCTTTTCTCTCATGTTTTGGACATGTTGCTTGAAAAAGTAATTCCTTAGAAAGAGACATCACGCTTGGAAAGATGGCATGTCAAGGAAAGAGAAGACCCCCAACAAGATGGATCAAAACAGTGACTACAGCGATGGACTTGAGTGTGTCAAAGGTGATGAGAATGACTTAGGATAGGATGGGTCTGCTGTTCAGAGTCACTACGAGTCTTGCTCGACTCTGTCACCTAACAACAACAGACCGAGGGCACAGAGGGAAGCGTAACGTTGGAGTGGCAGGAGAGTCATGATGCTGGTGTGAGATGACACAGTGGGTGAGCTTCCTCAACAGTGAAGCAAGGCAGATACTGTGACTTCCCACCCCCGGAACAAGCACACAGCAGAGCTCTTTTGAGCAGGAGACTTGCACGTGGAGCAGAGTGTGTTTGTCCACTTGTCAGCAGAGCTAAAGGAACTACATCGCTTCCCTTAGGAGGGCAGAGGCCAGACCAAGGCGAGAGCAGTGACCAGGCTTTAGAGCATGGGCCCAGGAGCAACAGGCTAGAAGCACCCACCTACCTGCCTTTGGTTGAATTATTATACCTCAAGTTCTTTCTGTTACTTCCAAGTTAATCCCGATCCTATGTCATGTCCATAACAAGCCATTCCTGTAGGTACCGCCTGTGAGAGTCCAGTGGTCTTGTTACTGAGTTATGAAACTCAACAGAGAACTAGGAGGTGCCCAGAGAGGGGTGGATGGTATCAGAATCAGTAAACAGTGCAGTCAGTGGACCTCCGCTACACAGGAGTCGGCTTTGAGCTGATTGGATTCGCATTCTGCCTGAAATGAGACAAGATCTAACACTGTTGCTATAGCATTACACTAACAGATTTCCTCTGGATGTGGAAGCCGCTCTCACTTTTCCAGTCACTGGGCTGAGAGCGATAGCTGTGAGGCTACAATCCCTCTCCTCAGAGCCGCCCACACAGCAGCCACATCCATCAGCCAAGAGCTTATTAGAAACCCAGAACACGTGGGACCACTGAGGCCTCTGCATCAGAACTCGCATTTCACAAGATCCCCAGGTGATTTGCGGAAACATTAAAGTTTGAAAGCAATGGACCAGAAAACGTATAAAGGTCTGAAGGAAGACAATGTTAGGTGAAGCAAACAAATGTGAAACACTGTAGATGTAAAATCAGCATTTCTTGCCAAATATGTGGCAGGACCTAAGAGTTTCTCTGAGATGGGAAGTCTGGGTCACTGGAAACCCAGACATGGATTGGCCGTTCATAAAGAGAACCACTTTCTGAGTAATGCTGGTGAGGAAAGAGGGGTCCAGATTCCAGCAGGGACAAAAATTAATTACAATAACAGGAAATGAAGGGACAATACCACAGCAGACAGCAATACAATCAAAACTCTGCGACAGAGCTGCTGCTACTGTTTTTGTTGTTGCCGTCCTTGTTAAGTGTCCTTGAGTTGAGTATGATGTGGCCAACAGGCCAGCTTCATCATCTCTGACGCATTCGCACCCATTGATACAGTAACTTGTGTCGATCATTACCCTCATTGAGGGTATCCCCCTTTCCCACTGATCGTCTACCTTTCCAAGCATGATGTCCCCTTCTAAGGACTAGTCTCTCTCAGTCAGATGCCCAAAGTATGTGAGATGATGCTTCGCCATTCCTGTGTTCAACCAGCATTCTGGATGCATTTTTTTTTTCTTCTGAAGACACATTAGTCTGTTCTTTCGGTTGTCCATGCCGTTTTCAGTACTCCAACATCATAGTTCAAGGGCATCAACTCTGTCATCCTTATCCATTGTCCAGCTTACAGTAGCATAGCAAACTATTGAAAAGACCATGGCCTGAATCAGGCAAATTATAATCTTCAGACTAACGTCACTGCTCCTTAGTATTCTAGAGAGGTCTCTAATTGTAGACTTGCCCAATTCGGTGTCCCCTGAGCCCCTGATGCTGGGACCAAGGGTGGTGACTGTGGATCCAATAAGATGATATCGTTAACAATTCAATCTTTTCTCCATTTATAATAATGTTGCCTATTGGTCTGGTGGTGAAATTTTTCTTCTTGACATTGAGATGCTATCCAAATTGAAGGTTGTATTCTTTGATCTTCCGCAACAAGCATTTCAAATCTTCCTCAACTTCAGCAAGCAAAGTGTGCCATCTGCAAAATGCACGTGGTTGATGATATTCTGTGCCATCTTGTCTTTAGTTTGCTGTTAGAGGTATAACCCCTATCAGTTCATTGTATTGGAGAATGATTTGCATACTATAAATTATTCTATAACTTAGTTTTTTATTTTATTGTATTTTGTGTGCGAACTGTCAAGTCAGATCTGACTGGTACAGAAGGAAATTGCCCCTCCTTCTCCAGCAGAGCATCTGGTGGATTTGAACCACGTGCCTCTGGGAGTGCAGTGAAGCTTCTTGCCACCAGGCCACCAGAGATCCCTTATAGCTTAGTTTTATATATACTTTTTTGTTTATTGTTTGTTCTTATGGGTACAACATTTGTCTATCAGTTTACTATCCTAATGTAATTTATAAGTGGCTGTGACAGAGGAATTTGTTTTGTCACTCAGAGTGGACAGGTTTCAGCAGACCTTCCAAATTAAGACAGACTAAAAAAGTAGAATTGGCCATCTACATCAGAAATTGTTGTTGTTGTTTTTATGTACCATCAATTCACCTGTGAGTCATAGCAATTCTATGTACAATAGCCCTAAATCCTGCTCTATCCTGTGCCAATCTTATTGTCTCTGACACAACTACCCCCATTACCCGAGTGACTGAATCAATCCATCTCATTGAGGGTCTTCCTCTCCTACACTGTCTTTCCACCTTCCCAAGTATGACATCCATCTCCAAGGACTGATCCCTCCTTGCAACATGTCCAAAGTATGTCAGACAAAGCTTCAGAAACCTTGACTCCAAGGAGCAGTCCTCTCCAAGATTAACTTGTTTGTCCTCCTAACAGTCCATGGTATATCCAATACTATTCTTCAGCACCACAGCACAATGGCATGAATTCTCCTTCCATCACCTCTAGTCATTGTCCAGCTCTCTGATGCATAGCAAGTAATTGAAAAGACTATGGC
>NW_006399875.1:7368117-7370006 GCF_000299155.1 Elephantulus edwardii | reverse complement strand
GGGAAAGTCTGCTGTCAGAGACCTCTCAGAAATAGTTGGTTGTTGTTGTTGTTATGTGCTGTAGAGTCATTTGCGACTCATAACGACCCTATGTACAACAGTCCTAAACTCTGTTCTGTCCTGTGCCAATCGCACTGTCTCTGATACACCCACCCTGATTACCCCAGTCACTGAATCAATCCACCTTAGAGAGGGCCTTCCCCTCCTGTGCTGTCCCTCCACCCTACCGAACAGAAATAATAGGCCTCTGAAAACCCTATAAATAATGTTGTTATTAGGTGTTATCAAGTTGAGCAGGACTCATGGTGACCCTATGAACAAAAGATCTGAATCCTGTTCTAACCTGCACCATCCTTACATTTCCTGACACACAAGAGTCCATTGCAGCAGTCAACGTATCAACCTGTTTGAGAGTCTTCCTCTTCTTCGCTGACTCTCCACCTATCCAACACCATGTACTTCTCCAAGAAATAGCACCTCCTAGTAAGATGTCCAAAGTATGTGAGGTGAAGCCTCATCATTCTTGCTTCCAAAGAGCACTCTGGATGAACCATCTCCAAAACATATCTGCTCATTTTCTTGGTCATCCATGGGATGTTCAGTGTTCTTCTCCAACATCACAGCTCAAACACGTCAATTATTTTTCCATCATCCTTATTTATTGTCCAGGTCTTGGATGCATAGCTAGTAATCGGAAAGACTATGGGCTGAATCACATTATGCACCTTAGTTCTCAAACTGACATCACTGTTGCTGTGTTGTTGTTAAGTGCCGTCTAGTCGTAGGTGACTAATAGTGACCCTATGAACGAAAGTCATGGACACCTACAACTTTCATCTTTTCTCCAGGTTCATAGGGTTTCCAGAAGCAAGCTATTATGGAATTGGATGCCACTCCTGCTTCCAAGCTTGTTTTAATCGGGGAGCTTCACCAAACACTGTCTATCATGGGTAACCATTCTTGCATTTGACTCATCAGTGTCACAGTGTTCAGCTTTACAGCAACCACGAGTTACCTCTATGCAGCAAGTGGACAGACCACAGTTACACGACCTAGAAAAATATTTCACCCGAAACAACTGATGTCACTGCTCTTCAATAATTTGGAAAGGTCCATACCTGCAGATTGTCCCAGCGCAATGTGTCTCTTTGGTTCCTGACTGCTCATACCAAGGGTGTTAATTGTGGATCCAAGCAAGATGACGCTATTGACAGTTTCAATTTCCTCTCCATCCATCATGACACTGTCTATCAGTCCAGTGTTAAGAATCTTGTTTTCCTGACATTGAGATGCCATCTACCGAAGGCTACAAGAAACATTGAGATGCCATCTACCGAAGGCTACATTTCTTGATCTTCTGGAACAAGTGCTTCAAGCTCTCCTCACTTTCAGTAAGCAAGATTGTGTCATCTGGATAATGCAGGTTATTGATGAGTCTCATTCCAATTCTGATGCCACACTCCTCTTCATAGAGTCCAGCTTCTCAAGTAATTTGCTTGCATACAGATTGAATAGGTATAGAGGGAGACTACAACCCTTATACACTCCCTTCCAGAAACAAGTGCTATGGGATTCCCATTCTTCTCCATGTCTGTCACAACATTGCGTGATCCACGTAGTCAAACGTCTTCGCATAGCCAATAAAGAACAAATAATAGACATTTTTCTGGTATTCCCTACTTTCAACCAGGAATGTGTGACATTAGCGGTGATATCCCTGGTGCCACAGCCTCTTCTAAATCCTGCTTGAATTTCTTGCAGTTCCATATTTCCATATCGACAACCCTGCTCGCTGAAACTGAGGAGGACCTCATGCACTTGCTGCGGAGGGTCAAGGACTGCAGCCTTCAGTATGGACTGAGGCTCAATGTCAAGAAGACAAAGATTCT
>NW_006399875.1:7361141-7367466 GCF_000299155.1 Elephantulus edwardii | reverse complement strand
TTTTGAATTATCTTCAGCAGTATTTTTCTTGCATGTGATGTTAATAATGTTGTTAGATAATTTTCATATTCAGTTGGATCACCTTTCTTGGGAATGGGAACAAATATGGACCTCTTCCAACCCTTTGGCCAGATAGCTGTCTTACGAAGTTCCTGGCACAGACTGGTGAGTACATCTGAGGCTGTACCTGTTCATTGAAACAAGCCAATTCGTGTCCCATTGATTCCTGGATTCTTATTTATTGTCAATGCCTTCAATGCAGCTTCGCCTTCCTCCTTCATTACCATTGGCTTCTGTTTACATGTACTTCCTGAAATTTTTCAATGTCAATCAATTCTTCCTGGTACAGTGACTCTCTGTATTCCCTCTATCTTCTTTTGATGCTTTGTGAGTCATTCAATATATTGCCCATAGTATCTTTCAATATTGACACATGAGGCTTAAATTTGTTTTTCAGTTCTTTCAGCTTGAGAAATGCAGAGTGAGTTCTTCCCTTTTTTCTCCAACTATTGCTCTCTACACATTCCATTGTAATATTTTGCATTGTCCTCCCAAGCTGCCCTTTGAAATTGCCTGTTCAGCTCTTTCACTTAGACATGTTTTCCTTTCGATTTGGCTTCTCAATGCTCCAGTGCAATCTTTAGAGTCTCTTCTGAATAGAGGAGTAGTATTAATAGTATAACCCAAATTGAAAATCACTCAAAATGAAGAATAGTGTGGCATAAGAATTGGAAGAAAAAATTCATCAATAACTTTCATTATGCAAATGAAATTAACTCAAAGATTGAAACTGTCAATGACTTCATCTTACTTGGATCACAATCAATATAGTTGGTACCAACAGTCAAGAGATTAGGAGATGTATTGCACTGGGAAAGTCTGTAATGAAGGACCTCAACAAAGTACTGAGAAGCAAAGATGTTAGTTTAAGGGCTAAGGTGTGCCTGACCTAGATCATTGTCTTTTCACATTTGTTTTGCTGCTGAGAACTGGATAATGACTCAAGATGACAGATTGGTGCGTTTGAACTGTGTTGTTGAAGAATACTGAACATCCTGTGGACTTCCATAAGAACAAACCGGTATGTCTTGGAGAAAGTGCAGCCAGAGTGACCATTGGAGACAAGGGCGCATATTGGGCATGTTGTTAGGCAAGTCTGTTCCTTGGAGTAGGACATCATGCTTGGAAAGGCAGAGGGATAGTGAAGGAGAGGAAGATTCTCAACCATGTTTATTGACACCGCGACGGCCGCCACGGACTTGAGTGTGTCAGAGATTATAAGGATAGCACAGGATAGGACAGAGTTTAGATAGATCTGTTGTTTATGGGTTCACAATGAATCATACTCGAGTCGAGTGTATCGAAAACCACAATGAAGAAAAACAGGGGCAAGCATCCTTTAATAATAGCAATGTAGAATGCACAAAGTATAAATTTGGAAAACTGGAACTGGTCAAGATTTATGGTCCACGTTCCTTCTTCATATCAGTTGTTGCTTTCATCCATTTCTATTGCAGATCTTCTTACTTAAGACTCATAACACTCTGATCTGCTGCCAGCTTCTTGGGTCTCATTTCTCAGGTCCCCAGAGCCTGGCCTCAATGGAACCTGCACCATGTTTTTCCAGGAAGTTCTTTGTCAGCCATGCATCTGCACCACTGCCACGATCTCTCTTATTCAGGAGCTGAGCAGAGAAGTCAGGTATGCCTTTCCTGAAGGTGACAATGCACACTTGGTTTGAATGAGGAACAGCGTCACGTCAGAATCCGGCTCACAAAGCCGTTCATCATGTCCAAGATTAGCTATCTTGCACAGATGCACTAAATGTCAGGTTTGAAGCAATCCACCAACACCAGACGCTTGGGTTCAGTGGCCAATTGGAAAAGACATGCAAAGAGCCAACAGAGGTGTTGCAGGAGGCTTGACCCTCACCCTTATTCTGTATCTCACACAGACTGTGATAGTGTGAACCATATTACAAGCTGCCCGGGAGCTTTTCCTCCAAGTCCTTAGACTTTTCACTGCATTTCACTAATAGACTACTGTCCTTGGCACATTTTGCCCTCACACAGTTACATTTAAAATGATGCTTCACCAGAACACAACTACTGTGCGTGCTCAGACATTGCTGCAGTCTGGCTAAAACTACATGTTGTGCATAAAACACATTACAGTTTAACACAAAACTGCCTGCTGGTGTGTACAATTCATTGCAGTCCCGAGTAAATAGCATTGTAAAAACAAGGTTCTGGAGCTGGCTAGAACTTCTAGACCAAATCTTTCCTTATCAGAAGTAACTCCAGTCTATGTCTTCTAAAACAGCCTGTCACAGAAGACAGCCTGACAGCTTGGTGAAAAATGATCACTGTGCTTTTGACCTAGATACAAATAGTTTCTACATAAAAATGTGTTGTGATCACCTTGCTCTGCTTGTCAAGTTTATGGCTAGCAATCGCCAACGCTAAGAAGAAATTGTTCCGCTTGTACAGGTGTTAAATGTGGTGACCAATAGGACTTTAGTGGCTAAGTACTTATACCTTTATTGTTAGGATCTGTTGAGTACACTCAGCGACCCTCTCAACAACAGACCTAAACCCTGTCCTATCCTGTGCCATCCTCACCATCTCAGATACACTTCAGTCCACTGCAGCAGTCACTGTGCCAATCCATTTGGTTGAAGGTTTTCCATTCTTTCCCTGACCCTCCATCCTTTCAAACATGATTGTCCTTTCCCAAGAAATAGCCTTTCCTAGCAACATATCAAAAATATGTAAGATGAAGTTTCATCTTTCCAGCCTCCGGTGAACATTCTGGATGCACTTTTCCCAAGTCATATCTGTTTGTTTTCTTGGCGGCCCATGGTATATTCTGTGCCCTTATCCAACACCATAACTAAAAGGCATAATTTTTTCTTCTGGAGACTAAGGTGCGTCTGATACAGACCATGGTCTTTGCAATCACTTGTTATGCATCAGAGAGTTGGACAATGACCAGGGAGGATAGAAGTAGAATTGATGCCTTTGAGATGTGGTGCTGGAGAAGAGTATTGAGAATACCATGGACTGCTAGGAAAACAAACAGATTTGTCCTGGAAAGGATTAAACCGGGTGGCTCCTTGGAGGCAAGGATTCTGAGGCTCCGTCTAACATACTTTGGACATGTTGTGAGGAGAGACCGGTCCTTGGAGAGGGACATCATGCTTGGGAGGGTGGAGGGACGGCGCAAGAGAGGAAGGCCCTCTATGAGGTAGATTGATTCAGTGACTGGGGTAATTGGGATGGGATTGTCGGAGACAGTGCGCTTGGCACAGGACAGAGCGGAGTTTAGGGCTGTTGTACATAGGGTCGCTATGAGTCGCAGGCGACTCGACGGCACATAACAACAACAACAATCCTAACTCATTGTCCAGCTCTCAGAAGTGATTGAAATGACCATGGCCTGAATCAAGCACACCTTAGCCTTTAAACTGACATCATGCCTCCTCAGTAATTTGGAGAGATCCCTGATACCAGACTTCCCCACGTCTCCTGATCTCCTGCCTACACAGGTATCAAGAGTATTGATTGCAGATCCAAGAAAGACAAAATAATTTACAATTTCAACCTTTTCTCCACTATCATACATAGTAGAGAGTAACAAAAGGATGTCTATATACCCTTACACTCCCCCAACTTTACTTATGAACATTTTAAAACTGTGTTGTTAGAATTAACCCTGGGAATTCAGAATCAGCCATGTTTTGTGACTTGTGCCATTGCTAACTCAGAGGTCAGCTTGGGTTGTGCCTGTGACATGGTCATCATGGAACGTGGATGCACGTTGGCATGTCCACATTTGCTATCTGAATCCTGGACACTAGGAACATTCAAAAAATCACAGCCAACATTGAAGATGCAGAAATAGATTTTTGTTGGTGTTATGGGCCATCGAGTCACCTGCAACCCATAGCGACCCTATGTACAACAGCTCTGAAATCTGCCCTGTCCTGAGCCAGTCACACTAATTCTGACACACCAACTTCCACTGCCCTAGTCACTGTATCAATCCATCTCAATCAGGGTCTTTCTCTCCTATGTTGTCCCTCCACCCTTCTGAGCATGATGTCCTTCTCCAAGGACTGGTCTTTATAGACCATGTGCCCAAAGTATATGAGATGGAGCTTCAAGATCTAGCCTGCAAGAAGAAGCTTGGTTTCTCCTTCTTCAAGACAGACTTCTTTGTTTTCTTCACAGTCCATGGTATGTTTAGTCCATGGTATGTTCAAGACTCTTCTCCACCACTACAATTCAAAGGCATTAATTGTTCTTCTGTCATTCTTAGTCATTGCCCAACTCACTGAAGCATAACAAGTAATTGCAAAGGCCATGGCCTAGATTAGGTGCACCTTAGTCTCTAGATTAATATTGTTGCTTCTCAGGACTCTGGAGAGGTCTCTGACAGCAGATTTTCCCAGCCCAATTCATCTTCTGATTTCCTGACTGCTGGTGCCAAGAGGGTTGATTGTGGGACTGAAATTGTTAACAATATCGATCTCTTTTCCATCTATCATGATGCTGCCAATTGGCCCAGGGGTGAGAATCTTTGTCTTCTTGATGTTGAGATTGAATCCACATTGAAGACTTCTACAGTAAACGCCTCAGGTCCTCCTCAGTTTCCACAAGCAAGGGTATATTATCTACATAATACAGTTGTTAAGTAAGTCTTTCTCCAATCCTGACGTCACATTCCTCCTTATAGTTCAGCCTGATGATCTGTTCTGCATACAGATTGAAAAGGTATAGAGACAAGATGCATCCCTGATGCACTTCTTTTCTTATTTTGAACCATGCCATGTTTCTGTGTCCTCCTGGTCCAAGTAGGTTTCATATGAGCATGATTAAGTGAGATTCCCATTCTTCTCAAGGTGAGCCAATATTGTTGTGAGCAACATAGTCAAATGCCTTTGCATAGTCAATGAGAGACAAGTAGGCATTCCTCTAGTACTCTCTGCTTTCAGTTAAGATCCGTCTAACATTGGTTATAATATCCCTAGTGCCACAGCCTCTTCTAAACTTAGTTTGCACCGCTGGCAGTTCTCTGCGGATGTACTGTTCCAGTAGCTTTTGCATAATCTTCAACAGAATCTTGCTTGCTTAAGATATTAATGATATTGTTCAATAATTTTCTCTCTGTTAGATCACCATTTTTTGGAATGGGAATAAATATGGACATTTCCAGGCAGTTGGCCAGGAAGTTGTCCTCCAGATTTCTTGGCACAACCTGGTGAGCACATCCAGAGCAGCATCTGTTTGTTGAAATATGTCAATTTGCATGCCACCAATTCCTGGGACCTTGCTTTTTGCTAATTCCTTCAGAGCAGCCTGAACTTCCTTTTTCATCGCCTTTGCTTCTTAATCATGTTTTATTTCAAGAAATTCTTCTGTGACAGTCCATTCTTTTTGGTATGGTGACTCCATGTACTCCTTCCATCTTCCTTTGTTGCTTCCTGGGTCATTAAACATTCTTCCCATAGCATCCTTAAGTATGCAACACAAGACTTGATTTTGTTCTTAAGTTCCTTCAGCTTGAGAAATGCAAAGTCAGTTTGTGCATTCTGATTTTCAAAATCCAGCTCTTTGCACATTTTATTATAATACTTTGCTTTGTCTTTCTGAAGTACCCTTTGAAATTTTTTATTCTGCATCTTAACTTCTTGATTTCTTCACTTTGCTTTGGCTTCTCAGCACTCTATGCAGTATTTAGAGTCTCTTCTGACATGCATCTTGGTCTTTTATTCCTCCTCCATCTTTGTAATGGTCTTTTACATTCTTAATGGTGATATTTTTTATATTCTCCCATAGCTCATCTGGTCACCTTTCATTAGTGTTCATGGCCTCAAACCTGTTGCTAAGATGGACTTTAAATTCAGATGGGATAGACTCAAGATTAAACTTTGGCTCTTTTTTTTAAATTAAATTTTATTAATTTTAATGAACATTTACAGAGATTGTGGGTTTCCATTCATCCATTGTTGTACTATTTTCTCTACCCTCCTCCCCAGTTCGTTCTTTTTTTTTACCCACTTGAAAGTCTGCCCTAACTGTCCAATTGCCACAGTGCTTGTCAAAGCCAGCTCTGATCAATCTCCTTTGTCAGTGCATCCCCTGCCATTCCCTATCACTCCTCCCTGACAGAGACTTCACCCTGATTCACAAAGAAAAAGGGATGGAGCACTCTCTTAGCTACTTCCTGCTGAGAAAGGACGCTGTAGGTTTCAGGGTGAAGATCTTCTCTCACTACTCTAAAGGGCCCCTTTGGCAATAGGAAACACATAGACTATTGTGGA
>NW_006399875.1:7357819-7360256 GCF_000299155.1 Elephantulus edwardii | reverse complement strand
TATTAACAATATGATCATTTCCAATCCAGAGATACATGTTCCAATGGAGTTCCTATTTTCCATAAATGGTTTTGGTAAGAAGAATATTGTAAATGTGGAGACATTTCCACTATTCTTCCTCCATGCCACGATATAGTGTTATTAGCATGAACAGTTATAAATCCATTGCCATCCATACTCTAACTTAATTTTTTTAAATTTAAATTTGTTATTAACTTCAGTAAAAATTTGCAGAAGCTTTGGATTTCCATTCATTCATTCATTATTGCACTAAACTTTGGTTCTTGTGGGTTTAATTTTATTTGTTTTCTTTAGCTTCAATTTGAACTGGCATATGAGTAGTTGATGGTCTGTTCCACAATAAGCAACCTGGCCTAATTTTCGCAGCTGATTTTGATACAAGAGACGAGAAGACTGAAATACCTGAGGGTGAGAAAAGCTGAAGCGTCTCTGGAATCCTATGATCAATCCACACAGACTCTCCAGCAGAGTGGCTTCAGGCTGGACAGATTTCTTAACTGGCATCTCATGAATACCAAAGTGCATGTCCCAAGAAAAGGATTCAGGTGCCAATGTTAGAAAGCATTCTATTAGTCAAGGCAGTCACAAAATAGCACTGCTAGAAAGCGACAGAAGTGGAAAATGGAATCTCTTTCCCAGTAGGATTCTGGAAGAGCATGCAGCACTGGGAACTTTTCTAGACATAACTGTAAAACTGCTTATACTTGAGTTCTCTCTGCTTTCTACTTCAAACTTTTAGGTAGTATTTCTTGGAATATGCAAAAATGATGAGTTTTACTATGAGGCAAAAATGGGACAAAAAGATGTTACTGTGTCAGAAGGAAAGCTTTGACATCTGTCTTGTTTTTCTCTCCAGCTGAATACAAGCAAGGAAACTTCATGATTGTTGCCTGGCAGTCATATTATGACCATGAACATATGCAGAACAGACTGACATCACAGCTACAGACAGAAAACAGAGCTGGAAAGAATCTGGATCCTATAGACCATTGCTGAGCCTGAATCTGGTCTTCCAGGGCTGTTTAGTAATTCCCTTACTATTCAACATAATCTGAAGATTTTTTTTAATTGACAACTGAGAGAACTGTACAAGAAAAAAAAATCTTGATTATGCAACGAGAGAGAACGCTAAAGTACTCATAGCTTGTTTGAGAACATTCTCAATAGAGTCTACTCCTCAATCCTAAGAAAGTCTGTAATAGTAGACAGTTATTGACTAGGCATAACTGATAAAAGCCACTTCAAGTAAATAAATATTTGTATCATTGTTTCCTTGTCTTTGTTTTTGTTAGGTGCTGTTGAGTATGACTTCTAGAGACACTATGAACAGCAGACTTGAAGAGTGTCCTATCTTGTGCTGTTCTCATTATCTTTAACACACTTGAGCCCATTGCTGCAGTCACCATGTCAATCCACCTCAATGAGGGTCTTCCTCTCTTTCGTTGAACTTCCACCATTCCAAGCATGATATCCCTTTGCAACAAATAGCCTCTTCTAACAACATGCCTTAAGCATGAGAGACAGAGGTTCACCATCCTTGCCTCCAACAAGCACTCTGGTTGAATTTTTCCAAGATATACGAACTTGGTCTTTTGGATGCCCAATCCTCTTCTCCACACCACAGCTCAAAAGTATCAATTCTTCTGTCATCCTTATTCATTGTCTAGCTCTCAGAAGCATAATAAGTGTTTGAAAAGACCATGGCCTGAATCTGGTGCACCTTAGTCTTCAAAGTGACATCATCGCTTTTCAATATTTTGGAGATGTTGCTGACAGCTGGCTTGCCCAAAGCCATAATAATTTGTATATTTAGGAAAATAAAGTTGACAAAAATAACACATACCAATTTCTATAAACAGATAAGCAGTTGTTGTTATGTGTCCTTGAGTTGGAACTGACTCATAGTTGACCCGTAGGCAGGTTTTCAGAGATTTTTAATTGCACAGAAGGAGATGACTCATCTTTCTTCTGAGGAACAGATGGTAGATTTGAACCACCTTTCTTTGGGTTGTTTATTCATAATTCATTCTGCTAAGATTAGTAGCAGACCAGTTACAAAATGTGTTGAGTCAATGTTCTCCCTAATGCTTGCTCTGCTGTATAACTCTATGGTTTCCAACATTAACAGCCCCTCTTTTGTTCAATTCTCTACCTCCTCTATGTCCCTTGGGTTTGGTGGTTTGCTGGAAGGTCTCCCAAAGACCCATGAGGGAAATGACTCACGCGACTGCAGGAATGAACACAGGTCGGCTCGAATGGAGGCCTGCAATGCGAGGATGCAAAGACTGTTGAAAAGGGATATGTGATTAGGTATTATTGTCATGACAGGAGTCCAAAACGAAGGCTGCATAGTGGAGTGAACTTGGGGGACTAGATTGTATAACAATTAAAGAATTTTTTTCTTTTACTTTTCAAA
>NW_006399875.1:7347508-7349799 GCF_000299155.1 Elephantulus edwardii | reverse complement strand
ATCCTGTAGAATTGCTGTGTAGATAGGTTTTTCTTGCACATATAGATTTTTTAAAAGCCAAGGGATTTGATAATCAGAGAATATTACCTAACGCACTATTTGCAACATGAAGAAATCAAATATGCCTTAGTTTATAAATAGTGCTTGGCTGTTGCATGATCATAATAACCATACTATACACTTAGGAAGGCACTCTGGTGGCTTAGTGGCAAGGAGTTCCACTGCCAACACAAAGGCACACGATTACAATTCACCAGGAGGAAAGGAAGAAAGATGGGCAATCTCCTTCTGCGGAATGTACTGCCTCTAAAAGCCCATTGGAGGATCTGCTATGAGTCAGTTCCAGCTCGATGCTGTAACAATTATTAGCTGCCCAGGCTAGAAACTTGTCATCATGACTTATATTACATGAGGAGACTTCTAAATTTTGCTCTCTCATCTAATTATTGATGTTGGAAGTCTGTTTCTTGTCCAGAGCCCCTTCTTTCCAATTGGCAAATAAGAATGTTGGAATAAATGGGTATCCAGAAAACTCTACCACTCTTATTGTCTGATAGCTACAGTTTTACTGCTTCTTCTTCTTCTTGTTATGTGCCATCAAGTTGCCTGTGACTCATAGCAACCCTATGTACAACAGCTCTGAATGTTGCCCTGTTCTGAGCCAGTCCCATTGACTTCGATAGACCTACCTCCATTGCCCTAGTTACTGTAAAAACCCATCTTATCTGGGGTCTTCCTCTCTCCTGAGCTGTCTCTCCACCCTTCCAAGCATCATGTCCTTCTCCAAGGACTGGTCTCTCCTGGTAATAGTCCCAAAGTATATGAGAAAGAGCTTCAAAATCCTAGCCTCCTTCAGAAAATTGGTTTCACCCTCTCCTAGACAGACCTGTGTGTTTTCTTGGTAGTCCATGGTATGTTCAATACACTTCTCCAACACCCCAACTCAAAGACATCAATTCTTCTTCTAGCATCTTTAGTTATTATCCAGCTCTCTGATGCATAGCAAGTAATTGTGAAGACCCTGGACTGAATCAGGCACACTTTAGACTTGACTGACACCATTGCTTCTCAGTACAAGAGGTCCTGACAGCAGATTTACCTAATGCAATCACACAGCAAAAAATCCCAAAGACTCTTTCATTTCTTATCATAAGGGCTTGCTTTTGACTCTGGTGCCTTATTTTAAAACACTTTCAAACTTTCTTGCAAGAATAAACAATAGCTAATTTCACCTACTATGTTCCTCCATTTGTCTGTTGATTTTCCTTTCCATTCTCTCTTGAAAATGTTTGCACAGAAATGTAGTTTCTTGCTTGTCCATAAAAATCTCACCAGGTAATTCTTGGTGATGAGCTGAATATATCTTCTGGACCTTTGAAAATATACTTCAATTTTAAGAAATCCCCCCCCCAGAAGCTACAAGTGATATGCTTTCAATTGCAGGCCTAGAATTGTCTGTTTTCTGTTAAAATGACAAGAAACAAATGACACTTGATTAAAACAACATCTCCTATCTTCCATGACTGCATCTGATCTTGTTTGCCTCCTGGGAGATTCTGTCTCCACTAACATCATGGTTCACTTGGACACACTCACAAGGCTATCAAGATTTCCACTGTAATCCAAGAATATCCACTAGATAAAAGGCTGCACATTTATCCATGAGAAATGGCCTTCTTCTCTACACCAGACCAACCACACTCAATTAAAAAAAAAAAGAATTACAAGTCCAAGAAGGTATATGTTGGGCTTCTGAGTGTAAAGAGATGAGACATTATAAAATTAATGAAACCATATGCTATTTCCAAATCTCTTACTAGAGAAAGTCATTTGTCTAATTTAATGCCTCCTATTCCTTGATTGCAAATGTCCATCATGGAAATGTTGATGAAGGCTGTAACTCATTCAGAAAGCATGCGATTGTGATGGCGCTCGCTGACAAGGCTTATTAAAATATCTGATAAAAATGACTAGACTAACAGAAGCTTTTTATTTTATTCAGGTAATTATAGTTGACAATAGAGAAAGAGAAGACCTAGAAGAATGATTACCTCTGCTTTTCTTCTGCTCTTGACCATCAGACTACGACATACATAGATGGTAGAGCAGTAAGAATTCCAGTCCACTTGGAAGCTGCTATTTAAATTTCCCTAGTTGATAATTTTAAAATCTATTGCTTTTAGGGTTGTTTATGAGTTGTAGTTGACTTGACAGCACCAAAAAGCAACAAGTTAAAAAGCTTGAAGACTAAGGCACATCTGAGCCAAGGCAATTTATCTTTAATTGCTCTG
>NW_006399875.1:7342596-7347408 GCF_000299155.1 Elephantulus edwardii | reverse complement strand
CATCAATGAATGAATGGAAATCCAAAGTCTCTGTAAATTTTCATTAAAATTAATAATAATTAAAAAAATTTTAAAAAAGAATGCAGAGATTGGTGGGCATTGTAGACTATCCTTTGAAGGCAGGAATCCCAGGATAAGGAGAGAACCAGCACTGAGGTCCCATGAGCTTATATAAGCCTTTCGTAGGGAGAGGCTTATATCCCTATCCAATCCTCTCTCCTCAATACAATAAATACTTCAGCACAAGATAAACAGTTAATCATTGGCTAGGAAAGATATTTTGAATGAAAAAAATCTTAGACACCCAGAGGTTGGCAAAGCAACTTCTCAGCCATAGACCACTTGAACTCCTGATACAGATAAGAGTTCCATACATACTTTCTCTAATTATCCATAAGTGTGAAGATTGATTGCCTTTAAATGAAAGCATCTTGTGTATACTATAGACCACGAGACCAAGAACAAGTCTGTCTTAGAAGAAGTAGAGCCAGATGCTCTTTAAGATCAAGGGTGGTGAGGCTGCTCCCATATTTGGTCATGTCAACAAAAGGTTCTAATTCCCGGAGAAGGGTATCATGCTAATTAGAGAATCAGTGAAAAGAGATGACGCCATGAGAATTAACACAGTGGCTGCAAAGATGTCAGTGTTGGCTCACACATGGCAGTGTTTGTAAGAACGCTACAGGACTGAACAGCGCTTCTTTCTATTAGACCCAGAACTGCTAGGAGTTGGAACTTACCATCAGTGAGACTCACTCAAGATATCCTATTCTTTCAACTAATAAAATATACGGTGAATGGAAGTTAGACTGGATTTGAATCTGTATCACTGCCCCACTGCATTACCAGTACGATGACATTTTTAGTTACTTTCTATATGTGGGAAAGTTGGACAGTGAAGAAAGATGAGAAAAGCAGCAGCAATGCCTTTGACTTGTGCTAAAGAAGAATACTGGTTGTTCTATACAGCTCTGCAGTTTGAATCCACCAGCTGCTCCGTGGAAGAAGGATGGACTGTTTTCCTCTAGCACAATGCACTGCCTCTGAAAACCCACTGGAGGGCCAACAGAGTCAGGTCCGACTCGACAGCACACAACAACAACAACAACACCATGTCCACCAAAAGAACAAAAATCTATCTTGGGGTCAGTGTAGCTAGGGTTTTCCTTAGAGGCAGAGATGGTGGAACTCTGTCTTACGTCTTGCAAAGAGACGTAATACTGGGAAAGTTGCAGGGTCCGAGAAAGGAAGAAGCACTTAGACAAGCTGAGTTGGCCCTGTAACCATGGGCCCTAGCATGTGGGAGGTCGTGAGGATGACACAGCTTAAGGCAGGGTTCAGATATGCTGTCCATACGCTCACTACCAACACGAAATTACTCTTTCTTCGTGGTCCCAATCATTAACAATGTTATTAAAGAGTTGGAAAAGCCTAAGAAGTAATGCAGGTCTTACTTATTTAGCAGTGGGACAACTTTCTTCCAAGTTGGATTGCCTTTGGGAATCAGTAGTTTCAGAATGGCGACACCTCAAATGATGTCACTCTTGACCCTTTCCTCTTCTGCTAACAACACCTTGATTATCAGTGTGATGTGATCATGGCCGCCTCCGTTTCCCAAGTTCCCAGCCCCGTATCCTCCACAGACACAGGAAACCTCTCAAGGGAGCTCACTGTTACTCTTTTCTCAGCCTCTGCTGAAGATAAAGAGCATTTTAAACAAATGAATGTTTGCAATCAGAGAAAAGCTCAGACTTCTAATTTCTGGAGTCCCAACACTCGGTGCTGTAATCAAGACCTCCCAGGCCCATGCCTCTTCTTAGATCAAGGCACACTCTTTCTATCCCCAAAGATCCTGAGGAGAAGCTTTAGTTATTGCCAAAGAATTTTAAACCCTAAACTAGTAAAACCTCAGGAATAATTCAGTATTGAGATAAATATGATACAGAATATTACTTTTAATAAACAGATGCTTTACCTTTACTTAGATAAGACTATATTTAACGGAAGGAAGCAACACCTCCAGAAGAAAAAAAAAATATGAGAAGGTGTCTGCCAAAATCGGTAGATTCTCAAGGTCCTCCTCAAGCACCTTAATTATCATCCTTTGCATTCATAGCAATGACTTTGGAAACTCTCCCGTGGTCATTCAGACAGCTGACGTCAGAAAGAGCTGGAACGGTGACTCCAGTAACCTTTTTCAGTGATTGCACCGTAGCTTCTGTGTCATTTCACTTCAGCCTTAACCTGATTCCACAGCAGCTCTTGACAAGGTGAACTTAATTAGCAAGCAGATGATGGGAAGATTGTGACATAAAATTGGAAGGAAAGTGCCCGTGAATCTGCGTTGTACCCTGTCCACTGTGACTGAGAACCCCTCAGCAATTGCTAGTTTTGTTCCAGCTTTTGCCATGAGACCATACTTGGCATCTGATGCCTTAGGCAAGATGCTCAATTAGGTTTGACGATAAAGATGCTTAGGTATCTATTATTGGCTAGGCTTTTGGCATCTAAAAGGAAGTTAAGGAAGAAGCAGCTGTGGTTTCAAAGCATCATCTCTAAGCTGAGAGATGCCAAAAATAACAAACTTTTTGGTGAAAGTGCCCTTGAAGTATCGCTGCTTTTCACATAAATGCTTGAGAAAGTAGTATTTTTGGTTCCCTAGCTCCTTGCACACAAGGCGGAAAAAAGTCGCTGCCAGCTTTAGGTCCTCAGATAAAACAACAACCAAAAAAAGCATAGGGAGGAGTCTCTGGAGGACTGCACTTTTTGTTCTGAAAGAATGAAAACTTACCCCAGACTGCACTTAAGCAATGTGGAATCGTTCAACTTGGGTAGATGAAAAGTCCAGAAGGAAATCAGGCTTCAGGCACGGCAGGATACAGGGGCCAAAGTCACAATGTACCTATTTCTCTCCATCCCTCAACTGTCTCTGTCTGTGCTGACCTTGATTTCCAGGTTCTGTTTAAGAAGATTGGAAGGAGTAGTTCTCTTTCACAGAAAACCAGGGAGATTTGTACTCCTGGCTTTTGATTAGCAACCCAGTAGTAACCCCTTACATCATCAAACAAGAGGACATTCAAGAAGTCTCAGCAAATACCTCAGGCATTTCCTTATGGGTCACATACCCATCCCTGAATGTGCTTTTATAAAGAAAAGAATAATAAGCTCTGAAGACACCTTTAAAAAAAAATCAGATGTCAAGCACAGCTTTAAAGTGCATGTCCTATATTGATTTTTGAACCAGTCCTGAAGGATGCTCAGAGAGGTTAGAACATTTGCTTAAGATCACACAGCGAGTGATGGGATTTGAAGGATGATGCTGAGATCTAAACTTGGAAGCACTTGAGTTAGGGGGAGCTGAGAGACTATCTAGTTCAAGGAGAATCAAGGTTACATCACTCAGAGATCCTCACCCAATCTGTTTTGCAACTTTCGAGGGATGTGCACACGTTTATTCAACCCAGGATACTTACAATAAGTAGAAAGAAAATTTACCCTTATACTGAACTGAGAGATCAATTACTCTCCCCAGTAAATTGCTCTCACTAGATCTCATAGGAATGGAACTATTCACTTATTCAATAATCACCTGACCCTTTGGGCCTCCAGAGCTTGATTAAGCAGCCTAAAACACTGAATTATTTTCATGTTTATTTTTGCCATTGTCAGTATGAATTACCCTATGTTCCACCGTCTATGCATTTGAGTTTTTCAATTGCACTTGAGTTTCAACCCAGCCTTTTTGCAACTTGACCCAGCATCAAAGCTGCTTCCAATGCACATCGTTATACAGCTTCACAGCCTTAATATTGAAATAGCAGAGTGCCCATTCAAAGATATGGAAGAGCAGGAATCATCTCAATTGTTGTTGTTATGTGCCATCAAGTCACTTGTGACTCATAGCAACCCTATATACGACAACTCTGAAACCTGTCCTATCCTGAGCATGTCTCACTGACTCAGACACACCTACCCACATTACCCCAGGTACTGTGTCAATCCATTTCATCTGGTACTTTTCTTTCCTGCTCTGTCTCTCCACCTTCCAAGCATGATGTCCTTCTCCAAGGATAGGTCCCTCCGGGCCACATGCCCAAAGTATGTGAGACAGAGCTTCAAAATCTTAGCCTCCAAGGAGAAACTTGGTTTTACCCTCTCCAAGACACACCTATCTGTTCTCTGGGCAGTCCTTGGTATGTTCAAGACTTACTCCAGCAGCACTGCCCAAAGGTATTGATTCTTCTTCTGTCATACTTAGTCACTGTCCACCTCTCTGATGCATAGCAAGTAATTGCAAAGACTATCACCTGATCAAACCTACCTTAGTCCTTAGCCTGACATCATAACTCTTAAGCACTTTGGAGAGGCCCCTGACAGCAGACTTCCCCTATGCAATTTATCTTTTGACTTCCTGTCTGCTGGCACCAAGAGTGTTGATTGTGGAACAGAGCAAGTTAAAATTGTTAACAACCTCAATATCTTCTCCATCTAACATGGTGCTGCCAATTGGCCCAGGGGTATGAATCTTTGTCTTCTTGATGTGAAGCTTCAATCCATATTGAAGATTATAGTCCTTGACCTTCTGCAGCAAATGCTTCATGCCCTCCTCAGTTTTAGCAACCAAGGTTGTATCATCTGTATAATGCAGGCTGTTGATGAGTCTTCCTTCAATTCTGATGCCACATTCCTCCTCATAAAGCCCAGCTTCCCAAATGATCTATTGCACATATGTTGTTGTTGTTGTTATGTGCTGTCGAGTCGCCTACGACTCATAGCGACCCTATGTACAACAGCCCTAAACTCCGCTCTGAC
>NW_006399875.1:7334349-7336241 GCF_000299155.1 Elephantulus edwardii | reverse complement strand
GCGCCTGATCCAGGCTATGGTCTTCGCAATTACGTGCTATGTATCGGAGAGTTGGACAGTGAATAGGGATGATAGAAAGAGAATTGATGCCTTTGAGCTGCAGTGCTGGAGAAGAGTGTTGACTATACCATGGACTGCTAGGAGAACAAACAGGTTTGTCCTGGAGAGGGTGAAGCCAGAATGCTTCTTGGAGTCAAGCATTCTGAAGCTTCGTGTGACATACTTTGGGCATGTTGCAAGCAGGGACTGGTCCTTGGAGAGCGACATCATGTTTGGGACAGTGGAGGGGCAGCAAAGGAGAGAAAGACCCCCCGATGAGATGGATCAATTCTGTGAGTGGAGTGCTGGGAATGAGTGTGTTTGAGACAGCGAGGTTGGCACAGCATAGAACAGCATTTAGGGCTCTTGTACATAAAGTCACTATGAGTCACAAGTGACTCGATGGCACATAACAACAACAAGAGTTTTACTGTTGTGAACAGACATTTTGGAAGCAAATTGCTAGAACTTTTTGTGTAGGTGATTCTCGGTGGATTAGAACCACTAACCTTTCAGCTGGTAGTCAAAGAACTCAAGGACTATCTCCTTCATAGACAAGTATATCACACACTTGCACTTCCTATCTCATTCATTCAGGAATGACTACCTTGAATGTGATCTCTAAGAAGCCATGACTATCTGCTATAGCTGTCTAAATCCTATACTCTGAGCCTACATCTACCCAACTCTTCCTACACCATCATGTAAAACAAAAGTGAAACAGATTATCATATTCTCTCCAGAAGTTCAGAAGACTACTTACAAGAAAATAACTAATATTCTACAACTCAGTCTAATAAGAATGCAACAAAGACAATGCCCATCCAAATCAGAGTAGATGGCTCTGGGTTTTTCTCTAAATATGGAGAAAAGAGTTGGGGTTTTTTTTCAGAATTTTTAGAGTGCTGGTAACACAGACATGCAGCTCAGCTTCTAGACACAGTGACTAAAATCAGTAACACAGAAATCATATTTCTGCTATAAGGGGGGTTCACTGTGGGTGACAGACACAGCCAGCACAGCCCACTCAGGACACTTTCACACTTCTGTCATTGTTGTTGTTAGGTGCCGTCGAGTCATAGATGACTCATAGTGACTCTATGAATGAAAGGCCTGAGCACTGTTCGTACATAGAGTTTCTGGAGGCAAGTCATTTTGGAAGTGGATGGCGCTCCTGCTACCAGGCTTGTTTTAGTCGGGAAGCTCCAGCCAACACTGTCCACCATGGGTGCCCATTATCACGATTGGCACATCACTGTCACAGGCTTCAGCATCACAGCAACCACGAGTCACCTCTGTACAGCAACGCACAGACCAGTGCTATACCACCTAGAAGAATGTTTGACAGGAAAACAATTTGAACCTGGCCGAGGGCTACAGAGGAAAATCACCCACCTTCAGCTTGGTAGCATAACTTTCTGTCCACTAGGCCAATGTAGCTCTCTCTATGACCGCCTTCTCTTCCCTCTCCCTTTGGTGCTTAAAGCCCCCTCCTGCCTTAAACCCTACGCCAAGCCTGGCTTGCCTTGCTCCTGGAGGCAAAGTGTTCCTCTTTGTGTCAAACATAAGCCCGAAAAAGCTAGTTCCAAGCAGGTGGACAGAAACAAGGGTGGTGTGTGTATTGCATAGGAACCAAAACTTGTCCATCAGACTTTGACTCTAGAAGGAAAGAAATTGTGGTGTCACATTCAGGGATGATGGTCAAGTGCACGGCTTAAATGCATCAACTCTTCCACAATCTGTTGCGGACCGAGCGTCCCAAAGAATGGAATAATTTTATAATTATTAATAATGAGACAAACAGCCAGGAATGTGATAGAGCAGAGAGCATAAAAAAGGGGGGCACCAGTTCT
>NW_006399875.1:7320959-7333784 GCF_000299155.1 Elephantulus edwardii | reverse complement strand
TTTGCATATAATCATTCATATCCAATGGTGTTTTGTATTTACACTTTGCGTTTTACACAATCATTAGCATATAAAATTTTATTTTATACAATTAATTATCAAGGCTCTGTGCCTATTATTTTGAAGCTCTATCTCACATATTTGGGCACGCAGCCAGGAGGGAGCAGCCCTTGGTGAAGGACATCATATTTGGAAGGGTGGAGTGATAGCACAGTAGAGGATAATCCCAGATGAGATGGATTGGCATGATAACTGGGGCAATGTGTATAGGTGTGTCAGAGTCAGTGAGACTGACTCAGGACAGGGCAGGCTTCAGAGCTGTTGGACATAAGGTGACTATGAGTTGCAGGTGTCTTGATAGCGCACAACAACAACAATGCCTAGTATCACCTCATCTTTAAAGATTTGTGAGCTTGTGGTGTTGTTTTTTTTAAGATTTTTTGAAACATACTTGCTCAATGCAAATCTCGGGCAAATCTCATGATTGCTACTTGCACTAGTATTGATTGTGGATCCAGATAAAATGAAAGCCTTGACACCTCTGTTCTTTTCTTTTCTCCATTTATCTTGATGCGGCTTACTGGCCCAGCTGTGAGGATTTTTGTTTTCTTGATGCTGAAGTAAAGACTATAAGGCCTAGGAAATTGTGGGGCAGGACTCCCCTGTCATCTTGACTCGCTATGAGTCTGAATTGTGACTTGTGGGTGCCTGACAGCAACAAGGAAGAGGATATGAATCAGCAGAGGGAGTGATCACCACATAGAGTCCTGAGATCAAAGCTAAAGAGGCAGAAGCCAGAGCCAAAGGGTATAGAGACATCAAGTCCTTGTGTTCAGACTACGGCTCCTGGCCAGTCTTTCACCTGATGCTTTCCAGTCAATAGGCCAACTAACATTTTCCTTTTGCTTAAATATGAGCTTTTAATAAGTTTCGTTATTGAAGAACCAATCCCTAATTTAAGTATTTCTACTTAACAGTTTCCTTTCATCTTCATAAATCTGAGATGAGTTTTCTGACATTGGATATTTAGAATAACAGAATAAGATGACAGAACAAGAGTTGATCCCTTTGAGCTGTGGTGTTGGAGAAGAGCACTGGATATTCCATGGATGCTAAAAGAACAAACATACTTCTCAGAGATTCAGCCAGAGTGCTCCTTGGAGGCAAGGATGATAAAGCTTCCTCTCACATACTTCAAGCAGGTTACCAGGAGAGGCTATTCCTCAGAGAGGAGCATTGTGCTTGGGAAGGTGGAGAAATGGCAAAAGAGACAAAGAACCTCAACCAGGCGGATGGACACAGTGAGTACAGCAATGAGCTCGGGTGTGTTACAGATTTTGAAGATGACATGGGATAGGACAGGGTTCAGATTTGTTGTTCATAGAGTCACTATGAGTCAACCTTCCAACTGCCAAACTTCTGGTCACAGTCAATGCTTAACTATTGCACCACCAGGGTTCTTAAACACGTTGTTGTTGTGAGATGTCATCAAGTTGACCATGACTCATAGTGATCCCAGAAATAGCAGATCTGAATGCTGCCCTATCCTGTGCTAGGCTATTTCTGACATACTTGGACCCAATGTGACAGTCACTTTGTCAATCCATCTTGTTGAAAGTCTTCCTTTCTTTTGTTGATCCTCCACCCTTCCAAGCATGGTGGCCCTTCCTAAGGACCATTCCCTCCTAATTCTCCAACATATGTGAGACAAAGCTTTACCATCTGTGCATCCAAGAAGCAACCTTGATGTACCTTCTCCAGGACAAGTCTGTTTGTTATTTTGTCAGTCCATCAGATATTCAGTCCTCTTCTCCAACACCACAACTTAAAGGCATCAATTCTTCTATCATCCTTAGTCATTGCTCTACTCTCAGCTGCATAGCAAGTAATTAAAAAGGCCATGACTTGAAACTGACATCATTGCTCCTTCACACATTCTTGGACAGGTCTTTTAAAGCAGCTTTTCCCAATGTAGCAAGTCTTTTTATTGCTTGATTGTTGGCAGCAAGGATGTTGATTGTGGAACCGAGCAAGACAGAATCATTGGCGACTTCAGTCTTTTCTCCATAAAATATGATGTTGTCTATTGATCTAATGATAAGGATTTTTGTCTTCTTGATGTTGAGACATGAGCCATACAGAGCTGTAGTCTTTGATCTTCTGTAGCAAGCACCACAAGTCCTGTTTGTTTTCATCAAGCAATGTTGTGTCTTCTGGGTAACACAGGTGGTTGCCAAGTCTTCCTAGAATCCTGATGCCACATTCTTCTTCAGCAAGCCCAGCCTCTAGTTTTCTCATATGCCAGTATGCATTACAAACTGTCAAAGTTTACTTGCCAATTGACCACAGTTTTCACATGGCAACTATTAACATCTCATAAAACTTAGGTTCTAATGAATTTACTTTAGGATTCTAGTTAAAACATATTATTTCAAGTTGCCACCAAAAGAGCCCTGGTGATGGAATGGTTAAACACTTGGTTGCTAACTGAAACACCAAGAGATCAAACCCACCAGCCACTCCAAAGGAGGGGGGAAAAATATGTGTTAATTGGCTTCCTTGGAACCCTATGTGTCACTGACCTTCTGTCCTAAATGACTGTGAGTTAGAATCAAGTCCTGACAATTGATTTGGGATTGTTGTTTATTTGCTGGATGTCTGAGAGGATAATAAGATGCTTTAGGGGGAACTGGATTATTAGATTTTTGATGACTAGTAGAAAATTAATAGAGAGAGAATAGGTATCTCTTCATAATTATTCAAACTGTATTCTGTGCAAATTATTCACACTGGACTCTATGAGGAGGAATATGGCATCAAGATCAGAGGAAGACTCATCAATAACCTGCGTTATGCAGATGACACAACCTGGCTGGCTGAAAATGAGGAGGTCCGGAAGCATTTGTTGCAGAGGATCAAGGAATGGAGTCTTCAATACGGATTGCATCTAATGTCAAGAAAACAAAGATTCTTATCACTGGACCAATAGGCAGCATCGTGACAGATGGAAAAGAGATTGAAATTGTAAACAATGTCATCTTGCTTGGATCCACAATAAACACCCTTGGTACCAGCAGTCAGGGACTCAGGAGATGTATTATACTGGAAAAGTCTGCAGTTAGGGAACTTTCCAAATTATTAAGGAGTGGTGATGTTAATTTGAGGACTAAGGTGCGTCTGATTCAGGCCATGTTCTTTCTGATCACTTGTTATACATCTGAGAGCTAGACAAAAATAAGGAAGACAGAGGAGAATTGATGCCTTTGAGCTGTGGTGTTGGAGAAGAGCACTGAACACCCCATGGACATCCAAGGGAACAAATAGAAGAAGATGCAGCTAGAGGGCTCCTTGGAGGCAAAGATGATGAATATGTGATGTATTACATACTTTGGGCACGTTGCTAGGAGGGGCTATTCCTTGGAGATGGACAAAATGTTAGGAAGGGTAGAGGACATATGAAAAGAAAGGAAGACTCTTGACCAGGTTGATTGACAAGATGACTGTCAGCAATGGTCTTTAATGTATCAGGAAGTGTGACGATGGCTAAGGGTAGGACAGGTTTCAGAGCTGTTGTTTATAGGGTTGTTATGAGTTGTAGTCAACTCAACAGCACTTAACAATAAGAAGAGAAATGATGAAATTACTCTCAATAAATGATTCTCTTCATGAAGGGTGTCAGAAGGAGGTAGAGGATAAGTAGGGTGAGCTCTGAGTAGGTATTGAGGCGGAGGTGCTAGGGACTTACAAATCTACATTGGGCACTCAGCCTGGTGCAAAGAAGTAGAAGAAAGAAGTACGAGTTGAGAAGGACTCTGCAGATGTGCTTAGAGCAAACTTGAAAGATAATCACTGAACAGAGATGTATCGTTAAGATTACTGGTAACAGAAGAAGGATCTCTCAATTTGGGTTTACATGATTTTTAAAAACATTTATTCACCAGCGTCTTTCTCCTTCCAATAGGAACTCTCTCACAAATGAATTGATCTTTTCAAATCATCACTGTGCGAGGAGAGATTTCCTCCAGCATGAAATCTTTGTAGAATTTTCAAAACAATTGACCCTGAATTAGAACAGAGCATTTTTCTTGTTTACTAAAAAAGAAAGGTGGGGAGAGAAACAAGAAATAAAACTGAGAAGTCAACGAAATGATCAATAAACTTGCTGAGACTTGTCCAATTTGCTGCAGATTTTTCAATTCATGGTAGGACTCAATTAGCCAGTTGGGGGTTTTAATTTACTACGCTCTTACTTGCAATGTTAAATATGGTACTTGGACGGATGAGACTTTTAAACATAAAAATCAATAAAATGCACTCACTCTGGGACTGTGAGGGAAAACGTCGTCTTGTGCTGCTGATGGTGGCTGCTGGCACCGAGCGCGGTGGGGCATTTGTCAGGATGCCACGATTGCTTGTATCCTCCCCTATCTTGGCTCATAAGTCAACCAGAAATGAGAGCTCCAGTTATCACATACACACTGTACATTCCCTTGATATATTAAACATATATAACCATCACTCCTGCTTCACTCCCTTTGAAATGACTAACAACAAGCCATGTTCCAAAGTCAAAAGATAGGTGCAGAGACACAGAAAGATGGGAAGCAGGAGAGGAGCATGGGAATAGAGTCCAGCAGCCTCTTTTTGGCTTCCTTGTGGCTGGGGACCCTTGTCCTGAGGAAGTTGACTGGTGCCCTGCAAAGATGTCTGTGTCTTCACCTTCAGAACATGTGAACTTGTTATCTCACATCACAGAGAGAGGGTCTTTGTCGACAGTTTCAGAACCCTGGGAATAGAAAAATGAGCCAGAATTAGGCAGGTGTGCCAGACATAACCAAGAGAGTCCATTGATGGAGAGGAGGAGAGTTGGAGGCAGAGAAGAAGTCGTGACAATGGAAGCAGAGGTCTAAAGCTAAAATCAAGCCCTTCATCATTGACGACAATTCTCAGCAGCCCTGTACAACAGATGCCAACTGCCCCATAGGGTATCCAAGCTGTACTGTTTACTTTAAGGGAAACGGCCACTTTTTTCTGCTAAGGATTGGCTACTGGGTCCAAACTGCTGATCTGTTGATTAGCACTAAACACTGACCTCACTGTGCCATTAACCCACTGTTGTCAAGTCAGTTGTGACTCACAGCCACCCTCCATCAGGTTTTTGGGATGGGAAGTCTTTAAGGGAGGTGATGCCCATCCTTCTCCACTAAGCAGCTACTCAGCCCAGTGCCTTACACACTATACCACCATGGTTCCCTCCCATTGCCATAGACTTGATTCAGAGTCATCGAGATCCTATGGGAAAATAGACATTTTCTATAAAGTTCCCAACACTATCATTTTTAGAGTAGAACGTTCTCACATCTTTCTTTCTCTCAAAGAGCAGCTGATGAATTCGAAGTGATAACCTTTTGGTTAATAGCTGAGCTATTAACCACTGCACCAAAAGGAGTCCTTAAAGAAAGGTGAAAGTGACACTGGACTTATTTACTGGAAAGATCCATTGTGTATGACTTCTTCAAGCTGGAAAAGAAATAAATTCTTCTAGAGCTTCCCAAGGAACATAGCCCTGTTGTTGTTGTTGTTGTTGTTGTTGTTGTTGTTGTTGTTGTTGTGTGCCATCAATTCGCTTGCAACTCATAGCGACTCTATGTACAAAAGCCCTAAACCTTGCTCTGTCCTGTGCCAATCTCACTGTCTCTGACACACCTACCCCGATTACCCCAGTCACTGAATCAGTCCACCTCATAGAGGGTCTTCCTCTCCTGTGCTGTCCCTCCACACTCCCAAGCATGACATCCCTCTCCAAGGACTAGTCCCTCCTTGCAACATGTCCAAAGTATGTCAGAGTCAAACGAAGCCTCAGAATTCTTGCCTCCAAGGAGCAGCCTGATTTAACCCTCTCCAGGATAAACCTGTTTGTTTTCTTAGCAGTCCATAGTACATTCAATACTCTTCTCCAGCACCACAGCCCAAAGGCATCAATTCTCCTTCTATCCTCCCTAGTCATTGTCCAACTTTCTGATGCATAATGACCGACTGCAAAGACCATGACCTATATAAGGCACATCTTAGTCTCCAGAGTGACACCATTATTCTTCAGTACTTTGGACAGGTCCCTAACAGCAGACTTTTCCATCACAATACGTCTTTTCATTTCCTGGCTGCTTCACAGGAATGATAAAAAATTAATATATTTATTTCATTTTAAGCCACTAAATCAGTGGTAATTTGTTAATAGCAGCAAAAGGAAATGAATGCAGGCATTATGCCCTCTGGACCCATTAGACTTCCTTCCTGCATGTGTGCCTATCTTTGATCATGATTTGCCTATAGGATATTGCTGTTGTTTTGTTGTTGTTGTTATGTGCTGTCAATCAACTGTACAATAGCCTTGAACCCTGCTCTATCCTGTGTCATCCTTATTGTCTCTGACATATCTACCCTCATTACCCTAGTCACTGAATCACTCCATCCCATCAAGGATCTCCCTCTCTTGTGCTATTAAGTAATACAAATTAGTAGTCGGTGGGGCAAAAAAATTCCATCTCAGACAAGAGTATTATAACAAATGTTTACAGAATACTCCTGGACCTCCACAAGAAAAAGATTGATAACTCAATTACAAAATGGGCAAAAAACATGGAAAGAATTTTCACAGAGGAAGATATTCAAATGGCAAACAGACACATGAAGAAATGTTCCAAATCACTGGCAATAAGAGAGATGCAAATCAAAACCACAATTGAAAGATTAAAATTAAAATAGTCCCTATAGTTTTCAGCTGAATTAAACTCAGGTTTCTATAGTTCTCAGCTAAGTTAAACTCAGGAATTTTTCCATTGTCCCGGGTAGAGCCCCACACCCAGTTGTATCCAGGGCAACAGTATTTCAAGAATGGCTAACTACAAGGCAGGGCAAACAAGAAGATATTTCTTGACTGATAACCCATGTGCCTTTGTTTCCCGACTGATAACCCATGTGTCTTGTGCTTTTCCACTGCCTTGGAGTTTGAACTCATTGTATACTTAAGAATTTGTGAAACCACCTATAGTTAAAGATCTGTCTAACTGCTACATGTGCTACGTGACTGCCACATGTGCTACGTGCAAATATGCTGTGTAAACCATGAGCGAAAATCGAACCAATGAATTCAAACTGTGCTTTCATCACCCAATGAGAAGCTGATACCCAGTTTTATCCCCCTAAAGTGTATAAAAAAAGCCAACTTTGTCTGCTCGAGGTCGACTCCTCTGTCTCCTGCGAGAGATACGTGTCGGCCCAGAGCTCCGCAATAAACCTCTTGCCTCTTGCTGTTGCATCAAGCCGGTGTCTTAGAGTCTTGGGTCTTCGCCGTCCGCTCGGGACAGGGTAGGGCCACCGGTCCGGGGGTCCTTCAAATGAGGTACCATCTCACTCAGTAAGAATTACAAAGTTTAACAGGGCAGCAGGTAATAGATACTGGAGAGAATGTGGCGAGAAAGGAACTCTTATACATTGTTGGTGGGATTGTAAAATGGTGTAACCATTCTGGAAGATAGTTTGGCGCTTCCTCAAAAAGCTGAACATAGAAATCCCATATGACCCAGCTATTCCACTACTTGGAATATATGCTGAAAAAATTAGAACTGAGGCACAAACTGAGATTTGTACATCAGTCTTCATAGCAGCATTATTCACCATCGCAAGAACATGAAAACAGCCCAAATGTCCAGCCACAAATGAATAGATTGAGAAATTATGGTCCATTCACATTACGGAACACTATGCAGCACACAGGAGCAATAACTTTGTAAATTATTATCTAGCTTAGGAGGAGTGGGAGAGCATTATGATGAGTGAACTAACTCAGTCACATAAGAATATATATTGTATAAAACTGTTATTGTAGAATGAGTATAAGAATCCAGGAGGAGTGGGAGAGGCTGGAAGCAGAGGCATGTGGATGTGCAGGTGCAGGGGGGATTAATCATTGGGTTATACAATTTGATGGGTGGAGGGTGAGGGAAATTGTAAGAATTTGTTCAAATTTGTGTTTTAACTTTGTAAATAAACTAGTAGAAAAATAATAATAAAACAACAACAACATGAACAAAAAGTAGTAGTCAGAATTGTTTTCATGTGTCTTTCTCAAATGCTTACTGTTGTTCAAGTCGACTGTAACTCATAGCAAACCTATGAGCAATAGCTCACTGCTCTATCTTGAGCCAACCTCACTGTCTCTGACACATCTGTTCCCATTGACCAGTCACTGTGTTCATCCATCTCATCCAAGGTCTTCTTCTTCTGTGCTGACCTTTTGCATTTCTAAGCATGATTTCCTTCTCCAAGGATTGGTCCTTCTGGGCAACATGCCCAAAGTATGTGAGATGGAGCTTCACACTCCTTACTTCTAAGAAGCAGCTGGCTTCACCCTTTCTAGGACATGCTTGTTTGTCTCTTGGCAGTCTATGGTATGTTCTCCAGAACCACAACTCAACTAATGACATGGGTTTATTTTAATAGTCATTGTCCAGCTTTGAGATACAGAGCAAATAATTGCAAAGACCATGGCTTGTATCATGCACACTTTAGTCTCTAGATTGACATTGCTGTTCCTTAAGACTCTGGGAGGTCCCTGACAGCTGTCTTTCCCAATGCAATTCATCTTCCTGACTACTGGTACCAGAGGAAGGAGAAATTGGTAACAACCTCAACCACTCCTCCATCTATCTTGATTTTGCCCATTGACCCACTGGTGAGAATCTTTGTTTTCTTGATGTTGAGCTTCAATCCATATTAAAGACTGCGGTCCTTGACCTTCTACACGAACACTTCAGGTTCTTTTTAGTTTTGGCAAGCAATGTTTTGTCATCTGCACAATGCAGGTTTTTAATTAGTCTTCCTCCAATCTTGATGGCTCATTTCTCCTCATAAAATCCAGCCTCCTGAATGATCTGTTCTGCATATAGATTGAAAAGGTATGGAGAGAGGACACATCCCTGATTCACTCCTTTCCTGATTTTGAACCATACAGTGTTCCCTTGTTCTGTTGTGATGACTGCTTCCTGGTCCACTTAGTATAGGTTTCAAATGAGCACAGTCAAGTGTTTTAAGGTCTGCATTCTTCTCAAAGTTAGCCACAATTTGCTGTTCTGAAGGAATTGCTTTAAAAACCCAAGGCCCCAGGAATTGATGAAATACCAATTGACATATTTCAACAAAGAGATGCCTTGGACATGCTCACCAGGTTGTGCCAAGAAACCTGGAGGACAACTACTGGCCAATTGACTGGAAGAGATCCATATTATTTGCATTCAAAAAAAAAGTGATCCAACGAAATGTGGAAATTGTCAAACAATATCACCAATACCACGGACAAGCAAAATCTTGCCGAAGATAATTAAAAAACGAGTAGAACGATTCATCAACAGAGAACTATGAGAATTAGGAGTTAAATTTAGAAGAGGCCCTGGCATTAGGGACGTCATCACCAATGTCAGCTGGATCTTGGTTGAAAGCAGAGAGTACCAGAGGAATGTTTATCTGTGTTTCATTGGCCATGCAAAGGCAAATACTCACTAGATAATATGTTTAAAGAGTGCACTTTCTGAACAGGATGGAGAGGTCTTCAAGATATGCCAGATTCTTAAGCCACAGGTTAGTTTATAGGGTCACTATGAATTTTACTCAACTCTGCAGCACCTAACAACAACTACGTAACACATTTCTATCAGTAACCAAAAATGATGGGTTCCAATATTAAAGAACATTATATTTTCAATAAATCCTATAGGAGATGGAACTTAATTCTAATCAGGAAATTCTGAGTGATATTTTGCTGTTATTGACAGAGCTGAAAAAAAAGACTCTGGGAATCATTATATCAACCAACCTCAAAAAGCCAACTCAGCACTTTTTGATTCTTTTTTGAGTCTTTTGGTTCTGACTCACCGTGATTCTACAGGACAAATCAGAAATACCCCAGAGGATTTCCACGGCTGTCAGTTTTTACAAGAGCAGACTGTCACATCTTTCTGCCATCAAGCAGCAGGGAGATTCGAACCGCCAATCTTTCCGTTATCAACTGAGTGCTTAATTATCACCCCAGATCATTTCACATACGCCCACAGATCTTTTTTTTTAAATTAACTTATATAATTTTTTTTTCTATAATTATATTTTATTAATTTTCATAAACATTTACAGAGATTTTGGGTTTCCATTCATTCATTGTTGCACTAACGCCCACAGATCTTAATGTATAATTTCATCGTTCTATTCCCTCTGAGTCTGAAAATGAACCAGCAAGTAGAAAAAGCTATTTTTTGGTGGTTCAATTGGTCATCTCCTTAGGCAATCATTATTTTTCAACATCTTTTCATTGACCATTTGCCCCAAAGAGGGTTATTTAAGTGCTAATTAGTAAATAAAGGTGCCTGTTCCTAAGGAAGCAGCAATACAATGGAATGAGAGCTACCTACTCAAGTAACAATTGGGGCAAATGAAAGGTCGTCAGTTCCCCCCCCCCCCCATTGGCTAAGTATCAGTCAAGTCAATGTTAAGTGACTCAAGACATGTGCTAAGGAGTAAAACTGTATCAGACTGTGTTACTTCCTTATAAGCCAGCAAGAAAGTGAGGATCATTTTAAACAGTAATTGAGAAAGCTTACAAGTTAAACAGAGAAGACGTTTAACTGCACTTGAATGTTTTTGTTTAGTCAAATTTTCTCTGACTATGCACAGTGCTTTTAAAGCTTTTTTTGGTGATCAGAAAGATGTGTGTCTAGCTTATTCCTGTAGAAGGTAATTTCACTGACATCTCAAGTCTAAGAAGAAATAAGTCTCTCTTCAAAGCATTGAACCCAGACACATGAATGTGTGGAGCTAAATATTCATCATGTCACTCAAATACAAGGTCTGTCATTATAAGGAAGGGGAACAAAATTAGGGGCTTTTACAGCTAAAGGAGATGTTTCTATTCTTCCTGAGGAATTCACCCTAGAAAAGTCAATGGAGCTTTGGGAATTATCCTAGTCCTCCTTCCACCGCCTGACAACTCTTTTCTTTATATATATATAAAAACTTTAATTCTTCTAAGTGATATAACACTGGTCTGTACATTGCCGGACAGAGGTAACCTGTGGTTGCAATGAAGCTGAACACTGTGACACTGATGTGTCAAATGTAATAATGGTTACCTATGGTGGACAGCATTAGGTGGACCTGCCAAATTAAAACAGGCTTGGAAGCAGGAGTGGCATACACTTCCAAAATAACTTGCCTCTGGAAACTATGAACTTGGAGGAACAATGAAAGGTAAACAAATGTTCAGGTGTTTTGTTCATAGGGTCGCTATGAATCATCTATGACAATTGTGATTTTAACAAAAGTTTACAGAAAAGTTAGATTTTCATTCATTCATTGCTGCACATTTTTTATGCCTTCCCCCTCCCTCCCTTCCCCCTTCCCCATTTGACTTCTTTTGGGTTTTTTTAGATAATCATTCATTATTGCACAATTACCTCCCTCTCCTCACCCCCATTCTCTTTGCAATTTACCCCTTATTCTGAGTAATTGTATATATAATGTCTAATCATCAAAACATGGAATAGTTCCTTCATCTATTCCAGTGCAACGTGCATTATCTACCCATTATTATCCTATCCTTCTTTTGGTACTGCCTTGGGTCCTCTTCCTCTGTGGGTTCTCTGTATTAGTGTCTTCAGTGTCATAACAAAATACCACAGACTTGGTGGCTTAAGTCACCACACTTGGTTTTACAGTAACAGAGGCCAGAAGCATAAAGCCAAGATGTCAACAGGAACATACTTGTTTTGAAGGAAGGCTGGAGAGAAGAATCCTGTCATGTCCCTTTCTAGCTTCTAGTAGTTCCCAGCTATGTGTGTACAGATCCATTCTTGTACATTCATTGACTTCACTCTGTGCCTTGATCTTCACGTGGGCACCTGTCCCTTGGGTATCTCTGTCTCTTCTCTTGTTATAAGGATGTCAGCCATGTTTAATTGGAGTCTAGCTTTACTCCAGTATGAATTGATGGGAGGAAGACTACTTGATAACTGCTTCGAGGTGCTAGGAGTTTGGACCTCAGCATACCTTTTTGGAGGACAAAGCTTTACCTATAACACTTCCTAAATGATAACCTTCCTCAGTCTTCTAACCTTGTGCTTTCCAGAGGTTTCAATTGTTACTTGTTTTCTGAATACTCTCCCTTCTGTATCTCCTGGCAATTCAGACTCAATTGTGATACTGTTTTCTAAACATTATTTACAAATACATTCAATGTACACATTGGACTCAATCCCTACCTCCCATGCTGTTTAAATATCCTTGTCTCCATTCTCCAGATCAGAATATGGCCCACTGATCACTCAGGAGTTAAATACTAAACTCTTACGCTCTCATTCCTTCCACATCCATATCAGTACCAGTTCCACTGCCTTTACATTCCTCCATTCTAAGCCTTTCTCTTACTCACACAGTCTCTGCTTTTTTCAAGTCTTACTATTTCTCATCCAGGAAGCATTTAAAGAAGATGGAAAGAGTATACAGAGTCACTGTACCAAAAGGAACTGCCTGACACAGAAGAATTGCATGAAACAATATATGAACAAGAGCCTGTGATGATGAAGGAGGAAGTTGGGCCCCAGGAATAGATGGCATACCAGTTGACATTTTCCAACAAACAGATGCTGTCCTGAATGTACTCACCAAGTCATGCCAAGAAATCTGGAGGACAACTGCCTGGCCAACTGACTGGAAGAGATCTATATTTGTTCCCATTCCAAAGAAAGGTGACCCAACAGAGTGTGGAAATTATTGAACAAT
>NW_006399875.1:7316451-7320644 GCF_000299155.1 Elephantulus edwardii | reverse complement strand
AACACTGCATGGTTCAAAATCAGAAAGGGTGTACACCAGGGATGTGTCCTGCCTCCATGCCTTTTCAATCTGTACATGGAACAGATCATCTGGGAGGCTGAATTGTATGAGGAGGAATGTGGCATCAGGATTGGAGGAAGACTCATCAATAACCTATGTTATGCAGATGACACAACTTTGCTTGCTGAAACCGAGGAGGACATGAAGCTCTTGCTGCAGGAGGTCCAGGACTGTAGCCTTCAATATGGATTGAAACTCAACATCAAGATAATCAAGATTCTTATCACCGGGCTGATTGGCAGCATCATGATAGACAGTGATTAAGATTAAGATTGTTAACAACTTTAGTTTGCTTGACTCCGCAATCAACACTCTTGGTATCAACAGCTAGGAAATTAAAAGATGAATTGCATTGAAAAAGTCCATTGTCAGGGACCTCTTCAGAGTACTGAAGAGCAACGACATCATTCTGGAGACTAAGATGTGCCTGATCCAGGCCATGGTCTTCATAATCACTTGTTATGCATCAGAAAGCTGGACAATGACTAGGGATGAGAGAAGGAGAATTGATGCCTTTGAGCTGTGTTGCTGGAAAAGAGGAATGGATATACATCATGGAATACTAGAAGAACAAGCAGGTTCATTCTGGAGAGGGTGAAACAAGGGTGCTCCTTAGAAGCACAGATTCCTAATCTCTGTCTGACATACTTTGGGCATATTTCAAGAAGGGACAGTCCTTGGAGAGGGACATCATACTGGGAAGGGTGAAGGGACCGCATAAGAGAGGAAGACCCTTAATGAGATGGGTTGACTCAGTCACTAGGGGAATGGTGACAGGTGTTTTGGAGGCACAAGATTGGATCAGGATAGAGCAGGGTTCAGAGCTGTTGTGCACAGAGTCCCTATGAGTCACAGGCAAAATGACAGCATATACCAATAACAACGATAATTTCTCACTTTGGAATTGCCACAACAGCATTCCAGGTGATTTCCTTTCTCTGGCATAATCGCCCTTGAGTATATCTTCCATCCTTCTGCCATTTCTTCTCTTCTGCAAAGTAAATCAAATCATATTCTGTCCTGCTTCAGTTCCTTCCCGAGAACTTCCAAGGTAAAGTTTGAACCTCAAGACCCTTCACTATATCTCCTGCAACTTCTTGTCCATATCTTCCTGTCCCCCTTCAACCATCCCAAACCATTGACCATTACACAGAGTTCTTGTGACTCAGTCTCTTTACTTGCATTAGTGCACACTGCCCCTCACTCATGCCTCACCATCTCACCAGACTCAGATGTTTCTAACACTGCTGTCTAGTCTGAACTTCTCCTCTCAACTCCCACAGCACTACCTGCACATCACACTAGATTGCAATCAGTTGCTGATTTGTTTTGTAGACAGCCTGAAAGAAAATAGCAATTTAGAGCCATCCTGGGAAACTTCAAGCCTTGAGCAGCTGGCACGGTATCTGGTACTTAACAGGAGCTCTATAAATATGATGGTGTGAATTTGTGCAGTGTGATTTTGGGGTAAAGGTGTGACTGAGATAACAAACTGGCTACTCTGCTCTGATGGCCTTGTGGTAAGAAGCTGCAGCACAATCTCAAAGGCACATAGTTCAAATCCACCAGCCGCTCCTCCTCAGAAGAAGAATCTCCTCCTGTGAGATTAATTGCCTAGAAGATTAACTGGAGGGTAAGATGTGGGTTGGATCTGCCTTAACATCCCACAACAACAACAACAAGGTGGAAGGCCAGAGAAAGTGAAGAAGACACTTAACAAAAAATATTGTCACAGTGACTGTAGCAGGGGCTTGAGCATATTATAGAGCATGAGGAGGGGCAGGACAGGGTACGGTGCCAAGCTGGTGCTCGTAGGGTCGCTTTGAATCATAGTCGACTCGAGGACCCGTAACAGAACAGCAACTCTCCCATCAGCTGGGTTTACACTCGGAAATCATCTCACACTAGGAAAATAGTGGAGTATAAAAAAAGGAGCCAATCAGCCAAGAATCTCTATTTTTTTGAGTTGGAAGAGAATTTTGTAGGATTAGGGGAGTAGCAGTAGCATTTGACAAGATATTTCTCCAGGGAAAAGCCAGGTCACAGTTCAGGTGTCCTTAAAACAGGAGCGGTTTTAAATGAGGCACATCATGTGAAAAATTGATGATTTAAAACTTCAGTTTGATTTCTTTTGACTCACTCTCCATTTTACTCAGATCATCAATCAGAAATTATATGCAAGAGGTAACACAATAAAAATGACCTCTATACTAGGAGCTAGATGTTTTATAAGGGTCTAGAAAGTAATAAATCAATTTTATATACAGTATCCCCAGATAAGTCCAAAATGTCATATTGCTTCTATTTGGAGTATACAAACTTCTCCTTGGATGATGACACAGTTCCTAGTAGAGATTATTGAAAGCTTTAATTTAAAAAAAAATTCCTTCTTCCAAGAGCTTTTCATCCATAAAATCTTTGCTCTTTCAGACATAACACTTAGCCAAGAACATCTTGAAGAACCTGAAGTAGGTAGAAACAAAAAGACACAGAACAGTGTGTGTACCAATATATATTCAGTGGTTTAATGGTTTCTCACTTAGTGAAGGAAAACTCACAAACTGCCTGCCCTTAAGGGGCATTTTCCAGACTCCAATAACCACCAGTATGTCAAAGCCACTTCTGTTATCAACCTGGCAACCTCACACATAAGAACAGAAAAGCTCGGACATTAAAATGCCATTAAGGGGACTTTGGTTTGCAGGATTCTCACGGGCTCAGCAAATCTGGACCTAATTACTGCCGCCTTGAACGTGGGAGAAAGAGATTCTGAAATGGCTCACAAGAAGTCTCACACAATTAAAAACGAAAAACGAAAATCAACAATGAAGTAGGGGACAGCCTTGATTTAATTTTAAGAAACAACAACGGCTCCAGAGGAGAAAAGCAAAATGAACACAGGATTGCTGATACTAGAAATATTGAAATACCTGAGATGGCTTGATATTAAGTAGCCAGAACTCTTCTTCCACCATCACTAAGGAGACTCTTTCCAAAAATGTTAAAACAGGAGACATGGCCAGGAAACGATTCATTTGGGGGTGGGGGGGATGGATAGCACTTTCATATTTCTCTATTACTCTCAAAAGATTTCTATGTCATCCCATCCACATTCTAATAGTCCATTTTGTACCCAACAATCTATTAATGACAAGGAATTTTTTTAAAGCTTCATTATCCAAAGGTGGGGAAAGGAAGAACAGTCGTCACAACAGAATTGATTCTAACTCATAGTGAGCTATGTGTCTCAGCATAGACAAAGCTCCATAGGACTTCCAGTGGCCAATTTTCCAGAAGTAGAATAAAGCCTTTTTCCCTAGGTACCTCCTGTTGGAGTCAAATCTTCAACTTTTCCATTGTTCTTGTTAAGTGTCACCAAACAGACTACCATTCATGTTATTGTTGTTGTTATGTGCCGTTGAGTTAACTACAACTCATAGCAACCCCATGAGTAATGACTCTGAACCTTGACCTATACTGAGTTAACCTCACCGTTTCTGACACACCTGACCTCATTGAAACAGTCACTGCATCAATCAATACATTTTCTAAACACGATGTCCTTCTCCAATGATTGGCCTCCTCTGACAACATGCCCAAAGTATATGAGATACAGTTTCACTATCCTTGCCTCAAAGAAGCACCTTGGTTTCTCTTCTCCAGGATAGACCTGTATGTTCTATTAACAGCCCATGGTATGTTGAATATTCTTCTCCAGCATCACAATTCAAAGATGTTGAATCATCTTCTGTCATCCTTAGTCATTGTCCAGCTTTCAAATGCACAGTAAGCAGTTGAGAGGACTATGGTTTGGATCAGGTGAACTTTAGTCTTCAGATAGGCCTTGTTCTTTTTAGAACTCGGGAGAGGTCCTTGACAGTAGATTTTCCCAGTGCAACTCATCTTTTGATTTCCTGACTGCTGTTGCCAAGGATGTTGATTGTGGATCCAAGAATGATGAAATTCATTAACAACAAGAAAACAAAGATTCTCACCATTGGGCCAATTGGCAGCATCAGTATGGATGGTGAAGAGATTGAGATAGTTACCAGTTTTAGTTTGCTTGGCTCCATGGTCAACACTCTTGGTAACAGCAGCCAGGAAAACAGGAAACAAATTTCATTGGGAAAGTC
>NW_006399875.1:7310570-7316298 GCF_000299155.1 Elephantulus edwardii | reverse complement strand
CATGGACTGCTAGGAGAATAAACAGGTTTGTCCTGGAGAAGGTGAAGCCAGAATGCTCCTTGGAGTCAAGGATTCTGAAGCTTCGTCTGACATACTTTGGGCATGTTGTAAGAGAGACTGGTCCTTGGAGAGGGACATCATGTTTGGGAGAGTGGAGGGACGGTACAGAAGAGGAAGAACCTCGATGAGATGGATCGATTCTGTGAGTGGAGTGGTGGGAATGAGTGTGTTTGAGACGGCGAGGTTGGCACAGGATAGAACAGCGTTTAGGGCCCTTGAACATAGGGTTGCTGTGAGTCATAAGTGACTCGATGGCACATAACAACAAGAACAATCATGGTACTGCCTACTGGCCTGCTGATGAGGATTTTCGTTTTCTTGATGTTGAGGTACAATCTTATCAAAGATTGTAGTCCCTGATCTTCTGCAGCAAGTGCTTCAAGCATTCTTCACTTTTGATGAGCAAAGTTGCATCATCTGCATAATGCAGGTTGGTGAAAAGACTTCCTCCAATCATGATACCACATTCTTAAAACCCTGTAAAAAGCAAGCCAAAAACCTTTCCATGTCCTATGTCATGCTCAGTATTTCTGCCATACTCAAGCCTACTGTGGCACACATTCTAACAGTCAATCTCCCGGACAGTCTTTCTCTTTTTTGCCATTCCACTGGTCTTCCTAGCATAACATCTTCTTCTTCCAAGGATGGGCCACTCCTGACCACATGTCCAGTGTATGTAAGACCTTGACTACTGCTATGTGGTGTTGACTGTGGATCTAAGTAAATGTAGTTCTTGACAATTTAAATCTTTTCTTCATCTATCATAATTTTGCCTATTGGTACATGTGTGCGGAGTTTTGTTTTCATGATGTTAAGATGCAAAACCTATCAAATGAGGAAATGACAACCTCTTCAATGACTGGACTGCTAACTGTGAAAAGCTGAAACAGGATCCACATCTCACATCACACACAAAAATCAACTCATGGGGGATCAGAGACCTACGAATAAAGCCCAAATCCATAAAGTTCATAAGAGATAAACTGGGATCAAGCTTAGAAGGTCTAGTCTATGGTATTAAGATATTGCCAAATACAGCCAGAAATGTACAATCTGAAGAGGATAAAATTGATGAATGGGACATTCTAAAGATTAAATCCCTGTGCATAGCAAAAACTCTTTCCAGCAGGGTAAAAAGAAAACCTACTGACTGGGAAAAAACAATTGGCAATACCATCTCAGACAAGGATCTCAGAATGAAAGTTTACAGAATACTCCTGGGCCTCCACAAGAAAAAGATTGATAATTCAATTACAAAATGGGCAAAAGACATAATGGGAAAGACTTGGCAAAGGAGGACATCTGGATGGCCAGCAGACACATGAATAAATTCTCCAAATCACTGGCAGTAAGAGAGTTGCAAATCAAAACCACAATGAGATACTATCTTACTCCAGTAGCAGTGGCAACATTTAACAGGGCTGCAAGTAATGCATGTTGGAAAGGATGTGGTGAGATAGGAACTCTTATACATTGCTGGTGGGATTGTAAAATGGTACAACCACTCTGGAAGGCAGTGTGGCACTTCCTCAAATAGCTGAACATAGAAATTTCACATGACCAGCTAATCCATTGCTTAGAAAATGCTGAGAAAATGAGAACTGAGACACAAATGGAAATATGTACACAAATGTTCACAGCAGTGTTATTCACCATTGCAAGAACATGCAAACAGCTCAAATGTCCAGCCATAATGGAATGAATTGAGAAATTATGATACATTCACACAATAGAAAACTATGCAGCATGCAGGAGCAATGATTTTGTAAATCACTATCTAACTTGGGAGGAACTGGAAACATTATGTTAAGTGAACTAACTCAGTCTCATAAAGACAAATACTATATAAGATCAATATTGTAGAATAAGTATAAGTATCCAAGGCGGGGAGAGGGGAGCAGAGAAGTGAGGATGGGGAGGGAACTTAATCACAGGGACATACAATTTGATGAGTGGAGGTAAGGGAGGGTAAATAAATGGGAAAGATCTGGTGTGAAAAACAACATATACAAACTTTGTAAGCAAACCAGTATTTAAAAAAATTATGCACTCTGTATTTATCTTCTTTGGTCTTCTTCATTTGCTGCAAGCAAAGTTTTATCACCTGAATAACACAGCTTATTGATGATTCTTCCTCCAATCCTGATGCCACATTTTTCTTCTTGTAGTCCAACTTCTCAAATGATTTCCTCAACATATAGACTGAAAAGTTATGAAGAAAGGATACAACCCAGACACACTTTTCATTATTTTAAACTATGCAATATCCCTCCTTTGTTCTGTTTGAGCACCAGTGTTTTGGTTGGTGTACAAGTTTCACATAAGCATAATTAAGTGTTCTCAGATTTCCAGTTTTCTTTTTATTGTTTTCCTCCCCCCTCCATGTTCTTTTTTTTTGTTAAGATTCCCATTCTTCTTAATGTGACACGCACAGTCAAAAGGCATTGCATAGTCACTAAAACACAAGTAAATATCTTTCTGGTAAGCTTTCTTTTCAGCCAACATGCATGTGATATCAGCAATGATATTCTTAGTTTCACAGCCTCTTTTGAATCTAGTTTGAATTTTCAACTATTCCCTGTTGATATATTCTTCTGGTCATTTTAAAATAATCTTCAGCAAGATTATATTTGCATGAGATATTAATAATATTGTTCCATAACTTTGAAACTCTGCTGTATCATTGTTTTAAAAAATGGGAACAGATATGTTCTCTTACAGTCATTCAGCCAGCATCTGTCTTTCAAATTTCATGGCATAAACTAATGATTGTTCCCAGTCGGTAGGTTTTCTTTTTACCCTGTTGGAAAAAGTTCTTGATGAGCTCAGGGATTTAATCTTTAGAATGTCCCATTCATCAATTTTATCCTCTTCAGATTGTGCATTTCTGGCTGTATTTGGCAGTCTCTTTATCCTGTAGACTGGGGCTTCTAAGCTTGATCCCAGTTTGTCTCTTATGACCTTTATAGATTTGGGCTTTATTCCCAGGTCTCTGATCCACCTTGAGTTGATTGTTGTGTCTTGCATTTGTGTTGGTTATAGTTAAAGCTTTGGCTGCTGTTGCCAGATATTTGAAGGAGAACTGACTTATAACTTGCTGGATGCTTGTTTACTTGGAGTCAAACCTTGTTGGATGCTTTGGATTTAACTGCTGAGCTGAAACCAGAGCCTGGACTATTTGAGGACTTGTGCATTGGAACCTGGACTTGTATTGTGAGATATTGTCTCCCCCACCCTCCAACTACTTTTCCTATTAAACCCCATTGCTGGTACTATAACTGTGAGTTTGTGAGTCAACAACAAATAAAAGAACTTCTTGCTTTTAGTGAGGCTCTACCGGCACCATGGGGCTGGGCTGAAGACCCTTTATTTGCTTTCTCTTCTGGGTCAGTGAGGAGCTGTACTATGCTCATTCCCTCTGGTCCTTTCTTTCATAGAGACATCCACGGTCTTGTCCCTCTATTTCCTGTTATCGCCTATTTAGACAGTGACACTGCTTAGCTTGCACCTATAATACTCTAACTTGAACTTCAACCAAAGATTTGCTCAGGACTGGTGCTCCAGGAATTCAATTTTGTCCACTGTTACCCACTGTCATAAATTAATGCAATGAGAAGAGAAAGGTGAAATCATTTGTACTCATGTGTAGCTGCACAGATATGTGACCTCAAAAATTCATCCCTCTCAAGTTAAAACTGACTCTTCACTGACACTCCACTGGGTTGTCGAGGCTGTAAATCACATGTGAGGAGATTGTCTAACTTTCTCCCTGTTCATGTAATGACACTGTGAGAAAGAAAATGTTTGAATGCAAAGCTGTAAAAATAGATTAAGATGAGAAGAAATAGAAGCCCATGGTCCTATGTCTGCATGTGCTCCGGGTGCTCCAAAGAAAGAGTAAGTCAAGTCCCCATACATTTCTACCCCATTGTCCAGACAGTGGCTGAGGAGAGAAAGACCAAGTGCACCTCATCTGTGCTGCTCACTATTTGTTGCAGACCAAGGGTAAAGTATTTTTATAATTATTAATAATGAGACAGACAGCTAGGAATGAGATACAACAGAGAGCATAAAACAGGGGGCCAGCAGTTCTCCACTGAAGGGTCAACCTGAGCTTCCCTTTATCTTTATTGAAAATTACCAGGAAGTAAATCACAAAGACAATTCAATGCAAATGAAGCCAAGCTCTTTCTGTTGAAAACCTTCCCCTTGACTCAGGAGGGAGGGGTCAGCAAATGCAGAACTCTGGTAAACCCTTAAAGATTGCTTTAGTGCCTCAGGGTGAATTCCAGCCTGACCTGAAAGAGCATTAGGTTTATTACAAATATTTAGGATTGGCTTCCCATAACTATTCCTACACTGCTTAATTGTGTGGTGCTCCCCACTCAAGCTTCTCTCCATATCTGCATTTATATGCACTGCATTACTGTGCAGTGTTCTTATCCAGGTTCTCCCTATCACTACACTTACCTACCCTGCTTCACTGTGTACTCCTCCTCAGTGATCTTTTTCACCACTACACATACAGAATTGCTTCATTACCCACCATCTTCATCTGGACTGTCCCTCACCACTACCCTTACCTGCCTTGCTTCGTTACCTAGCATCTTTGTGCTGTTCCTCATCTTTACGTTTATCTACACTGCTTAATTACACCGTGTTCCTCCTCTGTGCTCCTCCCAACACTACACTTACATGTAACTATTGTCCAGTGCTGACGAGTCAACTGGCATCATTCTGTAGATTCTATGACAGCAAGTGCTGTGACCCTTACAGACACTGCAGCAAGCTCGACACAGTGTCCAATTGCTCAGTTACATGGTTAGTTATTGTAGTCAGTAAATGTGTATTCATTCCTGCACTGTCATCAGTTAATGCAATGAGAAGAGGAAAGTGAAATAATTTACAAAGTATTATGTGTAGCTACACAGATATGTAACCTCAGAAATTCATCCCTCTCAAGTTAAAACTGACTCTTCACTGACATTCCATTGGGTTGCCGAGGCTGTAAATCACATGTGAGGAGATTGTCCATCTTTCTCCCTCAGAGCTACTCGTGGACTTGAACCTCCAAACAGGCACAGCTTTAGGGTTAGCAATGGTACTCCTGACAGACTATGCCATAAGAGTTCTGCTATAGGAGTTGGAAACAACCCAAGTGCCCATCAACAAATGAATGGATGAGAAGCTGTGGTATATTCACACAATGGAATCCTACGCTACATTGAAAAACAAGGAACTCATGCAATATTATTCAAAACGGGTGACCCTGGAGGTCATGATGCTGAGTGAAGTATCTCAGTCACAAAAGGACAAATACTGCATGGTGCCACTGTTGTAAAATGGGACTGACATTGGTGTTGGGGGGAGACTGAGAACGATGGGTTCAGTAATGTATACTGCATTGAAACAGATGAGGCAGAGAACTGTTTAAAAGGGATATATGATTAGATATTATTGTCATGACAGGAGTCCAGACGAAGGCTGCATAGTGAAGCAGACCTGGGGGGATTGTAAAACAATGAAAGAATTTTTCTTTTACTTTTCAAAGAGAAGAGTGAACTGAGGGGGAGGGGGGAGTGGGCAGGAAAAAAAGTGAACCAATGAATGAATGGAAATCCAAAGTCTGTACATTTTCATTAAAATTAATGTTGTTGTTGTTGTTGTT
>NW_006399875.1:7306764-7310240 GCF_000299155.1 Elephantulus edwardii | reverse complement strand
GTGGGCTTGAACCTCCAAACAGGCACAGCGTTAGGGTAAGCATTGGTGCTCCCGACAGACTACTCCACAAGCGTTCCACTATGCATCCAGGAGGGACAATTTAACAAAGTTAACTTTATGGCTGATTGCCTTCATCCCTAGTAACCTACCAAAGACTTCATTGCTGTAATAATGGAGCTGAAAGAATTTTCAAGGTCGATACAGAATTCATAAATAGCGTGTCCTTCTGCATTGCAACTACTAGAGCTTTCTAACTCACAAAGGAGTTGATTGTGTTCCTCCTTTTCAATATTCAACTGAGCAAAGTTCCTTGATTTTAAAGAGTTTTCTGGAAATTGTAATGCTGATTGTGATAAAGACTTTTCTCGGATGACAAATGGGTTTTACAATTCTGAGGCCCTTCTTGGGACAGCACCCTTGGTTTCTGTCTGGGAGCCTGTGACCAAATTCTTATGGATATTTCCAAATGGAAACACAGTCCCTCAAAAGCACAATGAAACTGGTTTCTATTTCTAGGGTAGGCTTTCTTTCATTGATATTGCAAATTTTTAAATATATTCTAAATACCAGGGAGTAGATGAATCCTCACTAACACATTGCCCTCATTTCATTGTAAGCTTGGTTTTTGAAAGGCTTAATTTGAGAATATCAATGACCTTCCTGCAACTTCATGCATTCTAAGCACACACAGCTGAACAAAAAATTTGTCAACTAAATTGAAAAGAGTTTGTCAAAACCACAAAAAAACATGTATTCAGAGGAGACAGATCATTAGTGTTTCTTTTTTTTATTACTTTGAACTGAATATTATTTCCCCCCCCCCGCCCCCGGCTAATGTTGCTGCAGGCCATACCTTCAAATCTACAAAAAATCCTTTCTGACAGTCCAAAAGCACACCCACTTGACACCAAGGACCCCACCACTTCTAAAGGTTGTCTTAAACACCTTTCTCTTTTTCTTAAAGAAGGAAATTCACCAAAAAAGGTGGAAAATTAGGCAACTAAAGCTGTTGATCACCCTAATTCTCCATTTTTACCCCAAATAGAATCTTTTTCTCAGTCTAAAAAGCTTATATAGCCACTTATCTGGAATTGCTTTCTGAATACCAGGCATTAATTAGATCTCAACAGTTAATCCATTTTGCCATTTTGAAGAACCAGGTTCTGCTCATTTTAAAGTTCAATCTCATCCTGAGATTCACATCTATACTTTTCAATACGGTTTCATGTTGCCCAAACTCCTGATGTGAGTCAAATAATGCATTTTTAAATTTCTCCATAATTTATTTGAGAGCAGAGACCATTTTCTGTGCAAGAGATTAATATACATGACAACATTAAGTTCTAAAGAAGAATACAAACGTAAGTTACCTTTATCTTTATCATCCTTCAGCTCCTAATACATAGCAAGGACTTAATAAATGTCTGTTGCAGTGAATTTAAATGTAGACAAATAAGAAAAAATCAAGTGGAATATTTCATGAGAATAAAAAGTCCAGAGAACAGAGACTCACATGATGCTGTCATTATCAACTCTATTGTGCTGGACATACACCAATATGTACTTGTGAAGCTGGGTGTATTCCCATGTGATCACATATGCTTGTCCCTCAGAGTCATCTTACATCAACCGAGAGCTGTATTTAGTGCTCATATTTCTCAAAAAGAAACCCTGACTTATGTTGTACAACCAGGAGAGAGCAAAATTGACAAACTATACCTTCTAAAAATTAAGTCCCTTTGTGCATCAAAACCTTTTCACAATAGGGTTGAAAGAATACTTCAATATGGGGGGGGCATATGATAAAAACATTTTAGACCAGGGCCTCATAATGAAAGTTTGCAGAATATGATAGGGTCTCCAAAATGAAAAGTCTGACAATCCAATTTAGAAAAATGGGCAAAAGACATGAAAAGACAGCAGAAGACATTTGCATGGTCAACAGACATATAAATAAATACATGAATCCACTGGTAATTAGGAAGATGCAAATCAAAGAAACAATAGGATACTATGTCACCCCAGTAGCAGTAGCAAAGTTTAACAGGACAGCAAGCAATAAGTGTTGGCAAGGATGTGAAGAGACTGGAATTCTCATGCACTGTTGTGGGATTGTAAAATGGTACAATCATTCTAGAAGGCACTTTGGCAGTTCCTCAGAAAGCTAAACATAGTCCACTAGGCTACTGGGGACCTGAGAGGGCAGCTGCATAGATGTATGTGGCCTTGTTCCCACCACATTCACAGAGAGAGTGCAACAACTGGGGGGTGGGGGTGGTCTCTGGCTACCCTGGGCACAGAACCACAAATAACAATTACAAACTTTAGAAGAGGCAGGCAGAAACTATCTCAGGCCATACTGTGGTCCACTAAAGACAATTACAAACTTTAGATGAGGCAAGTAGCCCTCAGGCAAAATTCCTGCACGGCTGCACTGTACAGTCCAGAGAGAAGTTGAACAATTTTAGAAAAGGTGAGCTTTCTCGCTGCACATATCCAGAAAGGACTCCTGGTATAGTGAGTTGCCCTCTCCATAAAAGGAACATTTAAAGTCTGCAACTAATCAATAGCATTATAAAGATAAAGAACTGTCAAAAATCTACACAGACACAATAGAAACATCCTAACACATACCAAGAAAAACTTCACATATTATCAAGAAAGCAGCAGATAGCTTTACATATTGTGAAAAAAAAAACAAAATAAGCTTTGTTTTTGAAAAGCAGAGCATTTTACAGACACAATGAATATATTAGAAACAGAGAGAAGAGAAATATATTGACACAAAGTCCTATGAAGAGGTATTAGTAAAAGTACAAATGATGAAAGAAAGAATGGAAACTATAAATAAATGAATGAGACAAGAAATAAGAAATGTATATACAATTACAGAGGAAGGAAGGAGGGAAGGAAGGAAGGGAGGGAGGGAGGGAGGGAGGAAGGAAGGAAGGAAGGAAGGAAATCATAAATAAAGTGAATACTGTAAAGAGAGAGAACCAGAAGAATTACATTGATGCAGAGGAACATGCAAAATTATGGATTAAAACTTTAGACAAAGAGATACTAGAACTTAAAAAAGATAGAAAGAACACATCCTACACAGCACTGAAAAGAACATAAGTCCTCCCCTAAATATTAACAGTCTTGGAAACCCAATGGAGACCAACATGAGTCAGAATCATAAGCAATAATTTATGGGTTAAGGTTACTCAAGTAGTGGGGTAATAGTGCTCATTCGTTTTATCATTTCTCTTGACTAAATAAAATAGATGAACCCACTGTCATTGAATCCCTCTGACTCATGGTATTTCCAAAGCTAAAAATTTTTATAGGTTTTCAACGAAATGTGCGAGGACCTAGAGTCAGAAAATCAAAAGGGCCGAACTCGCTCAGCATTTCTTAAGCTCAAGGAACTGAAGAACAAATTCAAACCTAGAGTTGCTGTAATCAAGGATGCTTTGGGCAGAATATTAAAT
>NW_006399875.1:7300366-7305075 GCF_000299155.1 Elephantulus edwardii | reverse complement strand
GGAAGAAACTGGCCATCTTTCTCTCTTGAAACAATGGATGGATTCAAATAGTTAGCAGTGAAACATTCACCACGCTACTAGTGCTCAAAAGTGAAACAGAAAAATGCTCATTAGCTAAAAAATAAGTGTCTAAAATGAGAGGTTATGAACATAGTGTAATGTTGTTGTTGTAAAGTTCCATCAAGTCACCTGTTGCTATTGTTGTCACATACCATTGAGTCGGAACCAATCCATAGCTGACCCTCTCGTGGGTTTTCAGAGGCAGTTAATAGCAAGCGAGGAGATTGCCCATCCTTTTCCTGTGTAACAGCTGGTGGATTTCAACTGCATGCCTTCCGGATTGCAGCACTGCTTCTTGCCACTAGGCCACCAGAGCTACCTCAAGTCAACTACACAGAGCAAATCTATGAACATCAAATCTAAATGTTTCCCTGTCCTGCTCTTTCTTCATGATCTGTCATGCTCAAACCCATTGTGACAGTCACTGTATACATTCATCTTGTGGAAGATCTTTTCCTTTGATAACCTACCGTTACCAGAATGATGTCTCTCTCCAATGACTTCCTGAAAATATGCCCAAAGTAAGTGAGCCGAAGTTTCACTAACTATACTGCTAGAGAGTCCTCGGCTACATAGTCAACATTCAGGTCTTTTCTTAAAAGAAAAAAAAAGTGTTTCCAGTGAACAAATCATTCATTGTACAAAATCTCTGTCATGTTATCTCCAGCTTCTTTTCTGTAACCAAGGTCATATTTTCCAACTACTAGTGCTTCTCTTTTTCCAACCTCTATATTCTATGTTGTTGTTGTTGTTATGTGCCATCGAGTCACTGGCGACTCATAGCGACCCAATGTACAAGAACTCTCAACGCCATTCTATCCTGTGCCAACCTCGCCATCTCAAACACACTCATTCTCACCACTCCAGTCACAGAATTGATCCATCTCATCGAAGGTTCTCCTCTCCTGCGTCGTCCCTCCACTCTCCCAAACATGCTGTCCCTCTCCAAGGACCAGTCCCCTCCTTGCAACATGCCCAAAGTATGTCAGACGCAGCTTCAGAATCCTTGCCTCCAAGGAGCAGCCCAGCTTCACCATCTCCAGGACAAACCTGTTTGTTCTCTTAGCAGTCCATGGTATATTCAGCACTCTTCTTCAGCACCACAGCTCAAAGGCATCAATTCTCTTTCTACCATCTCTAGTCATTGTCCAGCTCTCTGATGCATATCATATATTCTATGAGCTAATTTTTATTAATGCATCTTTTTTAATTGAGATTTTAACAAAAGATTACAGAGAACTTGCATTTGCACTCATTCATTGTTGCACATTTTTCTCCCTGCCCATTCCCTCCCTCCCACCCCCGCCAGTTCACTTTTCTATTTGAGAAGGAAAAAAGTTCTTTCATTGTTATATAATCCCCCATCCACTTTACTATGCAACTCTTATTCTGGACTCTTGCCATGCAAATAATACTTAATCATATATCCTTTTTAAACAGTTCTCTCCCTCATCTGTTTCAGTGCAGTGTACATTATTTATGCCCTCTTTTCGTAGTTTTCCCCCAAACCGTATGTCAGTCCTATTTATCACAGTGGCATTATGCAGTATTTGTCCTTTTGTGATTGAGACATCTCACTCAGCATAATGTCCTCCAGGATCACTCATTTTGTATACTATTTCCTGACTTCCTTGTTTTTCAACGCAGCCCAATATTCCATTGTGTGAATATACCACAGCTTCTCTATGCATTCCTTTGTTGATGGGCACTTGGTTTGTTTCCAACTCTTTGTTATTGTCAACAAAGCAGCAATAAACATGAGTGTGCATATATCTGCTTGGATGGCAGTTGTGGTTTCTTTAGGATATATTCCCAATAGTGGAATTGCTGGGTCAAATGGCATTTCTATTTCCATCTTTTTGAGAAATCACCATACTGCCTTCCACAGTGGTTGCACCATTAATGTATATTGATTGCATATTTGATCAATTTCAGATTGCAAAAGTTGATAGAAATTCTCAATCTGTTCATCTTTTACATTCATGGTGTGCATATTTGAAAAATGGTTGGATAAAAAGGACTTCCTTTTATATATATATGGGTAGTACCCTATCACTCAGCATTATATTTGAGGATAAATCTTGAAATGCTCTTTTTGAGCATGAATGCAACACCATTCCTCTTCGATTTGTCATTCCCAACATAGTGGATTGTGTGATTGTCTGATTAAATGTGATCAATACCAATCCATCTCAGCTCACTAATGCATAAGTTGTACATCTTTATATGTTCTATTTCATTCTTGACAACTTCCAGTATTCCTTATTGTGTAAATTGTGGATGTGCTAGAATAATTTAATCTGGTTTTCAGTTTTCTGGTTTTTTAATTTTAGGAGATTTGTCATTGATTCAGGCAGTTTCTAGTCCAAAGAGACTTCATACATGAAACAAGCAGTCATCAAATCTGACACAGACATACTGGGTTTTGAAACTGAGGAGCAGAGAAATAAGTCTTTCATCTTTGCATCTTTATTGTTGTTATTGTTATTGTTATTGATGTTGTATGTCATCAAGTCACCTGCGACGTAGAGCAACCCTATGTACAGCAGCTCTGAAGCCTGCCCTGTTCTGAATCAGTCTCTTTGACTCCAACACACCTACCGCCATTATCCTAGTTACTGTATTAACCCATCTCACCTGAGGTCTTCCTCTCCCTTGCTGTCTCTCTACCTTTTCAAGCATGATGTACTTCTCCAAGGACTGGTCTCTCCTGGCCAGGTGTTCAAAGCATGGGAGATGAAACTTCAAAATCCTCGCCTTCAAGAAAAACTTGGTTTCACTCTCTCTAAGAGAGACCTGCTTGTTTTCTTGGCAGTGTATGGTATGTTCAAGTCTCTTCTACAGCACCACAACTCAAAAGCATCAATTCTCCTGTCATACTTAGTCATTGTCCAGCTCTCTGATGTATAGCAAGTAACTATGAAGACCATGGTCTGAATCAAGTGAACTTTAGTCTCTAAACTGACATTATTACTCCTCAGTACTCTGGAGGATAGAATTCATTCGTAACAGAGATAGCCACACCTCAGTTGTAGCACTAATGACTTAATTCACTGCTATCAAGTTAGTTCTGAGTCATAGCAACCCTTCAGCACAGAGTAGAATTAACCCATAGGGTTTTCAGTGCTTTAAATCCTTGTATAAGCTTGTCTCGTCTTTCTCCTGCTGAACAGTTGGTGAGTTCAAACTTTAGATCTTTATATTAGAACTGAATTCTTAACCACTGCACCACCAGGATTCGTTACAAAATATTTCTATGCCTTCTTTCTCTGTTAATGCAGGCTCATCCATTATTATGGTTTCTAGTTGTAGAAATAATGTTATTATTGTTGTTGTTAGGTGCTGTCTAGGCAACCATGATTCATAGTGACCCTGAAACCTATCCTACTCTGGAACATCTTCACTACCTCTACCTTGTTCAAGTCCATTGTTGTAGTCACGGTGTCAATTCATCTTGTTGAGGATTTTCCTCTTTGACTGACTTTATCGTTTTCCCAGCATGATGTCTTTTCCCAAGAACTTACTGTTGTTGTTAGGTTCCATCAAGTCAAGGACGACTCACAGTGACACTATGAACAAAAATCTGAACCCTATTCTATCCTGTGCCATCGTCACACTTCCTGACCCACAAGAACTCATTGCAGTAGTCACCTGGCTGAGGGTCTTCCTCTCTTTCATCGAGCCTCTACTGCCCAGCATCATGTGCTTCTCCAAGGAATAACCCCTCGTAGCAACATGCCCAAAATATGTGAGGCTAAGATTCCTCATTCTTGCCTCCAAAGAGCACTTCAGCTGCACTCTCTCCAAGACACATCTATATGTTCTCTTGGTTATCCATAGGATGTTCAGTGCTCTTCTCCAACACCACAGCTCAAAGGCATCAATTCTTTCTTCTGTAATCTTTTTCCATCTCTCAGATACATACCAACTAATCAGAAAGACTATGGCTTGAGTCAGATGTGCCTTAGTCCTCAATTTTACATCATTACTCAGTTCCTAACTGCAAATTTTCTCAGTGTAATGCATCTCCTTGTATCTTGACTGCTGGTACATTAAGGGTGCTAATTGTGGATCCAAGCAAGACGAAGCTGTTGACAGCTTTCAAGAACTGGACTCTTCTAAATATACGTTCAAACTTTATAATATGAAGTTTCACTATTCTTATTTCTAAGCAGCTCTATGATTGCACTTCCTCAAAGACAGATTGTTCTTTTGGAAGTCTATGGTGTATTTAGTGCTCTTCTCCAACACCAAACTTCAAGGCATTGATTCCTCTTTTGTCTTATATACACATTTTGTAACTTTCGAATGCCTAGGAAGCCACTGAAAATATCATGGCTTCAGTCAGACGCAACTTAATCTTTAAATAAGTGTTTAAAGACGTATGTGAAAACTATACTTGGAACAAGAAGCAGTCCTCTGAACAGAACAGAGCAAGGAAATCCTGCATGGTTCAAAATAAGAAGAAAAGTGCATCAGATATGTATGGATCTTTCAGGAAGCAGGACTTTGGACTTTCTTTATAAGGAGGAATATGGCATCAAGTTTGAAGGAAGACTCATCAATAACCAATGAAACGCAGATGACACAACCCTGCTTTCTGGAACTGAACAAGACCTGAAGCACTTGCTGTGGAAGGTCAAGGACTG
>NW_006399875.1:7290407-7299402 GCF_000299155.1 Elephantulus edwardii | reverse complement strand
GGGGGGGGGGTCTTGCTTTTTGCCAATTCCTTCAGAGTAGCTTGAACTTCCTCCTTCATCACCATTACCTCTTGATCAAGTTTTTTCATTAAATTCTTCTGCATCAGTCAATTATTTTTGGTATAGTGACTCTATATTTCCATCTTCTTTTGATACTTCCTGGTTCATTCAATATTCTGCCCATAGGATCCTTAAGTATTGCAACTCAAGGCTTGAATTTGTTCTTCAGTTCCTTTAGCTTAAGAAATGCTAAGGAAGTTTGTTCCTTTTGATTTTCCAACTCTAACTCTTAGCAAATTTCATTATAATACTTTGCTTTGTCTTTGCTCTCTGAAATATTCTGTTCAGCTCCTTAATTTCCTGATTTCTTCCCTTTGCTTCTCAGTGCTCAAGTACAATATTCAGAGTCTCATCTGACATCCATCTTGGTCTTTTTTTCCTCCTCTGTCTTTGTAATGGCCTTTTGCATTCTTCCCGGTGATAACTTGATATCTTTCCATAGCTAAGCTGGTCTTCCTTCATTAGTGTTCAAGGCCTCAAACTTGTTTAGATGGACTAGATTCAAGGTCAAATTTTGAGTTTTTGTTGATCTGATTTCATTTTCTTTAGTTGCAATTTGAACTTGCATGTGAGCAGTTAGGTGTCCTCAAATGTATTCTAATTACTAATGACCCTATAAAACCAGATTATCTTTGTTCACAATAGCAAAGAGCTGGAAACAACCCCAGTGCCCATCAATAAATGAATGGATAGAGACACTGTGGTATATTCACACAGTAGAATACTATACAGCATTGAAAAACAAGGAACTCATGAAATATGCAAAATGGATGACCCTGGAGGACATAAAGCAGAGTGAAATATCTCAGTCACAAAAGGACAAATATTACATAGGGCTACTTTGTAAAATGGGACTGACATTGTGGTTGAGGGAAGACAGAAGGAGGGGAGGAATGCTGTATACTACATTGAAACAGATGAGGGAGAGAACTGTTTAAAGGGGATATATGATTGGGTATTATTGTCATGACAGGAGTCCAGAATGAAGGCTGTATAGTGGAATGGACTTGGGGAAAGGGATTGCGTAACAATGAAAGAGTTTTTTCTTTTACTTTTCAAGGAGAAGAGTGACTTGGGGAGAAGGGGGTAGGCAGGTAGAAAAGTGCAACAATGAATGAATGGAAATCATACGCTTTGTAAACTTTCATTAATATAATTTTAAAAAGGGGGGCACCCAGATTGATATGTTGCCCTATCCTGCACCACCCTCCCAGTTTCTTCCATGCCTATGCCCATTTTGCAGTCACTGTGCCAATCCATCTGAAGGTCTCCACTCCATTGCTTCCCCTCCACTTATCCAGGCATGGTGCCTTTTTTCCGAGGACTAAGCACTCCTGATAACATGCTCAAAGTCTGCAAGATGAAGTTTCACCATTCTTGCCTCTAAGAAGCACTCTGACTACACTTGTATCAAGACATATTTGTCTTTTGGCCGTCTGTGGTCTATTTCAAATTCTTCACCAACACCACAATTCAAAACCATAAATCTTCCTTTGTATTCTTTATTTATTGAGTTGCAAGCAACTCAACGGCACATAACAACAACAACAACAACAACAACTTTTGCATGCAAACAAAACAATTGAAATAGCAGAACTTGGGTTTAAAGTTCAGAAGGAAAGGTAAAAACCTTGAAGACTACAGTGAACCTTTATCCACAACAAACCACTTCATATATGGGTTGTTCCATTATAAACCATTATACATAGACCACATTTGTTGTTGCTTTATACACTTAAGTCAAGTATGACTCATGGTGACCCTATGAACAACAGATCTGAGCCCTCTCCTATTCTGTGCCATCCTTTCACACTGAAGGCCATTGCTGGAGTCACTGTGTCAATTCACCTGGTCAAGGTTCTTCCTCAATGTAAATGAGTTTTGAGAACAATGATTAAATAACCAGCAGAGATATTACAGTCCCTTTGGAAGTAGGACAAATGACCAAGATCTTGTGGTCCACTATTTATACCCACTGACAATACAATGTACCTTTTTGAGAAATAGTTCATTTTCTCTAGTAGTAGTCTGAAATCTTTGGGCTCATTTCCAAATGTTTTATGAAGTTTTGAAAGAGCCATTTTATAAAGCACCTTTTACATGTTATTGCCTCACTTTTTCTTGTTACAGCCACTCTGATGGCTTGATGCTAGAGACTGTCACAGAAGATATACACTCACGTTTTCTCTTAAAATCTGTGAAGTCGAGCTGGGCAGCTTCTGAGGACCTTACCAGTTAAGAATACTGGCTTTTAAAACTAACATTGATGACAGTCATAAATTTTCAAACCTGTGAGCCTAATTAAAGTCAACAGAATGAAAAACGGGTCCCATACACCATCTCAGAGCTTAGGGCAGACGAAACTTGTCAGAATATGATAGGTGTTGTGACAAAGTCATTTGTTTTGTGCGTATATTTATTGTTCAGTCTATCCTACTTCTCTTCCATCCTCCTGAAGTTAAAGAAAGAGGAGAAAACACGTACATTACACCTTTCACAGTTGGGATAGGAGATATGCTTTTCCAAGCTCTTTTCTCGACCTTCAGAGGGTCGGTCCCCTTAGTTGAAGAGAGAAGGGCATCAAGCAAATCCTCAGTGGAGATGGTGGCCAGATAAAACCATGTCAAAGGTCAATGGGTAAGCCCCTCACCTCCCTCTGATTGTGTCCTCAACAATGGCTGTTTGTCTATTAGAACCCTGTCATCCACTCCTTTCTTTGCCGGCTCTTCAGTGTGTTAAAGCTTTGTGTAGCTGTTTCAAGGCTGTACACTGAGTGACCGAGACAAATCAGTGAGTTTCAGGGGAGGATAAATCAACAACGTGCTTAAGGGAAAGAAAAGTAGCAGAATTTATTTTAGCATTGGGAATAAGCAAAGACTGGCCATTGTCCTTACCCTAAAATTCCTCCTCTAAATCTCAATGAGATGTCATTGAAGACACATTCACAGGTATTCTGACGCCGGATGCCATAAATGTATCCATCCCAGGGCTCTCAACACTCCTGTGTTTAGTTCTGTTGTGCAAAGGGTGGCTGTGAATCAAAACAGAGTCGATGGCATCTAGCAATGACAACACGCTCAATACTATCATTTTGTCTCTCTAAAGACCCGTTTCTTCTTTGTTTTAGATTTAAATCATCTTATACTGTATTAATCAGGCTGTTTTTTCAAGACTCTCTCTTATAAACAAGTATTTTAATCAGGCAGAGGGCCTGAAATATCTTGCATATCCCTGTAGTTTACAAATAATAACCCTTGACGTTCAAACAGGAAGTCACAGTTTTAATAAAGAATGTATATGTTATTTTATTTTCTCCCAACTCTAAGACACATAAAGAAGTTACTGGGAAAACTGAGGCCCAAGAAGACTTGACAAAGGCCATGTGGCTACGGAATGAGGGAAGTCCAGGGATTAGTACTTTAAGGAGCCCTAGTAGCACAGTGGTTAAGTGATCGGCTGGTAACTGTAAGGTCAACTGTTCGAACACTCGAATCATTCTGCAGGAGAGAGGGTGGCTAGCAGTCAGCTTCCATAAATAGTAAAGCTTTCTAAACCCTATGAGGTAGTTTCACTCTGTCCTATGAGATCTGTAAGACACAAAATCAACTCCAAATCAACAATACCTGACTATTATCGTTATTACTCCATGCTATCTTTTTTTCTATGCCATTGTTGGAACTCTCCAACAATCTATATTGGACTTTATTTATAAATGCCTTCTTGAAGGTCCAGGATCAGGGACAGAGTGTAATTCTACATGACTTCCCCTCTCTGAGTTGGGAGAGAGGGCAGGGCCCCATACCTCTATGTAACCATCCTCTCAGGTCTCAGGTATGGCCTGGTGGGAATCTCTTCTTCCTGAACCCAATGATTCAAAAGTTTGTATTTGTTCACAATAGCAAGGAGTTGGAAACAACCCAGGTGCCCATCAACAAATGAATGGATAGAGAAGCTATGGTATTCACACAATGGAATACTACGCTGCATTGAAAAACAAGGAATTCATGCAGTATTATTCAAAATGGGTGAGCCTGGAGGACATTATGCTGAGTGAAATATCTCAGTCGCAAAAGGACAAATATTGCATGGTGCCACTGTTGTAAAATGGGATTGATATCAGGGTTGGGGTAAGACTGAGAAAAACTGGATAAATTGTGTATACTGCACTGAAACAGATGAGGGACTGAATAATTTAAAGGCGATGTATGATAGGGTATTATGGTTATCACAAGAGTCCACAATTAAGGTTGCATAGTGGAATGTACTTGGGGTGGTGGGAGAGGTGCGGGGGGACTGTGTACCAGGGAAGGAGTGTTTCTTTTACTTTTGAAAGAGAGGAGCGAACTGGGGGATCGGGGGAGGGCTGGGTGGGGAGAGAAGTGCAGCAATGAATGAATGGAAATCCAAAATCTCTGTAAATGCTCATTACAATTATATTTTTTAAAAAGTTTGTATTTGTCTTGGTGGTGCTGGTACACACAGCATCCAAAGACCAACTTCCCCTTGACTACACTCTCTCTGCCCAGTGTAGGCTTGAGGGGCCAGGGCCACATACCTCTATGCATCACCCTCTCAGGGTCTACAGGTAGCCTGGGGGGAATCTCTTCTGCCTGGGCCTGCCTCTTCTAAAGTTTTTAGTTGCCCTTGGAGATGCTGATGCACAACGGAAGACCAGCTTTTCCCTGGCTGATCAAGTAGCTGTCCTCCAGTTTTCTTGTCTTTGGCTAATAAGCAAGTCGAAGTTGCGTCTGTTTTCTGAGACACCTCAACTGATACTCCATCATTCCTGGGACCTTACTTTTTCATTGCCTTCAATGCAGCTCAAACTTCTTCCTTGATAATCACTGTTTCTTCCTGAAATAGTTCAGGGGTTTAGGGTAATAACTCAGCTTAATGCTTTTAAGTCAGAACCAATTCATATCTGACCTTTCTGACTCAGAGGCTGTGGTCTTTTCAATTATTTGTTACACATCTGAGAGTTGGATAATGAATAAGGATGAAAGAAGAAAAACTGATGCCTTTGAACTGTGATGTTGGAGAAGAGGACTGAATATCCCATGGGCTTTCAAAAGAATGAATAAGTATGTCTTGGAGAAGGCGCAGCCAGAGTGCTCCTTGGAGGCAGGGAGGGCAAAGTTTTGTGAAGAGAGGCCATTCCTTAGGAAAGGATATCTCTGAAGGGTAGGAAGACCTCATCAAGATGGACTGACACAGTGACTGCAACAATGGGTTCAAGGTATCAGAGGTGGTGAGGACGGCATAGGATAGGATAGGATAGGATAGGATTCAGATCTGTTGTTCATAGGACCACTGTGCATCATACTTGACACTTAACAACGAGTTTTCAGGAGCTATAAGTCACACAGGAAGGGACTGCCTACCTTTCTCTCTTGAAGCAACTGGTGGATTCAAATCACCTGTCTCTGGGTTGGCAGCAAAACTTCTTACTCACTAGGCCTCTAGAGCCCCCACTTTGGGATCATAGTCAAGTACAAACTGTTTGTGCTACTCAAGGACCTCACTTTGCAAATAGGTACATCTTTTGCCACCTCGTAATTTATACCCAGTTGCTGTGAGGCTGAACACTGTGACACTGATGTGTCAAATGTGTTAATGGCTGGTTACCCAATGCGGACAGAGAGTGGGTGGAGCTCCCTGATTAAAACAAGCTTGGAAGGAGGAGTGGCATCCACTTCCATAATAGCTTGCCTCCGGAAACCTATGAACCTGGAGAGACGATAAAAGGCACCCAAGCGTCGAGGTCTCTCCTTCATAGCGTCGCTATGAGTCGCCTGCAACTCAACGACACTTAACAACAACAACAACAATTTATACCCTGCATCACAGCTATATTTATCATATCCTCCTCCATATTGCCCTGTAATCCATTTATGGAAGAAGAGGATGATTTGATAACCCCTGCTAGTCTGAGGTAAGAAACAGACACAATTTAAAGGAAAAATACACCATTAAGGACCTCTCCAAAGTTCTAAAGGGCAAGAAGTCAGTTTAAAGACTAAGTTTGTGACACAAGCCTTGGTATTTTCAATCGCTTCGTACTCATCTGAAAGTTGGACAATGAATAAGGATGACAGCAGAAGAACTTAATTTGTATGAACACTTTTGAATTGCATTATGGAAAAAGAGTGTTGAATATATCATGGAACAAACAAAGGTCTTGAAGGAAGTACAACCAGAGTGTCCTTTAAAGACAAGGATGGTAAATCATCAGGAGAAATCAGTCTAGAGAGAGAGATCATGCTGGCAAAAGTAGAGGGTCAGAAGAAGAGGAGAAGACCCTCGATGAATTGGACTGGCACAGTGACGTAAGTATGACCGAGCTCATGGGGATGGTGCAGGAGAAAGTAAGGTTGAGGACTGTTGTTCATAGGCTTGCTATGAGTTGTAATCAACGTGATGACATCTAACACCAACATCTTGGTGCTTTCATATAATAACGCGTTTCCTCAAACATTGATCAGAATATACTCCCCAGGAATATGTCTCAGATTTTTCTGTAACTTCACTAAAGATTTGCTTTTATCACAAAAAAGTCCCAGTACACCAGTTAGACTGAGTCTACATTTACCACCTGTGATGGTGGTATTGTTAGAGTTATTCTTTGTGCCTCCAAGGAGCAGTCTGGCTGCACATTTTCCAAGACATACTTGCTCATTTTGTTTGAAGTCCATGAGATATTCAGTCCTCTTCTCCAACATTACAGTTTAAAGGCATCAGTCTTTCTTCTGTCATCCTTATTCATTGTCCAGCTCACAGATGTATAACAAGTAATTGTATTCTTAGACTATTCTTAGTATTCTTACAGTCCTGGGGTCCTATGTGCAAAGGAACTGGATGCTGCTCAAACTCACATCATCCTAACAGTCACCTCTGTGTTCAAGTACTTGAGTTTACTGCCACTTACATCTATATCTCGAAAGATATTTCTCTTATTTTCTGACTCTTCTCTTTTAAAGACAATGCCTTGAGATGCACATATGTGTCAGAGTAGATTTCTGTTCCACAGAATCTTCAATGGGTGATTTTTCAGAAATAGATTCCCAAGCTTGTCTTCTGAGGTAGCTCTGGCTAAAGTTGAACCTCTGAACTTCCTGTTAGCAACAAGCAAGCATTGCAATCTTTGTGCCATCCAGGAATTCCTGGAAAAGCACAGAAGAAAGTGGGAACTTTAGTTCTCTAGATACCTCTTTTCTCCAATCCAAAATGGAATCATCTTTCAGTTTTTTCTTTTATACGCTATGTGGTGCTGGAGAAGAGTATTGAGTGTACCATGGACTGCCAAGAAAACAACAGATTCATCCTGGAGATGGTTAAACTGGGCGGCTCCTTGGAGGCAAGGATTCTGACGCTTCTTCTGACATACTTTGGACATGTTGCAAGGAGGGACCGGTCCTTGGAGAAGGCCATCATGCTTGAGAGGGTGGAGGAACAGCACAGGAGAGGAAGACCTTCTATGGGATGAATTGATTCAGCAAAGAGTGCTGACTATCTCATGGACTGCCAAAAGAACAAACAAATACGTCTCAGAGAAAGTGCAACCGCAGTGATAGGATGGTATTAATAAATTCAGAATTCTCTATATATGTATCAGTTATAAAACTATAGTTATATAATTATAAAACTAACATCTGTTTTCTAGAGCCTGCAAAACTAGTTTAGGGCTCTTGTACATAGGGTCACTATGAGTCAAAGGGACTCCATGGCACACAACAACAACATCAGTTTTCTTCAGCCTGCAAAACTAGTTACTTAGCCTTCAAATTCTGTTTCCTGTCTTTAGTCATGTAAAGTAGTTTGATCTCTCTGAGGCTGTTTCCCAGTCCTATGTAAATTGTATCTTAATCTGCCTGTTTACCAGGAAGGGGACTGTGCCCCTCCTGAATTACTACTGGTTAAATATGAACTATTCTTTTCAGATGTAAAGATTACCTTTTTTTATGTACAAAAGTGCATTATTAAATGAGCTAGGGTTTCACCCTAGTATAAAACCCAGTGACCACTCCCAGATGGGGAGGCAGTCTTGGAGGTGACTAGCTGTCTCCCAGATCTGTGTAATAAACTGCATTTATGGATATTGCAATCTGTTTGTCTTATTGGCGATTGACTATGGAAAGAACTCCTTGCATTCAGTAACACTCCCTGCCAGCTCATCCCACCAGGTCAACAACAAATCCTCTCTTCTGACTCTTAGAGAACATTTTGGGTTAATTACAAAAACTTACCTAAAACTTGTACCTTTTGTTTTTATTTTCTATGTCTATAAATACCCTGTGTTTCTCTAAAACCCATTGTTTGTTGCCTTGCATCAAAGAAGACACTGTAAACAATCAAGGTGAGTAACTAGTGTCAGCCCTTCAAAGGAAAGACTACCCTTTGTATTATATGCACAGCCAAGATGTAACAACTAAGTGTCTCAGGTAAAACTGCTCTAAAAGCAGGCTCTCCAGTTCCTCTACTGTTTTTCAATTTTCCTCTGCTTTGTTTTCTTTTAACATAGGATTCTGAATAAAATTACTCTTTTTAGCAGTTTGCAATTAAAAAAAAAAACAACAAACCCATTGTAGGTAGCCAAATGAAGCAGACTCAGAGCTGACCCTTCACTGGGCTTGTGAGGTTACACTTCACACAGGAGGAGATTAACTGATTCTCTCCCTCAGAGCAGCTGGTGGGTTAGAAAAGCATGGGTTTTGGGTTAGCAGTGCAACACATGGGAGACCACAGCTGTGAATCCTGCAGGTTATCACCCTGAGTGGCTGACAGAAAAGGTGGAGGTGTCTTAGAAAAAGGCCTGAGATTTCCATCCAAAAGGTCAACAGTCAGAGCCCTGGGGAATGCAAACATTGTTGAGAGGGGCCTTCAAGACAAATCTAACTCTTAGTGACCCAATGAACAACAGATCTGAACCCTGTCCTCT
>NW_006399875.1:7283415-7288917 GCF_000299155.1 Elephantulus edwardii | reverse complement strand
GCGCTTTCTCAAAAAGTTGCAAATAGAGATACCATTTGACCCAGCAATTCCACTACTGGGAATATATCCCAAAGAGACCATAACTGACTTCCAAGCAGATATATGCACACCCATGTTTATCGCGGCTCTGTTCCCTATAGCAAGGAATTGGAAACAACCCAGGTGCCCATCAATAAACGGATAGAGAAGCTATGGTATATTCACACAATGGAATACTACACTGCATTGCAAAACAAGGAACTCATGCAATATCATTCAAAATGGGTGAGCCTAGAGGAAGGACATTATGCTGAGTGAAATATCTCAGTCGCAAAAGGACAAATATTGCATGGTGCAACTTGTACAATGGGACTGATATCAGGGTTGGGGTAAGACTGAGAAAAGATGGATAAATTGTGTATACTGCACTGAAACAGATGAGGGAGTGAATAATTTAAAAGCGATGTATGATAGGGTCTTATGGTTATCACAAGAGTCCACAATTAAGGTTGCATAGTGGAATGTACTTGGGGCGGTGGGAGGGGTGCGGAGGGATTGTGTACCAGGGAAGGAGTGTTTATTTTACTTTTGAAAGAGAGAAGCGAACTGGGGGGGTGGGGGCGCGCTGGGGAGGGCTGGGCAGGTAGAGAAGTGCAGCAATGAATGAATGGAAATCCAAAATCTCTGTAAATGCTTATTAAAATTATTAAAAAAAAAGACTGCAGTGCAGTGCAAGCATAAGTTTTATATGCACTAGGAAATGAAACAAAACAAATAAAATGACTGATTTTTTAGCAAAAAAAAAAAAAAAGAGAGAGAGAGAGTTGGTGTCTCACCCTGGTATAAAAGCCTAATGGAAGGCAGTCTTTGAGGCCAACTTGCTGTCCTTGCAGATCTGTTGGAATAAAGTGCATATGGATATTGCAATCCACTTGTCTTATTGGCATTTGACTATGGAAAGAGCCCCTTGTGTTCAGCAACAAATCCGTGGAATATTCATATTCAGTACTTTTCTCCAACACTATAGCTCAAAGACATCAATTATTTTCTGTCATTCATTGTTCAGCTCTCAGCAGCACAGCAAATGATTACAGTGAAAGACCCCCAGAACGGGTAGTCTGGTCCCAAGTGGACGGCGAAGACCCAAGACTCCAAGACACCGGCTTGATGTAACAGCAAGAGGTTTATTGCGGAGCTCCGGGCCGACACGTATCTCTCGCAGGAGACAGAGGAGTCGACCCCGAGCAGACAATTTTGGCTCTTTTTATACACTTTAGGGGGATACAACAGGGTGTCAGCTTCTCATTGGGTGATAAAAGCACAGTTTGAATTCATTGGTTCGGCTTCGTTCATGGATTACACAGCATATTTGCACAATATCTTATTCTTGCACATGTGGCAGTTAGTCATCAACATATTTGCCTAACTTTTGTGGTTAGCTATTAAGTATAGGGTGGTTTCACAAATTCTTAAGCATACAATGAGTTTAAGCCCCAGGGCAGTGGAAAAACCCAAGAGATAGGGGTTATCAGTCGGGAAACATCTGCTTGTTTGCTCCACCCCTGCGGTTGGCCAATTCTCGGAATACCGTTGCCCTGAGATCAGACTTTTTCTTGGAACACTGGGTGTGGGGCACTACCTGGGACAATGGAAAAAATTCCTGAGTTTAACTTAGCAGAGAACTATAGAAGCCATTTTAATTTTAATCCTTCAATAGAAGTCACTGTGAATTAGATTAGGTACATTTGACAGCAACTGAATTACTGGTCTATCATTGTCATGTGCCTTTGACTTGGCACTGACACATAGGTTGCAAACTGCAAAGGAGGAGATTGCCCATTTTTTTTTCCTGGTGGAGGAGCTGGTGGATTTGAACCATCCGCCATTGGGTTTACAAGGCAATGTCTTACCATTAGGTAACAATAGTCAATGTACTGAACTAAAACAAAGGCAATTATTATTTTCAGTGTTCATCTTCAAACCAGTTAACAGAAAGCTCTGTGGAGCACAGTTCTTCTGTGACCCGTGTGGGACCATCATGAATAAGAGTTCAGTGTACCCAGGTTGGGTTTTGCTCTTATTCTTTCTTGACTTGATAGGACAATTTTGCACTCAACTTGACAGGCCCTCTGTCCTTCACAGAGGAAGATCCTCCAAAAGTTCTAGGAGAGTCAGTGAGGAGGACTATCAAAGTATTTATGACCTTCCCAACCAGAAAAATCTTATGTGATTGCAGTGGGTGAGAATCACAACTGACTCATGATTGGAAATGGTTGGCTGCATAATTGCAAACTTTGGGTTCCTGAATGATGAATTAGATGCAGTGGCTTCATTTTTTAGTATGCCCCCCTTAAAGTGGTATTGCCTTAAATAGAACTCCTTTGAAATTAACTGTCTGTACATTAGATACTGGAAAAAATATAAAGCACATAGAAAGTGAATCCAGGGAGCTCTGGTGGCCTAGTGGCAAGGAGCTGCAACTACAATCCCAGAGGTACACGGTTCGAATCCACCAGATGCTCTGCCGGGGAAGGAGGGACAATCTCCTCCTGTACCAGTCAGATCTGATTTGACGGTACACGCACACAAAAATAATAAAATAAAATAAAAAGAAAGTGAATCCAAAAAGTGCATCTCTTTACTGAATCAGTCAAGATTTTTCTTTTTTTAAACTTGTAAGAGAAATGTAAACTCATAAGGGACCCTTGAAATACTCTTAGTCTAAACTTAAAATGTTGTTGTTATTATGTGCTATTTAGTCACCTGCAACTCATAGCCACCCTAAGTACAAGAGCCCTAAACACTGCTCACTCAATCTTGTGCCAACCTCGTGGTCTCTGACACACTCACTCCCACCACCCCAATCACAGAATCGATTCATCTCATCAAGGATCTTCCTATCCTGCTCTATTCCACCACTCTCCTAAATATGATGTCCCTCTCCAAGGACTGATCCCTCTTTGCAACATGCCCAAAGTATGTCAGATGAAGCTTCAGAATCCTTGACTCCAAGGAGCAGTCCGGCTTTACCCTCTCCAGGACAAACCTGTTTGTTCTCCTAGATTCAACACTCTTCTCCAGCACCACAGCTCAAAGGCATCAATTCTCTTTCTATCATCCCTATTCACTGTCCAACTCTCCAATGCATAGCACGTAATTGCGAAGACTATAGCCTGGATCGCGCGCACCTTAGTCTCCAGCCTGACATTGTTGCTCTTCAGTACTCTTGAGAGGTCCCTCACAGCTGACTTTCCCAATGAGATTTGTCTCTTGATTTCCTGGCTGCTATTACCAAGAGTGTTGACTGTGGAGCCAAGCAAAGTAAAACTGTTAACTATCTCAATCTCTTCACCATCCATACTGATGCTGCCAATTGGCCCAGTGGTGAGAATCTTTGTTTTCTTGATGTTGAGCTTCAATCCGTATAGGAGGCTGCAGTCCTTGACCTTCTGCAGCAAGCTCTTCAGAAAATAAAGGTTACAAATAATATGGGGGTGGGAGAAACTCTTTCAGTTAAGGGATTTAATCTCAAGTGTATAAAAAACATTTTACCAACTTACAAAAAATTGCTTCCAGAAGGCACTGATAGTTTCTGCTTCCTGCAATGTCAGCCCCACTGACCTGCAGGCAGTGCTTTCTCTAAGCACCCCTAACTAACACCTTTTGTAAATGAGAATGGACAGAGAATTGTCAAAAATTCAACTGGAGAAGAGCCCACGGAACAGGTGATATCATTGCTGATGAATATTTGCTGAGAGCAGACAATATAGGAAAGAAGTTTACCTGTGTTTTATTGACTATGCAAAGGCATTAGAATCTATGGATCTTAACAAAGATAACATTGTGAAGAATGGAAATTCCAAAACACTTAACTGTGCTCATGTAAACCTGTGCACAGACCAATAAGCAGTCAGTCATTAGAATAAAATAATGGGCTGGGATAATATACAGTTTAATATCAGGAAATGTGTGAGTGGGGACTGTATTCTCTCACTACACCTATTCAATATATATACATAAAAAGAATCCACCAGCCTGCACTATATGAAAAAGTGTACCATTAGGATTGGAGGAAGAAACACCAACAATCTGTGAAATGCAAATACCATGATCTTGCTTGCTGAAAGAGAAGAGGTCTTGAAGCACTTACCGAGGAAGCATGATGCCATATTCTTCATACAGCCCAGCTTCTCAGATTACTCGCTCAAGATACAGTCTGAATAGGTACAGTGAAAAATACAATCCTGACCCCAAATAATTTTCCTTTCCTAGTTTTAAACCACAAAGTATCCCTTTTCATGTTCGAATGACTTCTTCTTGGTCCATGTTAATGAGCACAATTAAGTGTTTTGGGATTTTTATTCTTTTTAATGTTATCTATAATTTGTTATACAACATATAGTTGAATGTCTTTGCCTAGATAGCAAAAGACAGGTAAAGAGCTTCCTGATATTCTCTATTTTCAGCAAAGATCCAATTCATTGGTCTCGTAATGTATTTTGTCTTTCTGTCCTAGCTCTTAATTTCTTACTTAGTGCCTGATGTCTAAAAGCTGGCAGTTGTCTACCCTACACAGAATATTGTTCTCTATTCAACAGTAGTAACAGAAGAAGGAAGAGTGTCAAGACTAGGAAAAGGATAACTATCCTTATAAATACCTTCCTTCTTTACCAAGAGACCAAAAGACTGGATGGGGCCCAGCTTCCATTCCATTTTGATCAAAGATACTACAGAATAGTTTTGCTCAAAAGGGGGAAATTGCAGGACAGAATATCAAATTCTCATGGCCTATATATAGATTTTCTGGAGCCATAAATAGGTGAACCCCTTGAACTAAGAGAATTTTTAAATCTTAAACCAAAAATATTCCATGATGTTGTCTTAAAACAGAACATTGTTAGTGGCTCATAAACAACAGAGCTGACCCTTGCTTTATCCTTTGTTCCTGTGCCTCCCTCACCATCTCCAACATGTCCAAGTCCATGGTTACAGTCACTGTATCAGTGTATCTTGTTGAGAGTCTTCTCTTTCTCTGGCCCACGATCATTCCAAACAGGATGTCCTTCATAATTTTCCAAAGACTGGCCCCTCTGACCATGTCTGAATTATGTGAGATGAAGTTGCACCACTTTTGCCTCCAAGGAGAATTCTGATTGAAGTTCCTTCAAAACAGAGCAGGTTCTTTCAGCAGTCCATGGTTTGCTCTTTGAGCAGAACAATAGTTTGGCTTAACCGACTTTAAAAAAGGGGGGGAAAGGCATGCTTTGAGCACTGAACTCTTTCAAAAACTATCTACATATTGGCGTTAGTAACTCAGTTGACTAGATAAGTTAGGATGTTAATGTTGTTGTTGTTGTTATGTGCCCTCGAGTCCTTTCCGACTCATAGCGACCCTAAGCACAACAGCCCTAAACCCTGCTCTATCCTGTGCCAACCGCAGCGCCTCTGACACACCCATCCCGATTACCCCAGTCACCGAATCAATCCATCTCATAGAGGGTCTTCCCCTCCTGCGCTGTCCCT
>NW_006399875.1:7280316-7282505 GCF_000299155.1 Elephantulus edwardii | reverse complement strand
ACACAGATAGACATTCTTCTGGTATTCTCTGCTTTCAACCAAGATCCATCTAACATCAGCAACAATATCCCTAGTACCACGACCCCTTCTAAACCCAACCTGGACTTCCGGCAGTTCTCTGCTGATGTGCTGTTCTAATCGTTTTTGGATGATCTTATGTTAATAAGCAAGAAATATCTCAGAAAAGGGGAGTGGGATTGGCTGCATACCTGCAAACTCAATTATTTCAGTCTCTGTTAATTGAATTATATGCAGAGAAATAGCCAAATGAATGTTTACATATTTGCTATCTATATCCCAACAAATAAAATATAGTAAATGAAACAATCAAACCAAAAGCTAATAGTGTGGACAAGGGAGTTATTTATATTCACTTATCTGTATTAGATAATATCAAAACTGTTAACAGCACATATTCAGCCGAGAAGGAAATGTTAAGTGATGTCATTAAAAGTGGAGAATCAATGATGAGATTTAGGGGGAAAAGATAAATAAGAAGGATTAATGGGATTTAGAGAAGGCAGCTATGGTAAACTACATATTTCTTTCTTAAAACTAATGTATTTTGCTAAAGGTAAATGTCCTGAAATAGAGTGTAGAAATCAACAAAGATTATTAGTTGGAAAGTATCAAGTAGAGAAGTTAAAAAATGCAGTATTTCAGCCATGTCATCGAAGTCAATGTCAACCTAGTGCAAACACTGATCAATGACTTTTTAGACTACGGTAGAAAATATCTTATTCACATACCTCTTTAAATAAGACTCAACTTTTAATTATTATGCTTTGAGTGAAGGTTTACAGAGCAATTGGTTTCCCATTCAATCAATAATTCATACAGATGTTGGGTTTTGGCATTCATTACCATCCCCTCATAGTCAAGGCACTCTTCCTAGTCTCACCTTGCGATTGATTCTCATTTTCTTCTCATCGCCACCATCCTCCCCTCTGTTGTTGTCTGAGCTTTCTCCTTGAGAAAATATTGCCCTATCATCTTGTATAATCGGCTGATCTAAGGCATGGGTATCTCCCTGGTATTATTGTTCACCCGCACATCTATTGTCTGGATAGAGGTTGAGCCAGAATGTTGAGTTTGGTTTCAGATTCAAAGGATTACTCAAAGGTCATAGTCTCAAGGTTCTGGCAGTCTGTACTAGATCAGCAAGCCTGGTCATTTTTATGATGTTTAATTTTATTCCTCATTTGTCTCTCACTCTGTCCAGGACCCTTTGCTGTGACCCCTTTGAGAGCAGTCAGCAGGGATAGCAGGCATCATCCAGTTTTGATCTCTAGGGAGTAGAGTCTGAAGTTCTGGTGGTCCATTAGTCTTTTGTGTTAAATGTTCCTATGCATCTTTGGTTTTCTGACAGGAAGAGACCAATACTTGCACCCTAGATGGCCTACTTGCAAGCTTTTAAAACCCCTAGTCTCTTTAAAGGAGATTTAAGAAGCATTGTACCACCTGGGAGCAAGCAAAATTATGTTATCTTACCACTAGCTCAACAAATCTTTCTTAACAGTAATTACAATGGTTGTTATTATTTTGTAAATGTTCCAGTCAATACTCACTACAAATCTTTATCTGATTCTTTTTAGTTACTGCAAGAAATGATAATGAGAACGAAATATCACATAATTGGAAGATTCATTATCACCTACTGAGATTTATTTCTGGAAATCTTGCCTGTGAATCTTTTAAACCTAAACAAATATCTGATCCATCCTTAATTGCATTAAGACAGTTTTCCCTTTCACCTTTGTTTTAACTGAAATTTGAGAGCTGAGCTTTTACCTTTTACCTGCAGGGGACACTTGTTGTTGTTGTTGTTATGTGCCATCGAGTCGCTTGTGACTCATAGTGACCCTATGTACAAGAGCTCTAACTGCTGTTCTATCCTGTGCCAACCTAGCATCTCAAACGCACTTATTCCCACCTCTCTAGTCACAGAATCGATCCATCTCATCAAAGGTCTTCCTCTCCTTCGCTGCCCCTCCACTCTGTCAAACATGATGTCCCTCTCCAAGGATCAGTCCCTCCTTGCAACATGCCCAAAATATGTCAGACGAAGCTTCAGAATCCTTGACTCCAGGGAACATAGTCCCTCCTTGCAACATGCCCAAAATATGTCAGACGAAGCTTCAGAATCCTTGACTCCAGGGAACATTCTGGCTTCACCCTCTCCAGGACAA
>NW_006399875.1:7251331-7279776 GCF_000299155.1 Elephantulus edwardii | reverse complement strand
TCTTCCACCAATCCTGATGCCACATTCCTCTTTGTATATCCCAGCGGCTTGGATGATCTGTTCTGCATACAGATTGAAAAGGTATGGAGACAGAATACATCCCTGACAAACCCCCTTCTTGATTTTGAACCATGTATTGTCTCCTTGCTCTGTTCTGACAACTGTCTCTTGGTCCAAGTATATATATATGATAGGGGAAAAAAATTATTGCCTTTGAGTTGTGGTGCTGTAGAAGAGTAATGAATACACCAAGGACCACTAAGAACAAATAGGTCTGTACTAAAGAGGGTGAAACCAGACTGCTCCTTGGAGACAAGGATTTTGAAGTTCCATCTGACATACTTTGAGCATGTTGTAAGGAGGGACCAGTCCTTTAGCGGGACATGGTTCTTAGATAGGTGGAGGGACAGCACAAGAGAGGAAGATGCTGGATGAGAAGAATAGACTCAATGACTGGAATAATGGCGGCAGGTGTATTAGAGACAATGAAATTGGCTCAAAATAAAGCAGGTTTCAGAGCTGTTGTACATAGGGTCGCTATGAATTTCAGGTGATTCAATAGCATAACAACTACAGCAACATTCATCTATTTTATCCTCTCCTGGTTGTAGGGTTTTCATTATGCTTCGAAGTCTATCCATGTCATAGATTGAGGCTTCTAGAGTTGTTTCTAGTTGTTTTTCCTGATGAACTACACAGTCTTTTGTTTTACTCCTAGGTCCCTGATCCACTTTGAGTCAGTTTTAGTGTATGGTGTGAGGAAATCGTGCTTCAGTTTTCCGCAGATTGTTTTCCAATTTTGCCAGCACTATTTGTTAAAGAGACTGTTGATTCTCCACTTCGATTTTATGACACCTAATAACAACAACAACAATAAACTACTTCAACAAACATACTTTCCTAACAATTGTTTTTATCTGACACTGCATTCTGCTTTCAGGTAAGATCCAGCTGGATTTAGTAATGATATCTCTTCTTCCATGCTCTTTTCTGAATCTGGTTGGATTTTCTGAGAGTAAATTGTTGGAGTCCAGTTTTCTCACTGAATGTGGAAATTATCAAACAATATTGTTGATATCACATGCTAGCAAAATACTGCTGAAGGTCATTAAAATATGGGTGGAACAGTACATAGATAGGGAATTATCAGAAGTTCAAGCAGGATTTAGAAGAGACCATGGCACCAAGGACATCATTCTGATGTCAGATGGATCCTAACTGAAAGTAAAATACCAGAAGAATGTCTATTTGTGCTTTACTGTCTATGCAAAGGTGTTTGTGTGGATCATGACAAGTTGTGGCTGACATTGAGAAGAATGAGAATCCCAGAGCACTTGATCGTGCTCATGAGGAACCTATACCTGGAGCAGGGGGCTGTTGTGCGAACAGGGCAGGGTCACATTGCATGATTTGGAATTGGGAAAGGGGTGCATCAGGGATGTATTCTGTCTTCAGACTTATTCAATCTATATGCTAAGCAAATTATCCAAGAAGCTGGACTCTATGAAGAGGAGTGTGGCATCAGGATTGGAGGGAGACTCATCAATAACCTGAATTATGCAGATGACACAACCTTGCTTGCCGAAAATGAGGAGGCTTTGAAGCACTTGTTGCAGAGATCAAGGAATGCAGCATTCAGTACGGATTGTGTCTCAATATCAAGAAAACAGAGATTCTAACCACTGGATCAGTAGGCAATGTTATGATGCATGGAGAGGAGATTGAAACTGTCAACAGCTTTATCATGCTTGGATCAACAAATAATACCCTTGGTACCAGCAGTCAGGAAATAAGGAGACCCATTGGGAAAATCTGCAGTTAGGGGCCTTTCCAAATTATTGAGGAGTAATGATGTCAGTTTAGAGACTTAAGTGCATCTCATCCAGGCCATTGTCTTTCTAATTACCAGGTATGCATTTAAGACCTGGGCAATGAATAAGGATGACAGAACAAGAATTGATGCCTTTGAGTTATGGTGTTGGAGAAGAGCGCTGAACATTTCATGGACGGCCAAAAAACCTAATAGATATGTCTTAGAGTGAGTGCGGCCAGAGTGCTCTTTGGCAGCAAGAATGATGAGACTTCGCCTACCATACTTTGGACATATTTCTAAAAGGTGCTATTCCTTGGAGAAGGACATGATGTTAGGAAGGGCAGAGGGTCAATTAAGGAGAGGAAGGCCCTCAACTAGATGGGTTGACAAGATAACTGCTGCAATGGGCTCTTGTATGTCAGGAAGTGTGAGGATGGTGCAGGACAGGACTAGGTTCAGACCTTTTGTTCACAGGGTCTCTATGAGTCATACTTGACTCGATGGCACCTAACAACAACAACAATTGTTGGTGTACTGCTAAAACATTTTAAGTTCTTTTCAGCAAAATTTTACTTCCATGTGCTATTAATCACAATATCTGCATTCTGTTGCATTATCTTTCTTTGAAACGGGCACAAATATAGAAAGGTCTCGTCTAATAAGTTGGTCAGGTCTTCCAAATTTCTTGGTATAGATTACTGAGTGTCTCCTTGTTGCATCTATTTGTTGAAATATCTCAATTGGTACACCACCAATTTCTGGAGCCTAGTTCATGGTCAATACCTTCAATGGAACTTGGGTTTCCTGTTTCAGAACCTCTGTTTCTTATTCATATGATACCACTTGACGTGGTGGCTCCTGTTGTGTGCTGCTGAGTAAGAACCAACCCATTACTGATGGTCTAGACGGCTTTCAGAGTTAGTAAATCCCAAGGGAGGAGACAAAATTAAAAACTCATCCTCATTGTTGCCAAGTCAGAACCAATTCATAGCTGACACGCCAGCAGGTCCTGAGAGGCTGCGGCCTGCATGGGAGGAGATTCTCCATCTGTCTCTCCTGGTGAATTTGAACCACCAGGGAAGCACCATCTCTGGGTTATCAGAGACTCTACCATCAAAGCCCCCTTATTTTTTATTAAGTGACTGTGTTTCTTTTTTAAATTTTCTACTAGTTTATTTACAAAATCCAAATACAAATTCCTTAAAATTCCCTCACCCTCCCACTCATCAAACTGTACAACCCAATGATTAATCCCCTCTTCTCCCTGCACACACACATCCCTCTGCTTCCAGCCTCGCCCACCCCTCTTGGATCTTTATACTCATTCTACAATAATGGTTTTATACATTATTTATCCTTGTGGGGCTGAGTTAGTTCACTCAGCAAAATGCTCTCCAGTCCCTCCCAAGTTAGGTAATAATTTACAAAAAGAACTGTTCCTGTGTGCTGCGTTGTATTCCATTGTGTGAATGTACCATAATTTCTCAATTCATTCATTTGTGGTTGGACATCTGGGCTCTTTCCATGTTCTTGCGATGGTGAGTAATGCTTCTTAAAGGGTCTCTTGATACTTTTTCTATTGTGAAATATTTTATCCATATAAATCTTCCATTTTGCAACTCAAAGCCTGAATTTTCTCTTCGGTTCTCCCAGCTTGAAAAATACTAACACCATTTAATCATTTACTTTAAACTATGCACCAGACAATCTTCTAAGCACTGTTCAGATATCATTTATGTGAAGTCCTACTGCTTCATCTTCATTTTAACAGTGAGGACACTGAAGGAACTCTTAAGTGAAATAACTTTTTCATAGCCCAACAACTGCAAAGTGTATGGCTTTAACGTCTATGATTTTAAGTGCTCCACGGGCAACTCTCAATAACAACAGTCACTTTTGTAATGGATTGTCCTGGAGAATGTCCTAAGACAAACTGACAAGAAGGAGCTTTGAAAAATATGAGATCAATTTTCCACTTTTATATCTACCATAAGCAACTTGGTTTCAGAAAAACATCACCCATCAGATACAATTTAATTTGAATGTGATGGTTTCATAGTGTAGTTCATATATAATTTATAAGCACACTGTGCTATAACCCTGAGTAATGTACACTTCATTTCATGTTGATATTTAAATAGCTTTATAATAAAAATAGTTAAAGTCAATTCAGGAGGATCAACATAGTTTTACATATGGTGCACACATACTGAGGAACCTTCATGGTACAGTGGGTTCAGTGTTCGGTTACTAAGTGAAACATTGGTGGTTTGAATCCACTCAGCTACTCAGGTAGAGAAGATGAGGCAGTCGCTCCTCCTGCAAAGATTTACAACCTCTGCAAATCTGATGAGATACTTTTCTCTGTCCTATGGGATTGCTGTGAGTCAGAGGAAACTCAACAACAGTAAAGTTTTTTTCACACATTGCTTACATTTGGGAACTCAGTGGTACAGAGTTTCTTATCTGACTTACTGTTTCACTCTTAAAATGCTCTAAGAGCCAGTCATTATTTTCTCTTCATAAACTTTGGCCTTAGAGTAATATGTAAGAACGTCCCATCCATACAACTGGGCATCAGATGAAGATAGAGGGAATACACAGAATCTCTGTACCAACAAAAACTGACTGACATTGGCAAAGTTTAGGAAAGTACCATGTGAGCAGGAGCCAATGATAATGAAGGAGGAAGTAGAAGCTGCATTGAAGACACTGATAAGAAGGAGGCCCCAGGAATCATTGGCATATCATTCAACTTGTTCCAATTAGCAGATGCAGCCTTGGGTGCACTCACCAGTTTATGCCAGGAAATTTGAAGGAAAGCTGGCAAATGGATTGAAAGAGGTCCATATTTGTTCCCATTCCAAAGGAAAGTGATCCAACAGAGTGTGGAAATTATCAAACGACGTCATTAATATCACTTGCAAGCAAAATACTGCTAAAGATTATTCAAAAACAATACATAGATAGGGAATTACCAGAAATTCAAGTAGAATTTAGAAGAGGTTGTGGCACAAAGAATATCATTGCTGTTATCGGATAGATCTTGGCTGAAAGTAAAGAAAATGAGAAGAATGTCTGTTTGTGCTTTATTGACTATGTAAAGGCTTTTGACTATGTGGATACTAAAAAGTTGTGGCTAACACAGAGAAGAACGGAAATCCGAGAGCACTTATTTGTGTTCATCTGAAACCTATGCCTAGACCATGAGACTGTTACGGAAACAGACCAAGGGAACCTTACAGGGTTTTAAATTAAGAAGTGAGTGCATCAGGGTTGTATTCTCCCTCCATACCTATTGAATCTGTATGTTGAGCAAATTATTTGAGAAATTGGAGTCTATGAAGAAGAATGTGTACTCAGGATCAGAGAGAGACTAATCAATAACCTGTATTACACAGATGGCACAACCTTGCTTGCTGAAAGTGAAGAGGATTTGAAGCACTTGTTGCAGAAGATCAAGGAATGTAGCTTTCACTACAGATTGCATCTCAATGTCAAGAAAACAAAGATTCTTGCTACTGAACAGAAAGGCAACATCATGATGGATGGAGAAGATATTAAAGCTATCAACAACTTCATCTTCCTTGGATCCACAATCAGCACTCTTGGTACCAGCAATCAGGAATTAAGGACACGTATCAGGATTGGTGGAAGATCTATTAACAATCTGTGTTATGCGGATGGCACAACCTTGCTTGCTGAAATCGAGGAGGACCTCATGCACTTGCTGCAGAGGGTCAAGGACTGCAGCCTTCCATATGGACTGAGGCTCAATGTCAAGAAGACAAAGATTCTCACCTCTGGACCAATTGGTAGCATCAGGATGGATGGCAAAGAGATTGAGATTGTTCACAGCTTCAGTTTGCTCGACTCCACGGTCAACACTCTTGGCACCAGTAGCCAGGAAATAAAAAAACGTATCGCGATGGGAAAGTCTGCAGTTAGGGACCTCTCCAAAATACTCAAGAGCAACGGTGTCTCTCTGGAGACTAAGGTGCACTTGATACAGGCCATGGTCTTTGTAATCACTTGTTATGCATCAGAGAGTTGGACAATGACTAGGGAGGACAGAAGGAGAATTGATGCCTTTGAGCTGTGGTGCTGGAGAAGAGTATTGAATGTACTATGGACTGCCAAGAAAACAAACAGATTCATCCTGGAGAGGGTTAAACCAAGCTACTCCTTGGAGGCAATGATTCTGGGGCTTCATCTGACATACTTTGGGTATGTTGCAAGGAGGGACAGGTCCTTGGAGAGGGACATCGTGCTTGGGAGGGTGGAAGGACGGCGCAAGAGGGGAAGACTCTCTATGAGATGGATTAATTCAGTGACTGGGGTAATCGGAATGGGTGTGTCAGAGGCAATGCAATTGGCACAGGATAGAGCAGGGTTTAGGGCTGTTGTACATAGGGTCGCTATGATTCACAAACGACTCGACGGCACATAACAACAACAACAACAACATTGCACTGGGAAAGTCTGCTGTTAGGGATTTCTCTAAATAATTGAGGAATAATGGTGTCAGTTTGAGGACTAAGGTGATTCTGACTCAGGCCATGGTCTTTCCAATTACCGGCTATGCATCTGAGAGCTAGACAATGAATAAGGATGACAGAAGAAGAATTAATGCCTTTGAGCTGTGGTGGTAGAGAAGAGTATTGAACGTCCCATGGAATGTCAAAAGAGCAAGTAAATATAACTTTGAGAGAGTGCATCAGAGTGATCTTTGGAGGCAAGAATGACAAGGCTTCAACTCATATTCTTTGGTCCTGTTACTAGGAGGGTCTCTTCCTTGGAGAGAGACATGATACTTGGAAAGCCACCTTCAGCAGTTGAAAATAACTACATCTTGGGTCAGGCACACTTTTTAAAGTGACATTTGGGCTCTTTAACACTTTAAAGAGGCCCTTGGTGGCAGATTTTTCATAGTACAATATGTCATTTGATCCCTTGACTTCTGCTTCCACAAATCTTGATTATGAATACAAGTAAAAGGGAATCCTTGTCAAATTCAATTTCTTTCTCTACTTATCATGATGTTGAATATTCAACAATTTAGCTCATAAAAATGCATGCACATTGGAAAGGCTTTTTTATAGTTTGACCAGGAGTCAGTTATTGGGAGAGAGCAAGAAAACACTGCGTGGTTCAAAATCAGGAAAGGAGCACATCTGGGATGCATCCTGTCTTTATACCTTTTCCATCTACATATGGAACAGATCATTCGGGAGGCTGGTCTTTATGAGGAAGAATGTTAACATCAGGATAGGAGGAAAATTCATCAATAGCCTACGTTATGCAGATGACGCTGTCATGCTTGCTGAAATTGAGAACATAATGAAAAGTCTGCTGCAGAAAGTCAGACTGCAGTCTTCAATTCGGATTGAAGCTCAACATCAAAGATTCTCACCACTGGACCAATTGGAAGCACCACAGTAGATGAAGAAGAATTTGAGATTGTTAATAATTTCAGCTTGCCCGGTAGCATGATTGACACTCTTGGAACTCGCAGCCAGGAGATCAAAAGACAAATTGGATGAGGAAAATTTGCTGTCAGGGACCTCTCCAGAGTGCTGAAGTGCAAAGATATCAGTATGGAGACTAAGGTGTGCCTTAGTCCAGGCTGTGGTGTTCACAGTTACTTGAATGCTTTAGAGACCTAGATGACTAAGGATGATGAAAGAAGAATTGATGCCTCTGTGTTATAGTGCTGGAGAAGAGCATTGAGCATACTATGAACAGCCAAGAGAACCAACAGCTCTGCTCTGGAGAGGGTGAAGCCAATTTGCTCTCTGGAGGCAAGGATTTTGAAGCTCTTTCTCACATACTTTGGGCATATTGCCAAGAGGGACTAGTCCTTGGAGAAGGACAACATGCTTGTGGAGGGACAATGCAGGAGAAGAAGACCCTGGATTAGATGGATTGACCCCATGACTGGAGTCATAGAGGCAAGTGTGTTGGAGACAATGAATTTGGCTCAAGATAGGACAGGGTTCAAAGCAGGTGATGATACAACAGCACATAGCATCAACACCAACAATCCATCTTAATGAATTCAATTATGTCTCCTCAAAACATATGTTAGAATCATAATTCCCATGCCTGTAGGTGCAATACAATGTTATGGAATCACTTTCTGTAACACACTGTATTGTAATGTGACCAGGCAATGGGTTGAATCACCCTTGTGTATGGTGGGTTTTAGGGTGCACTTTCTGCAGCAGATACAGACAAATACTCAGGGAGACAGATTTCATGATGATCAGCAAGAATGAGGAACGCTCCATGTCTACTGTCAAAGAACAACTCAACATGACCAAGACTATGACTTGGGCTTTGATCCTCCAAGACGATGAGAAGATAAATCTGCTTTTCAAAGAGTTCCCCATGTGATAGTTATGCCGTAGCTGTTCTAGCTATGACAGTCTATCTTCCCGTTGACATAGTCATCTCAGCAGGATAGGAATGATACACTTTTAACCTGTTTATACAGAAAGCAGGAGCGCATGGGGGTCTGAGCGTCATTGTAGGTGCCCAGTGCATGTCTATTAAAGAAAATGAAGCCAATAAAGGGCCAAGATCATTCTGCATTGCTAAGTAATCTGCATATTTTACAGGATCTTGAAGGATTAAGAGCAAGTCCTTTAACTGCGTCCTGCATCTCCATTAAGTGCCCACATGATCTGTGCACATGGATTTGGTCAGGGATAGAAGCTCACAACAGGGCAAAGTAGCATATTAATGACAGGTACCTTGGCCCTCCCTCCTAAGACTGTCCTGGAGAATCTATGTATTTGCATTATTGCTCTCAATTCTGCTACTTCCTCAGCATTATTGTCATGTTGCTGTGGAGTTGGAAACAACTCATAGCTGACCTTCTAGCAGGTCATATAGAGGGTATATATTTATATATATTGAATTGAATGAGATGGCCCATCTTTCTCCTACTGCATTCCTGACAGATTTGAGCCGCCAGAGAGAAGCATAGTCTCTGGATTATCAGTGCAATTCTCCCTGTACAAGGCCAGATCTCCCACTTCTGCACCTTAGTGTTAGTTGAGTAAATCTGCCCCCACTTAAGAGTTCTCAAAAGCGTACATTACAGATGTTTTAAGTTTGTTTTTATAAGAAATAGTTTTTATAGCACACCTCGAAAGCACAAAAAGCTGTAAAAAATGGCCCTTAAAAAATACGTCTACATCAAACAACAAATGCTGGTGAGGTTGTGGAGAAACTGGAACCCATACTCACTGTTGGTGGGAGCGTAAAATAGTGCAACCGCTAAGGCAGGCTGTATGGCACTCTCTTGAAAAGTTGCAAATAGAAATACCATTTGACCCCAGCAATTCCATTGTTTGGAATATATCCTAAAGAAACCATAACTGCCACCCAGGCAGATATATGCACACTCATGTTTATTGTGACTTTGTTCACAATAGCAAAGAGTTTGAAACAACTCAAGTGCCCATCAATAAATGAATGGATAGAGCAGCTCTGGTATATTCACACAATGAAATACTACACTGCATTGAAAAACAAGGAACTCATATTATTCAAAATGGGTGACCTTGGAGGACATTATGCTGAGTGAAATATCTCAGTCACAAAAGGACAGATACTGCATAGTGCCACTGTTGTAGAATGGGGCTTACATCGGGGTTGGGGTGAGACTGAGAAAAACTGGATAAATTGTGTATACTGCATTGAAACAGATGAGGGAGAGAACTGTTTGAAAGTAATATATGATTGGGTATTATGGTTATGACAAGAGTCCAGAATGAAGGTTCTATAGTGGAGTATACTTGGGGGTGGGGAGGATTCTATACCAATGAAATAATTTTCTTTTACTTTTTAAAGAGAAGAGCGAACTGGAGGGAGGGGTCAGCAGGGGGAAAAAATGCAACAATGAATGTATGGAAATCCAAAATCTCTGTTAAGTATGCATTAAAATTAATTTTAAAAAATAAAAATATGTCTGCCGTTGTTTGGGAGTTTTTATTGTGATTTGGGTGAATTTTTATGGAATAAATCAGTTTTCCATTCCCTAGATCATACATATTGTGTTTCCTGCCATTGATTTCAAGCCCCACCATGTAGCGTAGCTCCTGTGCCGATCCCTGTGTTTGTTTCCATCCTGCCCTCCTTTCTGTCCCCTCCTGGCTTCTGATCTGTGTGACTTCAGCCACTTCCTGTCCCTTTGGTCTCTAGTGGCTGACTGCTCTAAGGAATGCCTAGCTCCCTAGCGGGGGTGGCGATGTTGGGTGCTGTCTTGTTGAATATGAATCATAGCAACTGGGTCCACAACAGATCTGAGCCCTGTCCTATCCTGTGCCACCCTCATCACCTCTGACATGACTTGAGCCCATTGCTGCAATCACTGTGTCGGTCCATCTAGTTGAAGGTCTTGCTCTCTTCCACTGGTCTTCCACCTTTCCATGACACGCCTCCTAACAATATGCCCAAAGCATGTCAGACGAAGCTTCGCCATCTTTACCTCCAAAGAGCATTCTGACTACACCTTCTCCAAGAAACAGCTATCTGTTCTTTTGGCAGTTTGTGGGATATTCAGTACTCTTCTCCAATATAACACCTCAATTTTCCTGTTGTCATCTTTAATCATTGTCCAGCTCTCAGATGCAGAGCAAGTGATTGAAAAGACCCAAATCAGGCACACCTTCATCTTTAAACTGACATCATTGCTCATCAGTAATTTGGAGATGTCCCTGAAAGGGGACTTGTCCAGTGTAATATATTTCCTGATGTTCTGGCTGCTAGTGCCAAGGGGTTTTATTATGGATCCAAGTAAGACGAAGTTGTTGACAGTTTCTGTCTTTTCTCCACCTATCTTGATGATATTGCCTATTGGCCCCATGGTGAGAATTTGATGATTTAAATATTTTTTTCATCTATCATGATGTTGCTTACTGGGCCAGTGGTGAGGATTTTTGTCTTCTTGATGTTACAATGTAATCCAGATTGAAGGCTGTAGTCTTTGATCTTCTGCAGCAAGCATTCCACATCTTCCTCACATTTAGCAAGCAAGGTTGTGACATCTGCAAAACACAGGTTGACAGTAATTCTCCCTCCTAACGTAATGTAACATTCTTTTTTCACTTAGTCCAGCATCTCAAATTATTTGTTCATCATATAGATTATACATCAGATGTATGGAGAAAGAACACAGCCCTGATTCACACCTTTCTTGAAGTTAAACCACGGAATGGTCCTTTGTTTTGTTTGAAAAACATCTTCTTGGTATAGGTATAGGCTTTGTAAGAGCATAATCAAGTGTTCTGGAGTTCCCTAGTCTTACTACTGTATTTGAAAATTGAGTTAAATTTCAGGTTTGAGGGCTGACCAAGGGCCATAGTCTCTGACTAGCAAACCCATTTCACGTGTTTTAAATAACCCTTTCACTATTAGGAAGCTGAGGACCTGAGTATTTCAATGATAGGTTAAGATCACACAATGAATGAAATTGGAAGTAGAGATGATCTCAAGTATTTCCCAGGTGAACTTGACCATTGGATGGAAATCCTTTGGAATAAAAGGACAATGCAAATAATCTATTACCTGCACCTTCACCATGTGATCTTAACTGTAGTAAATTTATAATAAACGCTTCTTCAATGGATGAGTCAGTGAAAAAATTAATGATTCTAAGGCAAATAGCATAGGTTAAACACTCAAATATGGTACCCTGCCCACATCATAGAATGCAACCAGAGGCTTGTGCTGCTTTTCAGCCCAGAGCCCAAGAGTGATTACCAGACTGGAGATGGCACAGGCCTCTAAGGAGAATCTTGCCAGAAATGGTGCACTACAATATGCTTGGACAAAAGCAGCAATTGTATTTTGGCTCATGGAACAAACAGCCTGAGAGGAAGTTTAGCCATGGCCTGCTTCCACGCTGGTAATTGTCCTAATTCTCTAAATACGTGTGGCAGGAGCCCCAGAGGAGAGGGACTAATCTACCCAGTGAGATTCAGAACACAGAGCCCTCCCATTTCCGGGAGGTGAGCTGGGCAAACACTGTGATGGCGGGGGAGAGGGTCTGCAGAAGCTTACGCTGGTGTTCAGAAGGGAAATCCTAGAACAGAAGCATCTGAGATCAACCAGGGGCAGCCTTGTCCAGAGCAGGGGTCTGCAATGGCACAGCAGCAAACACAAGCCTTAGTTGGTGCCAACAGTAGGAAAGGCCAGGTGCCAGGTAGAGCCAGCACTTGGCCTGGGATGATGGCAATAGGTGGGCAGAGTGCCTGCAGGTGAGTTAACACCAGTGTGAGTAAGAGCCAAGGCCCCTCCATGATCACCGAACCAGAAGCACTTGTCATCAGCTTGACTCAGACTCAGGGGCCACCTGTGTTTGGGAGCAGAACTGTCCTGTCCAGGGGTTTCAATCGTTGTTCTTCTGTGTTACTTCTCCAGGCCTTTCTCCCAAAGTTCCCCAAGTTAACTTGAACTGCCAACCGTTCTTTCCATTAATAGCAAACAAGATGACCATTTGTACCTCAACCTCCTATTAAGCTGGTAAACTATTTGGTACCAACTGACCAAGTAACTACTTGGTATTAGCAGTCAGGAGATCAGGGACATACTGCATTGTGAAAGCCTGCTGTCAGGGACCTCTCTGAAGTGCTGAGGAGTACTGATGTCAATCTGAGGACTAAGACATGTCTGATTTAGGCCATAGTCTTTCCAGTCACTTGTTATACAGCTGAGAGATGGACAATCATGAAAGATGACAAAAGAAGAATTTATGCTTTGAGCATAAATTGGAGCATAAATATTGGAGAGTACTGACTATCTCATGGACTACCAAAAGAACAGATACATCTTGGAGAAGGTGAAGCGAAAATGCTCCTTAGAGGCAAAAATAACAAAACTTCATCTCACATATTTTGAGTATGTTGCTAGGAAAAGCAATTCCTTAAAGAAGGACATTGTACTTGGGAAGATGGAAGGGTCAGTGAAAGAAAGAAGAACTTCAATCAGATGAATGGAAGGGTGACTGCACCAACAGGCTCGAGTAAGTCAGAGATAATGAAGATGGTACCATTTCAGCTCTGTTGTTCTTAGGGTCGCTATGGGATATACTCGACTTGAGGAGACCTGACAACAACACTCCCATTACGCCTCACCAGGACCACCAAACATCAAACCCCACTGCATTTAACTGATTCTGATGCTCCAATGGGCTCTGGAGGCTACCTTATCTTTCTTCTGTGGGGTAGACTGTGGGTTCAACCCACTGGCTTCAACTGGTTAGAAATGTAATACTTAACCTATTATGCCACCGATGCCTCTCCCAGAAATACCCATTCTCCCACTGCAGTTGAGTCAGTTCAGCTCCCAGTTATCCTCCATTAGTTTTATGAGACTATAAATCATTATCAGAGGAGACTACCAATATTTCTTCCATTGAGCATCTTCTGTTGTTGTTGTTGTTGTTATGTGCCGTCGAGTTGCTTGCGACTCATAGCGACCCTACGTACAATAGCCCTAAACTCTGCTCTGTCCTGTGCCAATCTCATTGTCTCCGACACACTCATCCTGATTGCCCCAGTCACCGAATCAATCCATCTCCCAGAGGGCCTTCCCCTCCTGTGCCGTCCCTCCACCCTCCCAAGCATGATGTCCTTCTCTAAGGACTGATCTCTCCTTACAATGTGACCAAAGTATGTCAGACGAAGTCTCAGAATCCTTGCCTCCAAGGAACAGCCCGGTTTAACCCTCTCCAGGATGAATCTGTTTGTTTTCTTAGCAGTCCATGGCACCCTCAGCACTTTTCTCCAACACCAAAGCTCAAAAGCATCAATTCTCATTCTATCCTCCCTGGTCATTGTCCAGCTCTCTGACGCATTAACAAGTGATTGCAAAGACTATGGCCTGTACCAGATGTACCTTAGTCTCCAGAGACACACCATTGCTCTTGAGTACTTTAGAGAAGTCCCTAACAGCAGACTCTCCCATGGCAATAAGTCTTTTAATTTCCTGGTGCCAAAAGTGTTGATTGTGGAGCCAAGCAGACTAAAGCTGTGAACAATCTTGATCTCTTCACCATCCATCTTGATGCTGCCCATTGGTCCAGTGGTGAGAATCTTTGTATTCTTGACATTGAACCTCAATCCTTGAAGGCTGCAGTCCCTGACCCTCAGCAGCAAGCGCTTCAGGTCCTCCTCAGTTTCAGCAAGCAGGGTTATGTCATCTGCATAATGCAGATTGTTGATAGATCGTCCACCGATCTTGACCCCATATTTCTTCTCATAGAGCCCAGCCTCCCTGATGACCTGTTCTGCATACAGGTTGAAAAGGTATGGAGACAGGACACATCCCTGGCATACGCCCTTCCCAATTTTGAACCATGCAATGTTTCCTTGCTCTGTTCTGATGACTGCTTCTTGGTTCAAGTATAGGTTTTGCATTCGCATGATCAAGTGTTCTGGAATTCCCATTCTAATAGATTTAAATCCCTGACTTTTCAATTGGCGATGTAATACATAGCTCACCACATGATGACAAGAACCACAGGGGCTGTTCGTTTGAGAGCTCCCTGAAACAGGAGAACAACAACAACAACAAACAAACAAACAAACAAAAAAACAGGAAAGGGACTTGGTGACATTTGCTGGAAGATCAGAAATTGATTGTATGGTAGCCATGCCAAGGGGCTCCCATCCTCATGGACCCACATCTCCTTAACCAAGAATCTTCAGAAGAGTAGTTCTTATTAGTTAGGTCCTCTCCAGAGTGCTAAAACACAACAGTATCAGTCTGAATGCTAAGCTGTACCGGATTCAAGCCACCATCTTTCAATTGTTTGCTATGCATGTGAGAGCTGGACAATGACTAAAGGTGACAGAAGGAAAAGCAATACCTTTGAGATGTGGTGCTTGAGAAGAACATTGAACATACTATGGACCACCAAGAGAACAAATAGGTCTGTCCTGGATAGAGTGAAGCCTGTTTGCTTTTTGGAGGCAGGGTTATTGAAACTCCATCTCACATACTTCGGGCATCTTGTCAGGAGGGACCAAACTTTGTCAAAAGATATCATGCTTGGAAGGATGGAAGGTCAGTTCAGGAAAAGACGCTGGATGAGATGGGTTGACACAGTGACTATGGCAATAGGGTTGAGTCTGTTAGAGATGGTGAAGTTGGCTCAGGACAGGGTAAAGTTTAAAGCAGTTGTTCAAATCGTAGTAGACTCAATGGCACAAAATAACAACTCTGAGCAGGCCTCCAGATCCATAGTGACAGATGTGATGGTGGTGGTGTTGTTATTTGCCAGTGATTTAGAACTGACTCATAGCTGGCCCTCCTGTGGGTTTTCAGAGGCTATAAATGGCATGAGAAAAGATTGACCATCTTTCTCCATGAAGGATCTAGAGCATTCAAACCAACCACCTTTGGGTTGGCGGTGCAACTCTTTACTTACTAGGCCACTATAGCACCAAGTAACAGATATTAGAACAAGATAGGTAACAAATGAAGTGAGATTGGTGTTGTCAAACAATCCAGCAAGTCAGATTGGAGGGCTAGATTGGTCATTTGCCTAGGAAGAATGAGCAGGTCTGTGTGTTAGGGAGCTCAAGTGTATTCCATATCAAGTTGTACTACTAACACAAAGTTGCATAGCTCCGGTGGTTCAGATTCACTGTGGCTACATGAGAGAAAGAGGGGAAGTCTCCTGCCTACAATGAAAGCCTCAGAAACCCAGCAGATGAACACTGCATTGGAACTGACTCAGTGGCAATGACAATGAGTGATGGATGTTCCACGTAGAGTGGAAGGAGAGTCTATAAAAAACAATGGAATTGACTAAGATGACTGTCCTCCAATGTGGCCACAATAAGAGATCCTGGACAGAGTGGGGTCAAAGTGGATAAAACTAAAACAGTGAGAAAAAGGCCAGGCTCTCTGATCTCCAAGAAGACTATGGCCTTTGTGGTAGTTGTCAGGTGACATTGACTCTAGTACCACTCACAGTGATCCTATGACCAACAGATCTAAATGCTGCCTCATCATCTCGAACACACTTGAGTTCATTGTAGCAGTCATTGTGTCTTTTGACCTCACTTGGGGAGGGGGTGCCTCCTTTCTTCTGTTATCCCTCCACCTTTCCAAGCACGATATCCCTTTCCAAGAAATAGCCTCTTCCGGTGACATGTCCAAAGTATGAGAGACAAAACTTCACCATCTTGGTCTCCAAGGAATGCTTTGATTGTGCTCTTTCCAAGTCATATCTGTCTGTCCTTTGGCAGTCCATAGGCTATTCAATACTCTTCTTCTCCAATATCACAGCTCAAAGGCATCAGTTCTTTTTCTCTCATGCTTGTTTATTGTCCAGCTCTCAGAAGCATAGCTGATAAATGAAAAGACCATGCTAGAATCAGATGCACTTTAGTCTTCAAAGTGATGTCATTACACTTCAGTATTTTGCAGACATTCCTTAGAGTAGACTTGCTCACTGCAATGCATTTCCTGATTTCATAACTCCTGGTACCAACAATATTTATTGTGGATCTAAGTAAGATGAAATAATTGACAATTTCAATCCTTTCTTCATCTACCATGATGTTGTTTATATTGGACCAATGGTAAATACGTCTGTTTTCTTGATGTTGAGAAATAATTCATATTGAAGGCTATGGTCTTTGATCTTCTGTAGCAAATGTTTCAGATCCTCCTCACTTTCAGCAAGCAAAGTAGTGTCATCAACGTGATGCAAGTTGTGGATATGTCTTCCCCCAATCTTTATGCCACATTTTTCTTCATAGGGTCTTGCTTCACAATGCATATGCTCAGCACCCAAATTGAATAGATATGGATAAAGGATACATCCCTGATTTTAACCGATGCAGAGTTCCCTAGCTCCATGCATCACCTTTGACCGATAAATATTGTGACTAAACTTCAGAGCCACTGATCCCAACATAAGGAACTACCATCAGCTGATGTGTTTGAAATCACAGAAGCCATGGAAGCTTCATATATAAGTTATGGTGGTGAAAGGGAGATAGATGTGAAGGGAGGGGGTAGAAGTGGATGGGTATCCTGCGGGATGGTGAAGCAGGAAATAAGTGCGTAAAGGTGCATGTGAGAAAGGCAGGGACAACACTGACACTAAAGTTAACTCCACAATAAGGGATATACCTTTAACTTGCTGGTCTGTCTAATACTTCTCTAAATCTGAACATTCACATTGAGACAGACTAGGAAGAAGGATTGGCCATCCACTTCTGAAATAGCAGGCCTCTGAAAACCCTATGTACAACAGGAGAGGAAGGCCCTCTATGAGGGGATTGATTCAGTGACTGGGATAACTGGGGTGGGAGTGTCAGAGACAGTGCGATTGGCACAGGACAGAGCGGAGTTTAGGGCTGTTGTACATAGGGTTGCTATGAGTCGCAGGCGACTCAACGGCACATAACAACAACAACAACATAGAATTGTATGAGCACAATTAAATATTCTGTGATTCACATTCTTCTAAATGCTAGCCATAATTTGTTGTGATCCACACAGTCAAATGTCTTTGCATTAGCAATGAAACACGGATAGACATTCTTCTCGTATTTTCTGCTTTCAACCAACAGTTATCTGACATTTGCAATGGTCTCATTGGTGCCACGGCTTCTTCTAAAAACAGCTTGAACTTTTGTCAATTCCCTGTCAACATATTTCTTCAGTCATAATTGGATGATCTTCAACAGTACTTTGTTTCTATATTAATGAACTTATTTGATAATTACCACATTGTGTTGGATTGTCCTTCTTGGGAGTGGGTACAAATTGGACCTCTTCCAGTCAATTGGCCAGGCAGCTGTCCCCTAAATTTCCTGATGAATACTAGTGAGAATGTCCAAGGTTCTATCTGTTAGTTAAAACATGTCCACTGGTATCCCATCTATTCCTGAGGCCATTTTTTTTTTTGCCAGTGTCTTCAGTACATCTTGAACTATTTCCTTCATTACCATTGCTGTTGTTGTTAGGTGCCATTGACCCTATGAAAAAACAGATCTGAACCCTCTCCTATCCTGTGCCAGTCTCACAGTTCCTGATACACTAGAGCCCACTGTGGTAGTTACAGTGTCAATCCACCTAGATGAAGGTCATCCTTTCCTTTGAAGATTCTCTGCCTTGACAAGTATCATGTCTTCCTCCAAGGAATAGCCCCTCCTAGAAGCATATTCAACATATAAGGTAAAGTTTTATTATCCTTGCCTCCAAAGAGCATTCTAGCTGCACTTTCTCAAAGATATATTTGTTTGTTCTCTTGGTAATCCATGGATGCTCATTGTGCTTCTCCAGCACCACCGTTTGAAGCAGCTGAGAATTGGAAGGTAGGTCTTTTTTATTTGATTAACTAGTTGTGGGCTGGTTGGTCTTTTTTATTTACTTAACAGTCAATTGTAACTTGTGGTTGCTGTGATGCTAAACACTGTGACACTGATATGTCAAATGTAATAATGGTTTACCCATGATGGACAGTATTTGGTGGAGCATCCCGATTAAAACAAGCTGGGAAGCTGGAGTGACATCCACTTCTGAAATAGCTTGCCTCCAGAAACCCTATAAACTTGGAGAAACAATAAGTTATACAACTGTTTAGGTCTTTCGTTCATAGGGCAGCTATGAGTAGTCTATGATTCTATGGCACTTAACAACAACAGTCAATTGTAGACTGGTACCTCTTATTTAAACCAGTTAGGACCTGGATGGTGGGGCTTTGTGATTAAAATTTGGTTGGGGCCTGAGAACCTCTTGCTTGAAGCAGTTTGGATCTAGAAAGTAGTTCTTTTTTATTTTATTAACAGCCAGTTGTGGGCTGGTAAGTCTTTTTTATTTAATTTACAGTCAGTTGTGGGCTGGGAGCCTCTTGCTTAAACCAGTTAGGACCCAGTGGGTGGGCCTTTGAAATTAAAAGTTGAATGGGGCCTTGAGCCTGCAGCCATTGAGCCTGCTGTAAAGACTAATTTTCCTATGAACAGTAGAGGAATGCAAATAATTATAATATTAGTGGTAGAGCCCATTACCATTGACACTTGGTCATTTGGAACTTCCTGAAATATTTTCAATGTGGATCAGTCATTTTGGTATAGTGATTCTGTGAATTATTTCCATCTTCCTTTGATGCTACTTGGGTCTTTCAACATTTTTTTTTTTTTTGGGTCTTTCAACATTTTGCCATGTCGTCTCTCAGTATTCCAACTCAAGGCTTGAATTTGTTATTCTGTTCTTTCAGATTGAGAAATCCTGAGCAAGTTTTTTAATTCTCTGACTCCAGCTCTTTGTACATTTCATTATAATACTTGGCTTTGTCTTCTGAAGCTTCCCTTTGAAATCTTCTATTCAGCTCTCTTACTGCAGCATCCCTTTCCTTTGTTTTGGCTTCCCGACTCTCTTTTCCCAACACTCATTTTTCATTGTTTCTTTTGACATTCAATTTGGGTGTTCCCCCCACCCCTTTTCTCCTATGTCTTTGTAATGACCTTTTGCTCTTTTCATGTATGATAGCCTTGATTTTATCTCACAGCGCCTCTGGTAATCAATTCCTCAAACAGCTGCCAATAGCCAATACTAATTTAAATGAAGAATGTCTGAAGCAGGAATGTGGGGAAACTGGAAGTTGTTACAAATGAAATGGTACATCTGAAGATCACATTTCTAGGCATTAGAGAATTGAAGTGGACTTTCTTGGGCTACTTTGAATCAGACTATCACAGGATCTACTCTATCAGGAATGAAAAACAGAAGAAGAATGCTGTCACATTCATAATGAAAAGGGCAATCTCAAAGTGAATTTTAAAGTATAAGTTGTGAGTAATAGGATACTATCCATACACATATCAGGAAGACCTGTTAGTATGGTTGTTTTTTTTTCTATTTCATTTTTATTTATTTGAGTGATTTACAAATCATATTTGTTTTTCATACAATCATTCACTCACATTTTGCTTTATAACATTAATTGCTGTTGTTGTAGGTGTTGTCTAGTTGTAGACTACTCATAGTGACCCTTGGGAGGCAAGCCATTTAGGAAGTGGATGCCACTCCTACTTCCAGGCTTGTTTTAATCGGGAAGCTCCACCAAACACTGTCCATCATGGGTAACCATTATCACATTTGACACGTTAGTGTCACAGTGTTTAGCATCACAGCAACCACAAGTTGCCTCTGTACAGCAAATGAATAGACCAGTGCTATATCACATAGAAGAATGTTTGACCACAAACAATTAAAACCAGGCCTGAGGGCCACAGATTATTTTTTAAATATATTCATAGCCCATGTTGTTGCCATTGTGTACCCTCGAATCACCAACTATTCACAGCAATCCTATGCACAGTAGCCTTGAACTCTGTCCTATCCTGAGTCAATCTCACTGTCTCTGCCACACCTAACCTCATTACCCCAGTTATTGTGTCAATCCATCTCATTCCTGGTCTCCACCTCTTGCACTCTCTCTCCACCCTTCCAGCCTGATGTCCTTCTCTAAACACTGATCCTTTCTGGCAACATGAGCAAAATATGTGAGATGGTGCTTCAGAACTTTTGCCTCCAAGGAGCAACTTGGTTTTACCCTCTCCAGGACAGATGTGTTTGCTCTTTTTGCAGTACATGGTATGTTCAGTGTTCTTCTCCAGCACTACAACTCAAAGGCGGTGATTCTTTTTCTGTCACCCTTAGTTATTGTCCATATCTCTGAAACATAACAAGTAGTTATGAAGGCCGTGGCCTGGATCATGTATACCTTAGTCTCCAGGCTGACATCATTGCTTTTTTAGCATTCTGTAGAAGCCCTTTGAAAGCAGATTTTCCAAGTGCAATTCATCTTTTGATTTTCTGATTGCTAATGCCAAGGGTATCAGCACCTGTCTTTAATTGTTTTGGTGAAGCATTCTTCTAGGTCGTATAGCCCTGGTGTGCCCACTTGCTGTACAGAGATAACTTGTGGTCACTAGCAAGATGAATACTGTTACACTGATGTGTCAAATGTGATAATGGTTCCCCATGGCAGACAGTGTTAGGTGGCGCTCCCCGGCTAAAAGAAGCCTGGAAGCAGGAGTGGCATCCACTTCCATAAATAGCTTGCCTCGGAAACCCGACGAACATGGAGAGAGGATGAAAGTCATGCAACTGTCAAGGACTTTCGTTCATAGGGTCGCTATGAGTTGCATACAACTCAATGGCACTTAACAACAACAACAACAATGCCAAGGGTGTTGATTGTGGACTCAAGTAAATTGGCTCTATTAACAATCCAAATCTCTTCTCCATCTATCACAATGCTGCTAATTGGACCTTGTTGTTTATTGTTAGGTGTCAAGTTACTTGTGACTCATAGAGAACCCTGTTCAATCTTGATCCAACCTCATTGTCTCTGACACACCTACCTCCATTACCCCAGTCACTAAGTCAATCCCTCTCATCCAAGGTCTTCCTCTCTTGCACTGTCTTGCCACCCTTCCCAGCATGATGCCCCTCTCCCGGGACTCCTGGCAATAAGCTCAAAGTATGTCACATGGAGCTTAAAAATCTTTGCCTTCAAAGAGCAGCCTGGCATCACTCTTTCCAGGATGAACCTCTTTGTTCTCCTAGCAGAGATTGCCCAACCTTTTCTTGCGAAGCAGCTGGTGGATTTGAACTGCGTGCCTTTGGTGATGCAGCACAGCTTCTTGCCATTAGGCCACCAGAGCTCACCAATGTTCAATATTTAGTCAGCCTTAAACCTGTTTAACAAACTTTTGGTTCAACTTTTAGTCAAATGATAGACAGAGTCACAACTTGTGAGAATTTGAGAAAAGGCAAAAGTGGAAATTATTGGAGACGAAAAAAAGCCAGGAGGCTGCTTGAGAAGAGTCAGTGAAGACCATGAACCAAGCAGATTCAGGGATGCTCTTAAGCTCAGTGGTGGTTGACCTGGAGTGACAGCCAAGGTGGGCTGGGGTGCATGTGTGAACCCAGATGCATTTTGGGAGAAGCACTGATTCCTCTACAAGTGAATAGGAAGAGGGTTCATGTCATAGTAATTTGGAAACTTCATGTGGCCTCTGAGACAGAACCTGAGGGAATCAGTGTCCAAAGTACCCCACAAACAGATGGTGCAAAGGACAAGAGATATCCAATAAGTGCATGAAGTGTGTCTCCATGTGTCCTGGAAAGTAGCTGCCATTGAGACATGGACCTCGAGGTTTCCTGAGCCACCTAAATACCTGTCTGAGAAAATGCACGTACATTCAAGATCACGCAAAAGGCATTGCTTTGGAAGCAGAAGATGAGAAATTTACCTGTTTTGTTGAACTTATTCAATACAGCTCCCCACCTCTGAAAAATACACATTTTTTGTTTGTTTGTTTTTAACAATAATTTTTTAAACTTTATTTTCTTAAGGTCTTTTATTCTTACATGCAATCACAAGATAAAGAGTTTGATGTTTGCTTCATTTTTGGTCTTCCAAATGTTGTCTCCATCTAGTCGCAAGCAGCCCAAAGTCTTTGATATATTCTTATGCATGTCTGAAAGTCATTTTGTGTGAGTTTGCCTCTGGTGGATGAAGGAGAGTCTATTTTCTTTGATTTCTTCGTTCTCTCTCCCTTGATTTCCCAGTGCAGTGTCACACAAATGGTAACTAATTCGTGTTTAACATCTAAGATGTGACAAATCAAATGGCTAAATTGCAGTACGTGCTTGCACGTTCGCGCGCGTGTGTGCGCGCGGGCACACACACACACACACACACACACACACACACACACGGTTAACCAGTTGCCTGGTTTTTCTTTTCCCTCTTTTAATCCATTGATTTCTCCTTCCACTATTAATGCACAAGGATGGAACTTTTGGCTTCAGCTAGACAGGGAGGGTCTGTAGAATAAGATACCTCAAAAAGAAAATCCAGCTTTCATCAGAATAAATACCTTTTTTCTTACCCTGATCCTCTTCTAAAGTGAATTCCTTCTTTCTTCTTTGTTGAAGAACAAAACATGCTATTGAACTAAAACAGAGGACCATTAACAGTCACATCTGAGAGTCTTTGACTGGAGTTGAATCCAGAGCCAATCACCACCTGTGCTCTGATCCCTTTTGTTCAATGGTAAACCCAACCCTTAACGTTCTTTCTTCAAAAATGCCTTTTATCTTGCCTTTTTTTTTAAAAAGAAAACACCAAAAATCTCATTAGCACATTTTGTCTTTCTTTAAGAATGTTACTGCACATTAACTTTAACAAAGAAACTCTGTAATCAACCTCAATCTTTGCCTATTCTCTTGTAGCTGTAGAAGGACTGAGATCATCAAAACAAGCCCTGATCCTAAAAAAGAAAACAGCACCCAACCTAATGTCTGTGAAATGAATCTGATGGTTACTATCTTCCTGAGACATAAATGAGTCAACTACTCTCCATTTAAGAAGAAAAGATATGTCTGTTCTCCAGATATTGTTAGGACAGATATCATTACTCTGACAGTGATGGGTCCTGTTCCCGTTATTCTTTCTTTTTTTAAAAAAAAATATTATTATCATTAATTTTAATGAAAGTTTACAGAGACTGAGGATTTCCATTCATTCAGAGCTCTGGTGGCCTAGTGGCAAGAAGCTGCACTGCAGTCCCAGAGATGTGCAGTTCAAACCCACAGATGCTCTGCTGGTGAAGGAGGAGCAATCTCCTCCTGTATTAGTCAGCTCTGATTTGATGGTACACACACAAAAAATAATAAAAACCAAAAAAACCAACCTTTTTATTGTAATTTAAGATTTATAAAATAAGAAGAGATTGAAATTTTTAACATTCCCGTTGTGCTCAGCTACACAGTCAACACTCTTGACATCAGCAGTCAGAATATTAAAAGAAGAATTGCATTAGAGAAGTCTGTTGTCTAAGACTGCTCCCAGATGCTAAAGAGCAATGATATAATTATAGAGACTAAGGTGTGCCTGATCCAGGCCATTGTCTTTGCAATTACATATTATGCATCAGAGAGCCAGACAATGACTAAGGATTTATAGGAGAAGAATCAATGTTTAGTCTCTAGACTGACATCTTTGCTCTTCAGTACTCTGGAGAGGTCCCTGACCTCGGCAGATTTTCCCAGTACAATTTATCTTTTTATTTCCTGACTGTTGGTGCCAAGAGTGTCGATTGTGGAGCCAGGCACATTTAAAAAATTTGTGGCATCTACATTTTATCATGGATGAATGGAAGCACAAGCTTATTGTAATCGATCATTGGAAAGGATGTCTTTATGACCCTGAGATCAGAAGAACTAGATGGTGCCCAGCTACTGCTGCTGACTGCTCTGAGATTATAATGGAAGGACCTAGACAGAGTGGGTAAAAAATTCAGAGAAAAACTCAAAATTGTAAAAATGGTCAAAACTGTTGGTCTAAAAAGAAATAAGATAAAATAAGCCCAAAAAAGTAGTTCATTTACCTTTTAACTATACTGAAAGGATCTTTCCAATTCTCTAAGAATGTAGACTTTTGGAGTCACAGAATCAGGGTGAACCACTAAGATCCTTTACATGGAGTTTTTCTGAACCTTGAAGAACCAGTTCCTTAAAAAAGTAGGAACTCTAAAAGTCTGGTTAGAGGTTTGTTTTAGGCTATTTGGTATGCTGTCAATGATTCTGTTTCTGTTACCAACAAGTCCTAAAGCATGCAAAATGTGTGCATGGTGTTGTCTTCTAAGAAATGAACCTTGTTGTTGCTATTATGCACCTTCCAGTCAACTATGATGCATATTGAACCTGTGAACAAGGCTTTGAACCTTGCCCTATGCCTTTGCCACAGTCACTGTCAGTCTACCTCATCCAGGGTCTTCCTCTCTTGCACCGACCTTCTTCTACCTTTCCAAACATGATATTCTTCTCCAAATGCTGGTCCCTTCTGGCAATATGCCCAAAGTGTGTGGGATGGAGTTTCAAAATCCTTGTCTCCAAAGAGCAACTTGGTTTCATCCTCTCCAGGAAAAACCTGTTTATTGCAACCACCTATATATGTCACATTCACTGCCCCCTCTTTGAAGCCTCTACATGTTTAGTTGATCTCCTACTCACTGTATTTGTTCCCATTCCAAAGAAAGGTGACCCAGTAGAGTGTGGAAATTACCGAGCAATATCATTGATATCACATGCAAGCAAGATTCTGCTGAACATTATCCAAAAACTTTTGGAACAATATGTCAACAGAGAACTGCCAGATGTGCAGGCTGGATTTAGAAGAGGTTGTGGTAGTAGGGATATTATAGCTAATGTAAGATGGATTTTGGCAGAAAGCAGAGAATATTAGAAGAATGTCTATCTGTGCTTCGTTCACTATGCGAAGGCTTTTGACTGTATGGATCACAACAAGCTATGGCTGACTCTAAGAAGAATGGGAATCCTAGAATATTTGATTGTGTTAATGCAAAATCTATACTTAGACCAAGAGGCAATCTTCAGACCAGAGCAGGGAGACACTGGATGGTTCAAAATCAAGAAGGGGGTACATCAGGGATATATTTTGTCTCCATACCTTTTCAATCTGTATGCAGAACAGATCATCCAAGACACTGGGCATCAGGATTGGCGGAAGAATCATCAACAACCTGTATTATGCAGATAACACAACCCTGCTTGCTGAAACTGAGGAGGACCTGAAGCGCTTGCTGCAGAAGGTCAAGGACTACAGTCTTCAATATGGATTGAAGCTCAACACTAAGAAAACAAAAATTCTCACCACTGGGCCAATTGGCAGAATCAGTATGGATGATGAAGATACTGAGATAGTTAACAGTTTTCGTTTACTTGGTTCCACAGTCAACACTCTTGGTAACAGCAGCCAGGAAATCAGGAGACGAATTGCATTGGGAAAGTCAGCTGTAAGGGACCTCTCAAGAATACTGAAGAGCAACAACATCAGGCTGGAGACTAAGATGCACCTGATCCAGGCTATGGTCTTTGCAATTACGTGCTATGCACCAGAGAGCTGGACAGTGAATAAGGATCAAAGAAAGAGAATTGATGCTTTTGAGCTGTGGTGCTGGAGAAGAGTGTAGAATATACCATGGACTGCTAGGAGAACAAACAGGTTTGTCCTGGAGATGGTGAAGCCGGGATGCTCCTTGGAGTTAAGGATTCTGAAGCTTTGTCTGACATACTTTGGGCATGTTGCAAGTAGGGACTGGTCCTTGGAGAGGGACAGCATGTTTGGGATACTGGAGCGACGGCACAGGAAAGGAAGATTTTTAATGATATGGATTGATTCTGTGAGTGGAGTGGTGGGAATGAGTGTGTTTGAGATGGCGAGATTGGCACAGGATAGAATGGTATTTAGGGCTCTTGTACAGAGGGTCGCTATGAGTCACAAGTGACTCGATGGCACACAACAACAAGAACAACATATTAATTTCTGGTATTTATCTAAACATTTTAGGGTTTTGGCAAAATCAAAAGTAATCTTGGCTTGTTGCAAGAAGAATTTTTAAAAGAGAGAACTCTATCATGTACAAAATTAACTTTTCCTTTCTACCATCCTTCCTCTAAAGCTGGATGATGACTAACGATGAAAGATGCCTTTGTGGTGCCGGAGAAGAGCACTGAACATACCATGGGCTGCTAAAAGAGCAAACAGGTCTGTCTTGGAGAGGGTGAAACCAAGATGCTCTTTAGAGGCAAAAATTCTGAAGGTCAGTCAGCTCCATCTCACGTACTTTGGGCTCATGGCTAGAAGGGACCAATCCTTGGAGAAGGACATCATGTTTGGAAGAGCGGAAGGACGGCGCAGGAGAGGAAGACCCTGGATGAGATGGAGTGACACAGCAACTGGAGTAATGGGATTAAATGTGTTGGAGACAGTAAGATTGGCTTAGGATGGGGCAGGATTCAGAGCTATTGTAGATAGGGCAAATAATGTATACTGCATTGAAACAGATGAGGGAGAGAACTGTTGGAGAGGGATATGTGGCTGGGTATTATTGTCATGACAGGAGTCCAGGATGAAGGCATCATAGTGGAGTGGACTTGAGGGGAAGGGATTGCATGACAATGAAAAAATTTTTCTTTTACTTTTCAAAGAGAAGAACAAACTGGAGGGGAGCAGTGGGCACAGAGAAAAGTGCAACAATGAATTAGTGGAAATCCAAAATCTCTGTAAATTTTCATTAAAATGTAATAATAATAATAACTTTAAAAACCCAAACCATCTTTCCCAAGCTTATTCTTAAGAGATGCATGGTCAATCCACCTCACGCTCAGCCATAGTGAGTGAGTGGAGACTTGTTGCCACGATGCTGAACAGATTTCAGCAGAGCTTCTAGCCCAAGAAAGAACAGCTTGGACATCTGCTCCTGATGACCAGCCAATGAAAATTCTAAATTGAAGCCATCTGATCTTGAGGATGGAATAGGGCCAGGCAAACTTTTGTTCCATTGTGCATAGTGTCATCATGCTCAGGGCCAAAGTGAAGGCAGCAAACAACCTCAACCACAAAACAAAGTTAGAGCCCTAAAACAGATGATAGTTGTCAACACTGCTCACTCACAGGGGTGTGTGCTGATGAGTGTCAACCTTTGTTCGATGAATGAGTGAATTGAATGAATGAAGGAGAATGCTCTTCTGTGCTCATTCTCTCTATGTCTCCAAAGGACAAATAGGAGCTCCCTCTGGGAGTCCAGCAATCCTTCAAGGGTTTTCCTTTATCAATGTTGACAGCGGGACTGTTTGCACGTCTATTTCAGTGTGTGTGCGTATGTGAGCTGGAATCTCAATGCTCTGCCTTCTATCTGGAGATGGCTTCCATTGAAATGTGTTCGGACCCTATGCAGTGTTAACACAGCTCAGCTGTAGAGTGATTTGTTGTTCCAGGAGAAATTATCAGAACTCTTTGTTCTATTTGCAAAGTATAGGGGCAGGGGAGAGGGAAGAAGATGTATTTGGAACAAAACAGGTTCGAGAAGTGTGCCATTAGGGTATCAGCTGATGGATGAGATAGAAGGTACTTTGCTAGTCTTGCTAGGACTCACAGAGGAGATTCGAAGGACACGCAGATCTTCACAGTCCACACAGTTGGCTCCTAGCTGTATCAGCTACTCTAAGATGCTTACTGTCCTGTGAGGACATAGTGTACTGGGTCTAAGACACAGGCTAAGCCTTCCTCCATCCGCATATTGCTGAGCTTGGACAATATCCTGTCACAAACAGACCATCCGACCCCAACAACACCCCCGATACTAGCAGTCAAGATAGCAAAAGATGTGTTGCATTGGGAAAACTTGCTGTCAAAGACTTCTCCAAAATGCAAAAGAGCAATGATGTCAATGAAAGGACAAGAGCACCTGATCCAAATCATGGCCTTTTGAATTACTAGTTAGGCTTCTCAAAACTGGACAATGAACAAGGATGACAGAAGAATTTAAGTTGTAGTGTTGAGAAGTTGTTGTTGTTAGGTGCTGTTGAGTCTTAGGCGACTCATAGCGACCCTATGAATGAAAGAACTGAGCACTGTTCGTAGTTTCTGGAGGCAAGACATTTCGGAAGTGGATGCCACTTCTGCTTCCAAACTTGTTTTCATCGGGGAACTCCACCAAACACTGTCCAGCATGGGTAACCATTATCACATTTGCCACATCAGTGTCACAGTGTTTAG
>NW_006399875.1:7233796-7250871 GCF_000299155.1 Elephantulus edwardii | reverse complement strand
ACAGACCAGTATTGTATTGACAATTCCACAGACCACCAAAATAACCAACAAACATGTCTTGTAGAAAGTGCAACCAGCATGCTTCTGAGGGGAAAGGATGGTGAGACTCCATTTCACATACGTTAAACATGTTGTTAGAAATAGCTAGTATTTGCAAAAAGACATGCTGCTTAGAAAAGTGAAAGGAAGCAAGAGAGGGGAAGCCCCTCAACAAGGTGGATTGATTCAGTGATTTTCAGAACAGGCTCCACTCAGGCTCAGGCCCCCAGGCTTTCATGGGAGGCACCTGTAGATGAGTTCTGACTGCAAACTTTCCATTAGTTGTTGAGCCCTTAACAGTCTGTGCCTCCCAGGGATTACCCTGCTGCCCATTGCCTTGATGCAACTAACAAGTCTAGGATGATATCCATGAAAATTTGCCTGAAAACTGTTTTTGCACCAGGAACTCAAGAGATTCTAACAAATCAGAATGTCTGGGCTGCCAAATGCCCAGTATCAACCACGAGTGCCCCGCTCACCTTCTCAACCTGACAGCACTCTTCTCTCCTTTCTCCTCTTCCAGCTCTGGTACCGAAGACAGGCAGCAGAACTTCAAAGGGCATCTTGCATCGGGCACATCTTCAGCAAGAAATTTTTTAAATTTTATTTTTGTTACTGGTTTGCATAAAATCAGTTGTCCATACCCATTATGTTTCATTCATATTATCGTGTGCTCTTAAATTAGAACCAAACCATAGCTGACCCTCCAGCAGGTTTTCAGAGGTCCTAAATCACAAGTGAGGATATTACCCATCCTTGACCTATGGAGCAGCTGGTGGATTCAAACTGTGTGCATTTGGGATTGAAGTTCAGCTTCTTACCCCTAGGCTAGCAGAGCTCCCTTTCATTCACATACTTTGTGTTTTACAGCATTAATTACTATGGATCCCTTTTATCCCCTGTCTCATCAAGTCCTCATTGCACCTTACATATTCCTTCGGTCTGTAAGGAGTGCTGAGTAAGAATTTTTATACTGTCTCTGATCCTGCCTCTTTAACTTCATAAAGGTGAGAATTTATAGTGGAAAGAAGAATTACAAAATCCTAAGAATCATGATACAGCCAGGTCGATAACATATTTTGGCGATATCACAATCAATCCGTGACAATCTCTATAATTGAAAGCCAGCATTTTAGCTTGTTAGATCTGTGGAGAGCACAAGCATTAACATGCATGTGAGGACGTCTACTCATAGCCAGTCACCAACACTCAACAGAGTAGGATCCAGGGATTGGAGAAATCCTCCAGGCTCCCACAGAACCTAAGAGCAGGGCAGAGGCAGGGCCATGGATCCAAGACTGAATCTCAAAGTTCTTTTCATGTTATTTCTTAATAGAATTCAGTCCAGGGTCTCCAGGCCAATCATAGCAACAGTGACTAGCAGTCTTAAGTATGTACTTCCCTGTGCTGATCTAAGATAGGACATGCTCTCATACAAAACTCCCAACAAATTTCCAAGTGTCTCACTCTCTTTCTACAGATAAGTAAACTAAATCACCACTGGATTATGCAAATAGTAAGTGATAACCACTGGTGGGGCTGGATTTTGAAACCAGGCAGGTTGATCTCTACCAAACACATCATGTTGTTGTTGTTGTTATGTGCCGTCGAGTCGTTTCCGACTCATAGCGACCCTATGCACAACAGCCCTAAACCCTGCTCTATACTACACCAACCGCACTGCCTCTGACACACCCATCCCGATTGCCCCAGTCACTGAATCGATCCATCTCATAGAGGGTCTTCCCCTCCTGCGCCGTCCCTCCACCCTCCCAAGCATGATGTCCCTCTCCAAGGACCCGTCCCTCCTGGCAACATGTCCAAAGTATGTCAGACAAAGCCCCAGAATCCTTGCCTCCAAGGAGTAGCTTGGTTTAATCCTCTCCAAGATGAATCTGTTTGTTTTCCTGGCAGTCCATGGTACATTCAGTACCCTTCTCCAGCACCACAGCTCAAAAGCATCCACTCTCCTTCTGTCCTCCCTAGTCATTGTCCAACTCTCTGATGCATAACAAGCGATTGCAAAGACCATGGCCTGTATCAGGCGCACCTTAGTCTCCAGAGAGACACTGTTGCTCCTGAGTACCTTTGAGAGGTCCCTAACAGCAGACTTGAAATCACATGCTGGTGCCAGGCACCCAGTGAAGAACCCAGCTCATCTTTTTAATTCCAGGACTCCCCACCACAGCCCCCAGGATGAGCGTTGAGATCCAACCCTGGCATCACATTTGAAGTCTGGGGCTATGTTGGGCTGAGGGAGATGAACTGGGATTCCTTCCAGGCCTTGGAAGCAGTGTTGGCCTTTGGAAAGGCTTCTGCTACCACCTGAGACGAGGCAGCTTTTTTGGGTTAAGCCATGAGCATTTTGGATCCTGTTTTCCTTCTATTTGCTTCTCCTGAGCTCAGACAGAATTGGCTATCTCATCTATTTTTATTTTCAGTGTTTGTGTGATGGGTTTGCAGGGCTCTCCTTCCCTCTCCCTTCACATCGTGATTTTCTTCTCTTCGTTCTAGTTCCCAAGGGGAGCCTGGGTTGAGTTTTACCCAGAATTTATTAATAGCCACTTGTGTCCGACAGCGTGCTGCTATTCCTCTCCTATGAATACTGAGAAGGCTGGGAACACAGTATTCTCTTCAGTTTAAAAAAAAAATTTTAAAAATGAGACAGTGTGTGGGAAGTGTGGTGAATCCGGTTAGAGAAGGGAGAATACTGTATGTGTTATATGAAATGAAAAACACACTGGCCCCCTGAAAAAATTAATCAGACTGCCCCAGCGCATTGAGACCCGCCTCAGCTCTGCCAGAGAGATGCCTCAGAAGGGTTTCAACTCCCATTTTTTTAGTAAGAACTAAAAAAGTCTCGATGCAGCTTGGACATACTACTCCTTGTCACTTTGGGTCGATCATAGCGACCAATGTGACAGAAGACATGGGGCCCTGGACTATTTTATTTCCCAGAGTCAGCTTAGAGACGGTTTAGGGTTTTCCAGGACACTGGTGGCTCCTGGTCTACAAACACTGGCCATCAGCAGACTCACCAGCGTAGGTGTTCTGCTGTCCAGAGTCAGAACAAGCATGTCCATGGATGCACAGAAGAGAAACAGAGTTTAGTATCTATAATGTAGCATTTCCCATACTGGGGCTGTGCAAGCCTGGGATGTATCTGGGAGGTTACTGACTTCAGCTAAATCACTTGCCCCTTTCCTCTCCACTGCCTTACCGTTGTGGTCAAGTGTTCAGTCCAGAAACATAGTTGTTTACTATTATTATTACTAATGATAATTTCCCAAGTTACTCTTTTTCCTATGTGAAGTTTTTTTATTTTAAATTGATTTTAATGAAAGTTTACAGAGACTTTGGATTTCCATTAATTCATTGTTGCACTTTTCTCCCTGTCCAGCCTTCCCACTAAACTTGCTTTTCTTTTTGAAAAGTAAAAGAAAAAATTCGTTCATTCTTTGTCAAGAAGACAAAGATTCTCACCACTGGACCAATTGGCAGCGTCAGGTTGGATGGCGAAGAGATTGAGATTGTTCACAGCTTCAGTTTGCTCGGCTCCACAGTCAACACTCTTGGCACCAGCAGTCAGGAAATCAAAAAGCGTATCGCGATGGGAAAGTCTGCTTTTAGGGACCTCTCTAAAGTACTCAGGAGCAACAGTGTCTCTCTGGAGATTAAGGTGCGCCTGATACAGGCCATGGTCTTTGCAATCGCTTGTTATGCATCAGAGAGTTGGACAATGACTAGGGAGGACAGAAGGAGAGTGGATGCTTTTGAGCTGTGGTGCTGGAGAAGGGTACTGAATGTACCATGGACTGCCAGGAAAACAAACAGATTCATCTTGAAGAGGATTAAACCAAGCTACTCCTTGGAGGCAAGGATTCTGGGGCTTCATCTGACATACTTTGGACATGTTGCCAGGAGGGACAGGTCCTTGGAGAGGGACATCATGCTTGGGAGGGTTGAGGGACAGCGCAGGAGGGTAAGACCCTATATGACATGGATTGACTCGGTGACTGGGGTAATCGGGATGGGTGTGTCAGAGGCAGTGCGGTTGGCGCAGGATAGAGCAGGGTTTAGGGCTGTTGTGCATAGGGTCGCTATGAGTCGCAAAAACTCGACGGCACATAACAACAGTGGGCATAGCTCAATGGTGACTAATTGTGTTAAGACACAGTCTGTGGGAATTATTGTAAAAAAAACACAATATAAATGAAAAACCCTCAAAAATAATGAAACTTTTTTAAAAAGATGAGGGAGAGAATGGTTTAAAAGGGACATGTGATATTGTTATTGTGACAGGAGTTCAGAAGGAAGATAGCATGGTGGAGTAGACCTGGGGGAAGGGATTGTATAACAATGAAAGATCTTTTCTTTCACTTTTGAAAGAGAAGAGCAAACTGGCGGGGGAGGGGTGGGCAGGGAGAATAGTACAACAATGAATCAATGGAAATCCAAAGTCTCTAAATTATCATTAAAATTAATAATAATAAAATAATGATCAGAGTATAGCTTTTCATAGTGTTCTGATGTTATCGAATTAATTTCCTCTAGCTCTGTTGTGTTGTCACTTCTAACATTTCTTGGAGTTACAGAAATTTATAGAATTATCTGTCTTCTCTTTTCTTTTGTTAAGCTTTCCAGTGGTTTGTCAATTTTATTGACCCTTTCGAAAAACCAGCCCCTGGTCTTTTGATGGTTTCAATTGTTTTTCTGTTTTCTATTGCATTCGTTTCAGCTCCTGTCCTTATAATTTCTTTTTTTCTAGAGACTACAGGATTAGATTGTTGTTTTCCTATTTGCTGAAGGTGTTGAGTTAGACCATTCTTCTCCTTCCTTCCTTTTTTATGTCTGTGCCTATCCTGCAGTACTTTTTAAAAAATCTGCTACACTCTTTTATATTGATTCATATGTCATTTCTCTCTTTAAATTCAATTTTTGTCACAGTATCAATCACCCCTTATGACTCAGGCAAACCCCACCAGTCCCACAGCTCAAGCATATCTTCTGTATACTTTTCTTTTTTCCCCAGCAGTACTTTTTAAAATAAGGAATCTTGTTGTTATTGTCACTTGTCATCACGTTGACAATATCTCAGAGCAAGTGAATGTCACCTATCCTGCCCCATCCCCGTTATCCCCAAAATGCTATTGTTATAGTCCACTGTTACGGGCTCTGGTTAATCTATCTTTTACATGATCTTCTTCTCTTTTGCTGACCCTCCACCTCCCCCTTTCCCAACATATCTTTTTCCAAAGATGACCCCTCTTGTCAACATGCCCAAAGTATATGACATGACATTTCAGCATCCTTGCCTGTAAGTAGCGCCCTAGTTCCACTTCCTCTAAGACAGATTTGCTTGTTCTTTTCGGCAGTCCATGAGATAGTCAGGACGCTTCACCAAGACCACAATTCAAAGCCTCAATTCATCGTCAATCATACTCATTCATTGTCTATCTTTAAAGAATAAGGAATTGAAAAAAAAACCTCATCTGCATCTACCTCTGGTTTTGTCCAGGAGGAATCTGTCCACTCTGGCAGGGAGCCTTCCCGCATTAACCAACATGGCCATGAGTATGTTGTCTGGCCAGTTGCCTTCAAATTTAGTGCAACTGATGACAACTCCCTGTGTGTCAGAGCAGAAGTGTGCTCCACTAATTCTGGCCCACCTATCCTCACCCTTGGTCAGTTCGTTCCGCTGTGAGAATTTGCATTTCCCTTGGATGCTAGGAGCTATGCTATCAGTATTTCAAGACCAACAGAGTTACCCATCATGGACAGGCATTAAGACTAATAAAGATTAAAAGATCTGGGGAGTAATTTCTGAAAATCAGTCAGTGGGAACCTTTTGGAATCAGCACAAAACCAACCTTGTCTGACTCATTTGCTATGGACATGTCATCAGGAGGGATCAAGCAATAGAAGAAGACATTAGTGTGGAGATCCAATAGGAGCGAGGGGGACCTGCAGTGACAGGGGTTGGCATAGCAACCACAACTATCAAGTCACATGCTGATGACTGTGGGGTCAACACAGGGCCAGGAAGTGCTTCTTCCTGTGTGTTTAAGGTCACCATGAATTGCTGTTGAGTCAATGGCGGTTATCAAATGGACCAATACGGTGGCTTGGCTTGCTCTCTGCTCAGAGAGCCCTGTTCCAGCCATCCTGCTTTACTACTTGTGCAGTACAATACAGTAGGATGAAAGCCATCCTCCAAGACAAAATGTTTTTGAGAAAGCCTTGTCTTCCTGCCCACTTGGTGGAGTCTGCCTCTGTGCCAGTCTTGCTTTTTACTGTTAGATGTCTGGACCAGAGTTTTGGCCTCTGCGTCCCTGACAAACCAAATTAGAGCAGAAGTAGTAACTTGGCCACCACAGTGGCTGCTGCTGTTTAGACAGGCCCAGTGCTGCCAGACGCAGCTCGGCCAACAGCAGTTCTGCTTCTCTGGACCTGTGACAAAGCCCTTGGGAAGGCCACCACAGTCTGCCACTTCTCACATCCATCCAATGTCTCAGAGAAGCTCTGTCTCCACCTCAGAACAACAGTGATGGTCATCTCCTGAGAGTCTTCCACTAGCCAAGCACTTGGCCAAAGGTTTTTACATACTTGATTATTCATCTTACCAGTCCCTGCGTGATGATCAACAAATCAGTGGTTCAAATACACCTAGGGGCTCCTTGGAAGAAATACCCAATGGATTTGCTTCTGAAAGATCACAGCGTCTGACAACCACATGGAGTGAAATTCTACTCTGATGCATGTGCAGTGCAGTGAGTCAGAATTTACTTGCTGGCAACTGCTTGGTCTGGGGTTTGGTTTTTTGTTCTTTTTTCTTCTTTTTTTGTTACAGCCTTGTACTATTATATTCTTTTCAAAAAGTGGATTTCAGGAAATGTAAAAATCTTCTTTAGTACTGACTGAGTGAGTCAGAGAAAGAATTGGATTGTGGGGTTATAAATTTCTAGGGCAAGGGTGATTTTACTTGAGTCAGAAACTTTGCAGCCTATTGAAACAAGTCAGAGACCTGTGCATGCAGGACTCTGGGGGAGCATGAAACGTCTCCTCAAGAAATGGGGGGGGGGGGGTGAAGGAAATGAACAGGATCCTGTGGGGACCTGAAAAGACAGGGGAATGATGGGCAAGGTCCAATGATGATTTGTTTAATAAAACATAATGCATGAAACACAATGTGAATGAAAACAATGTATTCTAATTTTGTAAATACACTAGTATAATAAAAAGAATAGCATGAAACACAATGCATGTGAACTTTGTAAACAAACAAAAAATTATAATCTTTTAAATCATATTTTTTTAAAAAACAATTTTTTTAAAGTAGGGGAGAAATTAAATAAAGTATAAAAGTAGGAAAAAATAAAGGAATCGTCTTTATGTGAAACACTGTCTAATTTGACACACATCCTCTCAATCTCTTATTAGCCAATGACCTTGGGAAATGACTCTGAGACTTGGATTCACAGACTTTTCAAGGAGAGAATGTCATGAGGTCTGAATTAAATGTGGTAACCTTGAAAGTGCGCACCATGTGGTCATTAAGCTCATTGCAATAGATTCTAACTTGCAAAACTTTTTATTTTCTAAATTTTCAGTTAACAGCCATACATTTTGCTATTTTGGCACCAGAACATATTATGTTGTTGTTGTTAGGTGCAGTTGAGTTGAATACGACACATAATGACAATATGAACAACAGATCTAAACCCTGTCTGATCCTGTGTCATCAACACAACCTTCGACACCCTCACGTGTATTGCTGCAGTCACCATGTCAAGCCATCAGGTTGAGGGTCTTCCTCTCCTTCCAGCATTCCAAGCACGATGTCCCTCTCCAAGGAATAGCCTCTCCTAGCAACATGCCCCAAGTATGTGAGATGAAGCTTTACCACCTCTGCCTCCAAGGAGCACACTGGCTGCACTGTCTTCAAGACATACCTGTTTGATTTTTTCTTTGGGGGGGGCAGTCTATTGGATATGCAGTATTCTAACACCACAGTTCAAAGGCAACCATTTTTCTTCTGTCATCCTTAGTCATTGCCCAGCTCTCAGATGCACAGCAAGTGATTGGAAAGACCATAGTCTGAATCAGGCACACCTTAATCCTCAAACTGTCATCTTCGCTTTTCAATAATTTTAAGTGGTCTCTGACAACAGATTTTCCAAGTGCAATACGTCTCCTGATTTTCTTTTATTGTTATTGCTGTTGTTAGATGCTATTGAGTTGAGTACAACTCATAGCGACTGTATGAGCAAAAAGGTCTGAACTGGGTTCTATCCTGTGCCATCCTCACACTTCCTGACACACAAAAGCCCATTGCAGCAGTCACTATGTCGATCTACCTGGTTGAGGGTCTTCCTTTCCTTTGCCAACCCTCCACCATTCCCAACATCATGTTCCTTTTCAAGGAACAGCCCCTCCTCACAACATGCCCAAAGTATGTGAGGCAAAGCCTCATCATTCTTGCCTCCAAAGAACACTCTGGCTCCACCCTCTCCAGGTAATAACTGTTCTCTTTGCCATCCATGGGATATTCAGTGCTCTTCTCTAATACTACAGCTCAAAGGTGTCAATTCTTTTCTTGTCATCCTTATTCATTGTCCAGCTCTCAGATGCATAGCAAGTAATCAGAAAGATTATGAACTGAGTTAGACACACCTTAGACCTAAAACTGACATCATTACTCCTCAATAATTTGGAGGGGTCCTTAACTGCAGATTTCCCAGTGCAATCTGTCTCCTGATTTTCCAACTGCTGGTACCAAGGATGTTAATTATGGATCCAAGCAAGATGAAGTTGACAGTTTCAATCTGCTTTCCTTGATCTTCTGCAATAAATGCTTCAAGTCTTCCTCACTTTCAGCAAGCAAGGTTGTGGCATTGGCCTAACGCAGATTATTGGTGAGCCTCTCTCCAATCCTGATGCCACACTCCTCTTCATAGAATACAGCTTCTCAGAAAATTTTTTCAGCATGCAGACTAAATAGGTAAGGGGAGAGAATAAAACCCTGACACACCCCCTTCTCAATTTTAAACCATGCAGTGCTCCCATGCTCTGTACAACAGCCTCTTGATCCAGTTATATTGTTGTTGTTTTTAAGTGCCATTGAGTCATAGGTGACTCACAGCGACCCTATGAACGAAAGACCTGGACACTTGTATAACTTTCATTCTTTCTCCAGGTTCATAGGTTTCTGGAGGCAAGCTATTAGGGAAGTGGATGCCACTCCTGCTTCCAAGCTTGTTTTAATCTGGGAGCTCCACCAAACACTGTCTGCCATGGATAACCATTATCGCATTTGACACATTAGTTGAGTTGTTAAGGTGTTATTGTTCATATGTTCAAGCCCATTGTTATAGTCACTGTGTCCTTCAATCTCTTCTCTTTCTCTGACTCTCCACTTTTCCCAGCACAATGTCTTTTCCTGAGGACTTGTCCCTCCTGGGAACATGCTCAAAGTATGTGAGACCAAGTTCCACCATCCTTATAAGAAACACCCTAGTTACACTTTCTCCAAGCATATATATTTGCTTTTCGGTAGTTTGTGAGATATTCAGTACTTTTCATCAACACCACAATTCAAAGGCATCAATTTTTCTCTCATCCTTATTTCCTTGTCCACCTTTCAGGGGCACAGAAAGTGACTGAAAAAAACCCGTGGATTGGATCAGGCACACCATAGTCTTTAAACTGATGTCCATGCTCTTTAGCTGTTTGGAGAGGTTCTTGATAGCAAATTCTCTCAATCCAACTCTTTTGGTTACTTGACTGCTGCAACTGTGGTGTTGATTGTGATTCTAAATAAGATGTTTCTTGACAACTTCAAGCTTTTCTCCATCCATGTCATGATGTTACCTATTGGTCCAGTGGTGAGGATTTTTGTTTTCCTGATGTTGTAATCCATATTAAAGGTTGTCATCCTTGGTCTTCTGTAGCAAGTGCATCGAGCTCTCTTCACTTTCTGCAAGCAAGAGTGTGTCAGCTGCATAATTCAACAGCTTCAAACTCACTTGGCACAAGAATTTCTGAGCAAATTCAACAATGACCAGTGCCTGGAAGCTCTTTCAAACAGACTTTGGCAGGAGTCAACCCAACTCCCTCAATTAATAAATAGGAGAACTCAGACACTTCTTCCAGAACGAAGGTGTTTGTTCTTCAGGCAGTCCATGGCATAGTCAATAAGCTGCACCAACTCTACAACTCACATGCTTTGGGCATGTTGTCAGGTGTGGCCAATCTCTGGAGAAGGACATCATGCTTGATGAAGTGGAAGGTCAGTGAGCATCAGTCTGTGCTCCTAACCTTGGTGTCTCACCTCTGTGCTTGTTAGTTGGCTCCCATTCCATGTTCATTCTCTAGAGCTGTTGTAACAGAAACAGTCAAGGTAGGTGACTTTAAAAACACACTTACTTGTACGGCTAAGCACAATTATTAACAGTGCATCTAAATTCCAAAATCAATCTCCATAATAGTCTATGTGTTTCCTACTGCCAAAGGGGCCCTTTAGAGTAGTGAGAGAAGATCTTCACCCTGAAACCTACAGCGTCCCTTTTCAGCAGGAAGTAGCTAAGAGACACGCCATCCCCTTTTCCTTATGAATCAGGGAGGAGTGATAGGGAATGGCAAAGGACACACTGACAAAGGAGATTAATCAGAACTGACTTTGACAAACACTATGGCAATTGGACAATTAAAACAGACATTTGGGGGAGGGGAGAAGAACGAACTGGGGAGGAGGGTAGAGAAAACAGTACAACAATGAATGAATGAGAACCCAAAATCTCTGTAAATGCTCATTAAAACTAATAAAATGTAATAATAGTTTAAAAAAACCCAACAACCCACACTTACCTGCTCCCCCCCACCACAGTTAAGAAGACTAGAAGTACAAATTCAAGTGTCGTAAGTGTGAGTATTACATGTTGGGCTGCTAACCAAAAGGTCAGTGGTTCAAGTCCATCAGTTTCCCTGTGGTAGAAAGATGAGGACCCTCTTCCCATAAAACTTACAGCCTCAGAAACTGCTAAGGAGGGTCATCATGAGTTGGGATTGACTTGACAGCTGTGAGTTTGATTTAAATTTTTTGACTCGAGGAGAAGGCTTTGTTGACTCTGGGGGTAAATCTTAGTCTCAACATCTCCGGCATTCTTCTCCACATTCTGCAGAGACCTCCAGATTGAGTGTGTATTCCCTCCTGTCTGTACTTTCTCAATTCTGTGCCCATTGTTGTTGTTGTTGTTGTTATGTGCCATCAAGTCATCTGTGACTCGTAGCTACCCTAGGTCCAATAGCTCTGAACTTGGTCTTATCCTGAGCCAGCCTCACTGACTCCAACACACGTAGTCCCATCACCCAAGTTACCGTGTCGACTCATCTCAGTAAGGGTCGTCCTCTTCTGCGCTATCTCTCCACCCCTGCAAGCATGATGTCCTTCTCCAAAGACTGGTCCCTTCTGGCCGTGTGCCCAAAAAATATGAGATGGAATTTCAAAGTCTTTGCCTCCAACAAGAAACTTAAGTTTCACCCTCTCCAAGACAGACTTATTTGTTCTCCTGGATATCCCTGGTATATTCAATACTCTTCTCCAGCAGCACACCTCAAAGGCATCAATTCTTCTTCTGTCATCCTTAATCACTGTCCAGCTCTCTGATGCACAGCACGAAATTGTGAAGACCATGGCCTGAATCAGGCACACCTTAGTCTCTAGACTGATATCCCTGCTCTTTAGCACTTTGGGGAGGTCTGTGACAACAGACTTCCCCTATGCAATTCGTCTTTTCATTTCCTGACTGCTGGTGTCATGTTGATTGTGGATCCAAGCAAGCTGTAGCTCTTAACCTCAATCTCTTCTCCACCTATCATCTGCTCTTTTCATAGCTTAAAAGTGATTAACTTAAAACACATACTACCTTGATAGTCACCTCTTGTCTGTCAGTTTGCTGTACCGTGGTAGCTGTGTGTTGCTTTGATTCTGGAAGCTATGCCACCAATATTTCAAATAGCAATAGGGTCCCCTATAGAGGTTGGGTTTCAGCAGAGCTTTCAAACTAGGAAGCAGGACTGCAAATAAGAGGCCTTTGAAAACTTTTTTTACAATGGAAGAATATTGCTGGGTATTGTGCTGAAAGATGGACCTTTCAGGTTGGAAGGCACTCAAAATGTGGTAGAGGAAGAGCTGCCTCAAAGTAGAGTCTACTGTACCCACACAGATGCACTAATGCTTTCACGCAACAGAGGGTCTTCATTTACTGATGTGACAAGACTCAAATTGAGAAGAAACAGCTGTCAACACCCAATAATATTTAGAACATGGAATGTAGAGTCCTAACAACCTTTGAATGTGTCACAAGTCCTTGTCACTAGACCAATATGCAATTTCATTATACTCGGAGAAAAGATTGAAGTCATCAACGGATTTAATTTTATGTGAATCAACAATCAATATGCAGGATAGAAGCAGTAAAGAAATCAAAAGACATGTTTCAATGGGAAAATCTGTTCTCAGTGATCTCTCCAAAGACCTAAAGAGCAAGGATGAGTTTAAAGACTAAGCTGTCCCTGATCCAAGGAAAGATATTTTCAGTTGCTTCTTATGCATCTGAAAGTTGTACCACCAATAAGGAAGACAGAAAAAGACTCACTACCTTTAATTGTGTTTTGGGCAAAAAAGTATCAATTATACCACAGACTGCCAAAAGAATAAGTAACTATTTTGCAGAAGTACAACCAGGTTTTACCTAAAGGCAAAGATGCTGAAATGTCAACCCACTTACTTTTGGGTGTATTTTCAAGAGGAACCAGTCCTTAGAAAGAGACATAATGCTGGGAAAGGTAAAAGGTCAGAGAAACAGAGGAAGATGCTCAAGGAGATGGATTGATACAGCGATTCTCACAATGGGCTTGACCATGACAGTGGCCCTAAGAATGGCACAGGAAAGGTCAAGCTTCAGATCTTTTGTTCATAGGGCTCCTATGAGTCATGCTTGACCATCTCTGATAGGGTATCATTAACATAACAAAGAAAACCCCTATTCTCAAATGGAATTACATCAACACATATAGAGGTTTGAGATTTCAACCCATTTTGGGGAGACACAATTCATCTCATAACATCATGTACAATAGAACAAAACATTCCCTTATGTGTACATATCTGCACATCATTGGTGTTAACATCAATGCAGCAGTCAGTGTGCAGTGGGCTCCCCTTCCAGCACTGTACCAGACAATATTCCCTTGTTTGCTGTAGGCTTTTCTTTGACTCATTTTAGGAAGTACATTGTTAGGCTGCTCTTTCTGATCTGTCTTAGTCTAGAGTCTCCACTGAAATTTCGGTACCATAGATATTCCAGTGCTTGGGATACAGTAATGTATTTTTCAGTATCATAACCCCTGGCCATACATAAAAGTGATATTGCTGTTATTGTTATATGCCATCAATTCAGCTACAACTCACAGTGACACTATGAACAATAGCTCTGAACCCTGCTCTATCCTGAGCCAATCTCATTGCCTCAGACATACCTAACCTCTCTAGTCCACTTACTGTGTCAATCCATCTCCTCCAGCATCTTTCTCTCCTGCGCTGTCCCTCCACCCTTCCAGGCATATTCTTCTCTAAACACTGGCCCCTTCTGGCTACATGCCCAAAATATGTCAGTCGGAGTCTCAAAATTATTTCCTCCACAGAACTGCTTGGTTTCACCTTCTCCAGGACAGACCTGCTAGTTCTCTTGGCCGTCCACTGTTGTTGTTGTTGTTGTTGTTATGTGCCGTCGAGTCGTTTGCGACTCATAGTGACCCTATGTACAACAGCCCTAAACCCTGCTCTATTCTGTGCCAATCGCATTGCCTCTGACACACCTATCCCGATTACAACAGTCACTGAATCAATCCATATCATAGAGGGTCTTCCCCTCCTGTGCTGTCCCTCTACTCTACCCAGCATGATGTCCCTCTCTAAAGACCTGTCTCTCCTTACAACATGTCCAAAGCATGTCAGACAAAGCCCCAGAATCCTTGCCTCCAAGGAGTAGCCTGGTTTAACCCTCTCTAGGATGAATCTGTTTGTTTTCTGTTTGTTTAACCCTCTCTAGAATGAATCTGTTTTCTGTTTGGCCGTCCATAGCACATTCAGAACTCTTCTCCAGCTCCACAACTCAAAGACATCAATTCTTCTGCAATCCTTGATCAATGAGTGGTGACTCATTCTGGGTTTGTTGTTGTTATGCACCATAGAGTTGAAACTGGCCAGTGGGTGACCCTCCAGTGGATTTTCAGAGGCTGTAAATAACACAGGAGATTTCCCACTTTTCTCCTGTGGAGCGGCTGGTGGACACTAACCGTGCTCCTTTGGATTGACAGCAAAGCTTGTTACACTAGGACCCAGGCTCAATTTTTGGTCAAGGCATCTCAGCTACCACTTATCTGCCGCTGGAAGCTTGCTTGTTGCTAAGAAATTACACAAGTCAGAGTAGGAGACCTATACTTAAACCAGGAGCAGTCCTCAGAACAGGGCAAGGAAACACTGCATAGCTCAAAATTAAGAAAGAAGCGTATCTCCCAAGTCCAGGCAGCTTAATAGTTTTTGTAAGGTGTCATCAGCATCAGCATGGATGGTGAAGAGATTGAGACAGTTAGCAGTTTTAGTTTACTTGGCTCCACAGTTAACACTCTTGGGAACAGCAGCCAGGAAATCAAGAGAAGAATTCTATTGAGAAAGTCAGCTGTCAGGGACCTCTCCAGAGTACTGAAGAGCAACAACGTCAGGGTGGACACTAAGTTGTGCCTGATCCAGGCCATAGTCTTCAAAATTGCATGCTCTCCATCAGAGAGCTGGACAGTGACTAGAGATGGTAGAAAGAGAATTGATGCCTTTGAGCTGTGGTGCTGAAGAAGAGTGTTGAATATACCATGGACTGCTAGGAGAACAAACAGGTTTGTCCTGGAGAAGGTGAAGCCGGAATGCTCCCTGGAGTGAAGGATTCTGAAGCTTCAGATCTGACATATTTTGGGCATGTTTCAAGGAGGGACTGGTCCTTGGAGAGGGACATCATGTTTGGGAGAGTGGAGGGACGGCGCAGGAGAGGAAGACCTTCAATGAAGTGGATCGAACCTGTGATTGGGGTGGTGGGAGTAAGTGTGTTGGAGACAGTGAAGTTGGCACAGGATAGAAGCAGGGTTTAGGGCTCTTGTACATAGAGGCACTATGAATCACAAGAGACTCGACGGCACATACTAACAACAACAACAACAACTGAGAACTGAGATACACTGTGAGTATCCAGCAGAGTCGAGGCCAGTGACAGTGCTAAACGTCGAACCGTGCACAAGGCTGTGCCCATCACAAGGAGTTCTCTGGCCCAGAATGTAACTGGTGCTGAGTTAAAAGACACCAGTCCACAGGGAGGAGCGAGAGGCTATAGTGGCCTCAGGTCTGCATCTTCTCACGCTGAACACGTAGAAGAGAAGGTGCTGCGTGCGGACCTGAGACCCTGCCCCGCCCACCAGTGCCCAGCCATCACCTCTGGACCTCATCGGCACACGCCACTCCTGTTCCAGGTTTGCTTGGTAGATCTGGTCTTATCAAGAACAGTCAGATTGAAGAACAGGCTAAAGCCTTGAAAAACAAAATCTCTAGAGAAACTGAAAAGCTGGTAGGAGAGAGAATGAAGAGAAAGTGTGTGATATTTGCAAAGTGCTGGAACTTGGCACCTAAACTATAGTCATGCACGACTACTAATCCATGAAAAATTAATTCCCTATTTTATTCATTAGTAACTGACATAAAAAAAAGAGAGAGAGACACTCAAATAATTTTGTCCATCACCAGCAGGCCTACTGAGCCACTGTCGGGGAGGGAGGTGAGTGGAGCTGTCCATCACAGAGGCTGTGAGGCAGAAAAAGAGTCATTTCAGCGAGCTTGCAAATCGTCCCAACCTCAGCCTGTTTTTAGCCCTTTTTTTTTCTACTTAAAAGCAGTCAAGGTCCAGCTAGATGGCAAGAATCCTTCTGGAAATTCGAAGATAGAAGGTTTATTGGTCTGCTTCAGACCAAAAGAGAGGAAATAAGACAGTGGTCACAAAGAAAATTAAGCACGTGTTTCTCACCTCCTTGCCTAATGAATGAAATAGCCAGGCAAGGCGGCCATGCTCGCAGAGGAAAATGAGCTGTAAGTCACTTGATTTGCAGCCCTTGGTGATGGAGGGAGCAAGGGAAAGGGGCTCTGGTTCCCCAGCCAATGAAAGGAGCTGCCTTTTTTGCAAAAAAAAAAAAAAAGCTGGGGTCTGTTAATCTGGCCTGGAATGTCTGTTGTGAAGACTGAGCCTTTAATTCCTAATAACGGCAGACATCTAATTCCTGTGGGGAGCTTGGAAATTAGTGGAGGAGAACCTCTGGTTCCATTTCGAGTGAGGCAGCATCTCCCGGGTGTGACAAGTATTAGCAGGAGCCGGCGGATGTTTTATGGAGAGCGAGGTTGCTCAGATGTCATCGTATGAGTTAGAGAGAGAGTCCTTTCCTGTAAAGAACATTTCAAGGCAGAGCTGGGGAGCTATATCATTCCCTCTTCTCTGCCTATGACGGACCGCTTCTGAAGAAGAACTATGAGCTGGAAAGGTTCCAGCGGTTGGTTTGTTGGGAGCTGTTTTTGGGGTGGTTTTTTTTTCTGCCTAGTCACTTCTTGTTACTTTCTGAAGTTCCCATTCTCCCATTTCACCAAAGCCCATTTTCTCTAAAGATAGTTAAGAAAGATAAGGCTGTCAGTTTGATGATGAAAGACATCTGGCTCTCCAATGATGACAGTTCTAAAGCAAAAATTATCACCACCACTCTAATAGGGAACTCTAGTGGCTTGCTGTTACTGCTTGTTGCTGTTGAGTCACTTGAATGTCCATCTCCACATACCCTAAACCAGAAGAACTGGATGTCCACTCCCATTGCTGACCACTTTAAAAAGGGATCCCAATAATGAGTTCTGGGTATTGTTGTTCTTATGTGTCATCAAGTCACTTGCAACTCGT
>NW_006399875.1:7229630-7231406 GCF_000299155.1 Elephantulus edwardii | reverse complement strand
AACAACATGCATTGTGTTTTGTATAGTCTTTCATTTCTATTTCATTCATTTATCTGGTGGACTATTTACTCTCTTAGCATCATCTTCCTAATAACTACTTTTGTGAAAGTGTGTAAGCCAGCTACTTCATGCCTGCTGCCTTAATATGCCCCTTAAATGTCGCTATGAGTCGCCTGTGACTCAACGATATTTAATAACAATAATATCAACACAGAGAGAGAGAGATCAACTGGCCCAGTGAACAGAAAGCGCTGCTACCAAGCCAAAAGTGGGTGACTTTTAATCCACAACCCTCGGGCCTGTCTTTCATTGTGTTTGTACAGACATTCCTCTAGGTTGTATAGCCCATGTATTCCTCTAGGTCATATAGCCCATGTGTACAAGTTGCCGTACTGCGGTCACTTGTGGTTGAACACTGTGACACTGATGTGTCAAATGCATTAATGGTTGGCTACCCAATGCAGACAGAGAGTAGGGTGGAGCTCCCCGATTAAAACAAGTTTGGAAGGAGGAGTGGCATCCACTTCCATAACAGCTTGCCTCTGGAAACCCTATGAACCTGGAGAGAGGATGAAAGGCACCCAAGTGTCGAGGACTCGCCTTCATAGGGTCGCTATGAGTCACCTGTGACTCGATGGCACTTAACAACAACAACAAGATAGCCAGTGGCTGATTTGTCCATCCCCATCAAACCAGTTCTCTGTGGAAACAAGTCCCTTTTACTGAAGGATCCTCTCTTCAACCTGGAAACTTTGAGCATCTGCATCCACAAGTCCAGTCCAGAGCAAACCATCAGGTTGCAGAAATCCAGCCTCGCTCACAGGATGGATCAGTGTCTCTTCATCTGGTTGGGGTCTAGTCACCCTCAGCCATCTGTGGCCAGGTTTAAATGGGCATCAGTTGCAAGCTCAGGAGTCCACACTGCTCTCTGTGCTCCAGACCACTTTGCCTCCTCACTCAGCCCGAGCCCACACACGGGGCCAAGTCAACAAGCCAGGAGTCCTCACAACTGTCTAGATTCTTCAAGTCGACTTCCCATCACTGCTCATTCACACATCTGTGTATGCTAAGTGGGCAGCGCTGAAGGAACACGTCCAAGCTCAGCCTGTGCTTCCATTGTTTTATTCCTCCCACTTCCACTCCTGGGGGTCCCCGTGGTCGCTGTGAGTGAGCAGGCTTCAACCTCCAGACTTGGAAAGTGGGCTTTGTAAAATTAAAAAAATAAATAAATAGATAGATAAATAAATAAATAAATGAGCAGCCCAATTTCCTCCTCTCCAAAATAGACCCGTGTGTTTTCTTGACGGTCCATGGTATGTTCAAGACTTTTCTCTAGCACCACAACCCAAAGGCAAAAACACTTCTTCTGTCCTCCTTAGTCATTGTCCAGCTCTCTGAAGCATAGCAAGTAATTGTTAAGACCATGGCCTGGATCAGGTACGCCTTAGTCTCTAGACTGACACTGTTGCTTCTCCGTACTCTGGAAAAGTGCTTAATAGCAGATTTACTTAATAAAATTCATCTTTTGATTTCCTGCCTGCTGATGTGAAGAGCATTGATGTGAAGCAGAACGAGTTGTTGTTGTTGTTGTTGTTGTTATGTGCCGTCGAGTCACTTGCAACTCATAGCGACCCTATGTACAACAGCCCTAAACTCTGCTCTGTGCTGAGCCAATTGCACTGTCTCCGATACACTCATCCCAATTACCCCAGTCACTGAATCAATCCACCTCATAGAGGGCCTTCCTCTCCTGCACTGTCCATCCACCCTCCCAAG
>NW_006399875.1:7227260-7229083 GCF_000299155.1 Elephantulus edwardii | reverse complement strand
GCCCTCTGCAGCAAGTGCTTCAGGTCCTCCTCAGTTTCAGCAAGGAGGGTTGTGTCATTTGCATAACACAGATTGTTGATAGATCTTCCACCAATCCTGATACCACATTTCTCCTCATAGAGCCCAGTCTCCTGGATAAACTGTTCTGCATACAGGTTGCTGTTGAAAACCTCAATCTCTTCTCCATCCATCATGGGACTGCCAATCGGCCCAGTGGTGAGGATATTTGTCTTCTTGACATTGAGCCTCAATCCATATTGAAGGCTGCAGTCCTTGACCTTCTGAAGCAAGTGCTTCAGGTCCTCCCCAGTTTCAGCAAGCAGGATTGTGTCATCTGTACAACGCAAGTTGTTGATGGTAGGATTAGATTTTTCACAATGTTGAGTCTTCCTATCCACAGACAGGGAATATTTTTCCATTTGATTAGGACTCTTATTGTTTCTTGGAGTAATGTTTTGTAGAAACAAGATATGTATAACTCTTCAACAGGGGAGGAGGAGAAAGGGTGGAGAAGAGGGGAGAGAGAATCACGAGGACAGCAGAGAGTAATGGGGGTCTGAGAAGGAATAGGCAAGGTGCGGTGCAGACCTATTGAGATGGGAGGTAAAAGTCAGAAAAATAGTAATCAGCTATTATAGAAAACAAACCGTATAAAAATGATGATATGAAAAAATGCACATGGATGAAACTGTGTATATATGAATTATTGATTAAGAGTGATTGTATAAAACACAGTGTAAATGAAAGGGAGGGGTGAAGAGAAAATACAGTGAAGTGTGTAATTCTGTCTGGCACAAGGCTGTTCAGATGTGGAAGACTTCAAGGGGAAGCCTTTAAATAAATGTTAACAGGATTTGGAGCTTTTAAAGACGAGTCAGCGTAAAAGGGAAGCTTCAAAGGTTCATTTAAGGAATGATGAGAGGTCCAAGGGCATTGCAAGTAATGAAAGTCTGTGCAGGAAAGACCTCTTCAGAGACGCCTCATCCCAGGTTGGATGGTTTCTGCGTGTCTTCATGCTTCAGCACATCCTCACCATCACTCTCATAATATCCCCTTGGATTTTGCATTTCCTTCACTCATTTACCCCATCACTCTACCATTACAAAACTGTGCTAGTCACAGTGTGGTGTGCTAGGTGTTGTTGGGTCTTACTAAGTTGGTTCTGATCATAACGTCTCCATGAACAACAGAAGAAAACACTGTTCTGCCCTGTACCATTCTCAGTCCCTGTGTCAGCCACCATCTGTCTGTCGACTCGTCACACAATGATGGCTTATGTGTTGCTGGGAGCGATATTACTGCTATTTCAAATACCTACTGGGTAACCCATAGTGGACTGCGTTCATCGGACCTTCCAGGCTAAGATAGACTAGGAAATAGGACTGACTGCCTACTTCAGAAAGAAGTGGATGGTGAAAAACTTAAGAATTGTAGCAGCTGAGTTTAAGGAGTTTGGATTTCCCCTCCACACACACACACACACCATTGGTGAGAGAGCTTCCCATTGGTGAGAGAGCTTCAACAATGGATTTTAAAACAAGGGTGATTTGTTCAGAGCTGAACTTCAAAAAGAAAAATCTAAACGAATGGATAGAGAAGCTGTGTTATATTCACACAATGAAATACTATGCTGCATTGAAAAAACAAGGAACTCATGCAATATTATTCAAAATGGGTGACCCTGGAGGACATTATGCTGAGTAAAATATCTCAGTCACAAAAGGACAAATACTGCATAGTGCCACTGTTGTAGAATGAGGCTTACATAAGGGTGGGGGTAAGACTGAGAAAAACTGGATAAATTATGTTACTGCATTGAAGCC
>NW_006399875.1:7212290-7221178 GCF_000299155.1 Elephantulus edwardii | reverse complement strand
GCATTGAAAAACAAGGAACTCATGCAATATTATTCAAAATGGGTGACCCTGGAGGACATTATGCTGAGTGAAGTATCTCAGTCACAAAAGGACAAATAGTGCATAGTACCACTATTGTAGAATGGGACTGACATCAGGGTTGGTGTGAGATCGAGAAAAATTGGATAAATTACATATACTGCATTGAAACAGATGAGGGAGAGAACAGTTTAAAAGCGACATTTGATTGGGTATTATGGTGATGACAAGAGTCCAGAATGAAGCTTGCATAGTGGAGTGTACGGGGTGGGGGCGGGGGGCAATTGTATACCAATGAAGAAATTTTTCTTTTACTTTTGAAAGAGAAAAGCGAACTGGGAGGGGAGGGGTGAACAGGGAGAGAAATGCAACAATGAATGCATGGAAATCTAAAATCTCTGTAAATGTTCATTAAAATTAATAAAAGAAAATGTAAAAGGAAAAAAGAAGAGAAAAGAGACAACAGATCACACTTCCATCCTTCTAGAAGTCTTAAGGAAGTTAAGGACGGAACATCTTTCAAGATCACAGATGGAAATCCAGAAACAGCCAGGAACAATCCATGATAAAAAAAAATCCCAAAATGACATGAAAGGGTCTCCATATTTGTCTCCTTCCTTTACCTGCATTTCAGGTTTAAAGACTAAGGTGCTTCCGGCCCAAGTATTTTCAACTGCGTCCTATGTGTCTGAATGTTGAACAATGAATAAGGGAAACCAAAGATTAATCAACGTCTTTGAATCGTGCTGTCTGCAAAGATTATTGGATGTATCATGGACTGCCACAAAGAACAAGCAGCTCTGTTTGGAGAAAGTGCAACCAGAGTGCTCCTTCGAGGCGAGGATGGTGAAACTCGTTCTCACATACTCTGCGCATGTTATCAGGAAGTGCTAGTGCTTGGAAGTAGACATCATGTTTGCAAAGGTGGAGAATCAGTGAATGACATTAAGACCCTCAAGGAGATGGATTGACAGTGACTATAACATTGGACTTGAGCGTATGAGACATCAGGAGGAAGGCCCAGGATAGAGCAGGATTCCAATCTAGTGTTCATAGGGTTGCTCTGGATAATAATCACCTCGATGACACCTAACAGCATCAAGAACAACAACCTGCAGTCCATAGCCTACTCTAGGATACCAATCAGTCTTCTTGTTACATTATATTGAAAACAATCACACACATGTTGAGATTTCTTCCCCAGAGAGAAAGTCCCTCAAGGTTTGTCCCTCAAGTCCTGAAAATCTGATCCAGAGACAAACGAAAAGACATTAGTTTATCAGGACAGGAAACTTACTGACCGGGAGAAAGCAGCAGTGACGCACAAATCCGGTGTTGCTGGGCTGTAGACGATGGGAAAGGCAGCTAGGTGTTTTATATTCCTGCCAAAGCAACCCCAAATACGTCGCAAAATCAGGAACTGACTGATGGGAACATGGTAGCAGGCCAGAGGCAGCTTAGTCGATGAAGGAAACCCAGCCACCTGCTTGATAAGGGAGAACGGTCAGCTTGTCCTCATTCGGAGAAGGAAACTGAAAAACAAGCCTGATGCAAAAATACATCTGTGAGTCAGCCAGCTTAGCAAAAGTGTAGCCCTTTGGGGACATTCATTTATAGGCTGTACCATATAACACAGCTCTTATGTGGCACCTACTTAAAGGTGCTCTATTAGCCTGTGGGTGTGTATATAAGCGGGTGGCCTATCTCCCAGCAGGCCAGGACGGTGCTGTCTGGGACCTTCCTTCTTTTCTGGCAGCCTCAGACAGACTCAAGCCTCAGATGGAAAAGAAACACCAGGTGTAGCTTCCATTGCAGCTTTTACAAGGTTCTAATTCAGAACAGAGTCACCCCGTCCAAGCTTAAACCTGCTCCCCCCTCAACCCTGAGGGAAAGCTGGTGTCTTTCCTGATTCAAACAATTGCAAACGTGAAGCAGGAGTCGAGGACAGTTACTAGAAGACAATTCCAATGTCTAGGGCCATATCGCTGCAGGACGCTCTACGTATGGGTCTGAACGCCCTCCACTGAGCAGGCATGTCTCTGCTTCTCAACATCCCCAACAGGTCCCTCTGTTCCTACCTTAAAGCCCACTCTCTCTTTCATCTCTGATGAAATATTTATTGAGCAACTGCTTCCAGCAACAGAGGGGCTTTGACCTCTTGCAGAGCTGGGCATCTGGCTCCAGAGACAAGGCAAACACCTCTGAAATATTCAGCAGTGGCACAAAGACCAACACAAGTGATTCAGAGACAATGAAACAGTGAAGCTCAGAAGAAGGGGAGGTGACTAAGGGCTGGTGTAATGAGGGGAAAGTTTCTAGAAGACACCAGACCAGGGAAACAGCAAACACCTGGAATGAGCACAGATAAATGTGAACAGGTGGAGCTTGGAAGAAGGTTTGCAGAAATACCGAGGTTATCCAAAGCCAGAGGAGACAACTTGGGTCTACGAGGCAGGAAAGGGCTTTAGGAGAGGCAGCACCCCCAAGGAACCCAAACTTCAGTGAGCAGTACGTCACTCAGTCCTCTCTTGGCAGAAATTCCCATTGGATTCTCTATATAATAAAGATTAACTTGAAGACTTCAGGTACACCGGAAACCAGTTAAAGTACTTTCAGCAGCAGTAGTAGTATTGTGGCTTGGATGGGAGATTACAGTGCAAATTTGTCTTCCTTTCAACACTGTGTACATCCCATGTCTCATGATACGGTGTTAGTTTCCATTTGCTTGATGTTAACAACCCTTTTCCCACTGCCTCCCTAGGTTTCTTATATCCATTTGTCTTTTTTTTTTCCCCTGTCATTTTCTGGCTCTTTCTGAGCTTTGTTTTGGGGTGAATGCTGCTTTTTTGTTGCCTTGTATAGTTCAGTGTACTTGTACACAGTTAAGAAACACATCCTCAGAGTAGGTGATATTGTTCACTTTAAAGGTCGAGGGAGCGCTGCTGGCCTAACTGGTAAAGAGTTGTGCTACTAACCCAGAGGTACATTGTTCAAGACAACCAGCCGCTCCAAGAGAGAGAAATAATGGGCAGCTTTCTCCTGTGCAATTTGCATCCTCTCTGAAAACCTGCTGGACGGTCAGCAATGACTTGATTCCAACTTGATGGCAGTGAGAGAAGGTTGAGAGATACAGGTCTTTCTGTTATTTGGCTGAAAGTTGATTCTCAGGGGTGAGCTTAGTTCTAGGTTCTAAGGGAGACTCACAGATAGAGGAAGACTCATTAACAACCTGCTTTTTGCAGAAAACACAACCTTGCTCACTGAAAATGAGGACTTGAAGCGCCTGCTGCAGAAGATCAAAGACTACAGCCTTCAGATGAATCACACATCAACGTCAAGAAAGCAAAATTCCTCACCAGTGGACTAATAGACAACATCATGGTAGATGGAGAAAACACTGACACTGTCAACAGTTTCATCTTACTTACATACATAATCAACACCCTCGGTACCAGCTGTCAAGAGATCAGGAGGGATATTGTTGAAGAAGAGTACGGAATATTCCATGACTTCCAAAGAATAAATAGATATCACCTGGGGATGTGAAGCCAGAATGCTCCTGGGAGACAAAATAGCCAGGTTTTGATTCATATAAGTTGGACATGTTGCTAAGAAAGGCTATTTCTTAGAGGCATCATTCTTGGAAAGGTGAAGAATCAGTCAATGAAAGGAAGACTTTCAATCAGATAGACTGACACAATGACACAAAGGGCTCAGGTGTGTGAGAGATTGTGGAGATGGAACAGCACAGAACAGGGTTCAGATCTGTTGCTCTGAGGGTTGCTATCAGCCATACTTGATTAAATGACCCTTAACAAGGTCCATCGTTTCAAGATTCCACCAGTCTCTTTCACATTGGTAAGTCTGGTAGGATTTTTGTTTAATTTTTCTACTTTTTTATTTACAAAATTCAAATACAAATTTGAACAAATTCTTTCAATTTCCCTCACACCCCTGTCCCCATAAAATTGTACAACCCAGTGATTAATCCCCCTCATCCTCCTGTATATCCACATCCCTCTGCTTCCAACCTCTCCCACCCCTCCTGTATCCTTATACTCATTCTACAATAACGGTTTTATACAATACTTATCCTTATGTAACTGAGTTAGTTCACTCAGCATAAAGCTGTCCAGTTCCTCCCAAGTTAGGTAATAATTTACAAAGTTATTGCTCCTGTGTGCTGCATAGTATTCCATTGTGCGCATAACTTCTCAATCCATTCATTTGTGATTGGACATTTGGTCTGTTTTCATGTTCTTGCGATGGTGAATAATGCTGCTATGAACATTGCTATACAAATCTCAGTTGGTGCCTCAGTTCTCATTTTCTCAGGTTATATTCCAAGTAGTGGAATATCTGAGTTGTATGGAATTTCTATGTTCAGCTTTTTGAGGAAACGCCAAACTGACTTCCAAAATGGTTGCACCATTTTACAATCCCACCAACAATGTATAAGAGTTTCTTTCTCACCACATCTTCTCCAGCATCTATTATTTGCTTCCCTGTTAAACTTTGCCACTCTTACTGGAGTGAGATGGTACCTCATTATGGTTTTGATTTGCATATCTCTTATTGCCAGTGATTTGGAGCATTTCTTCACGTGTCGGTTTGCCATTCAAATATCTTCCTCTATGAAAATGCTTTCTGTGTCTTTTGCACTTTTTATAATTGGGTTATCAATCTTTTTCTTGTGGAGGCCCAGGAGTATTCTGTAAACTTTTGTTATAAGACTGAGATGAAATTACCAAATGTTTGTTCCTAGTCTGTAGGTTTTCATTTCACCCTGTTGGAAAAGGTTTTGATGTGCATAGAGATTTCATCTTCAGAAGGTCCCATGCATCAATTTTATCCTCTTTAGATTGTGCATTTCTGGTTGTATTGGTTTCTTATTATTTTCAATATTGTTCTCTCTAGACATGTTGTGAGCAGAAGATAATTACTTTAATTATACTAATGGGCTCCAAGACTCTACTGCTAGAAAAGTTACAGTTCTCATTTTTATAAGGTAAAATGTAATAAAAGACTAGACAGTCCAGAAACATATATGTATATAGATAGATATGGATATTGATATAACATTACTCAATTTATGACAGAAGTAAAAGGAAAAAGATAAAAATTTCAGTAAATGGTGCCAGGCCAATTGCATAGCTAGAATAGCTATATTGTTAAAAATTACTCTTAATTTCTTGCAACAAGACTCAAAATCTATTCTAAGTGGGTTATGCACTTAGATTATTACATAGAAGATTTATATGGAATGTTTATGGGGTTTCTATGAGTTGTACTCAACTCAATAGCACCTGACAACAATATCTAATTATACATAATACTTATACAATATGAATAATTTTTTCCTTCTATGGTACCTAATAGGTGTAATGAAAAAGATATAGAAACACTCTAGGATCTTCCTATTTAGTTGATAAGCTCCTTCTCTTAAAGTAAGGAACCTTAATAAAAAAAATAGCTGTGTCTCAGTGGTTAATCAAAAGGTCAGTGGTTTGAACCCATCTTATGACTGACTCCAACAAAGAATTAACTGATCATCTGATTCCATAAATATCACAGCCTGAGAAACCTTTTAGGGTCTTTCTATTATATCCAGAAGGTTGCTGAATCAACATCAACTCAAAAGTACAGAACAACATTTTAAAGCAGCACATCTTGGCCTTTCTTTTCAAAATGTTGACTCCAGAATAAAGAGACAGTTAAAACACCAGGCACCACTGCTGTTGTTGTTATGTGCCATCAAGTCGCTGATCCATGAACAATAGCTCTGAAACCTGCCCTGTCCTGAGGCAATCTCACTGACTTGATACACCTACCCCCATTACCCCATTCGCTGTATCAATCCATCTCATCTGGGGGTCTTCCACTTCTGCACTGTCCTTCCAGCCTTCCAAGCATGATGTCCTTCTCCAAGGAATGGTCCCTCCTGGCCACATGCCCAAAGTATGTGAGATGGAGCTTCAAAATCTTTGCCTCCAAGGAGAAACTTGGTTTCACCTTCTTAGGCTTATTTTTTTTCTTGGCAGTCCATGGTATGTTCAAGACTCCTCTCCAGCGCCACAAATCAAAGGCATCAATTCTTCTTCTGTCATCCTTAGTCATTATCAAGCTCTCTGATGCATAACAAGTAATTGCAAGACCATGGCCTGAATTAGGTGTATCTTGGTCTCTAGAAAGGTCCTTGACAACAGATTTACCTAATGCAATTCATTTGTTTTTAAATTTTTTTTTTTAATTTCCTGACTTCTGGTGCCAAAAGTATTGACTGTGAAGTCGAGAAAACTGTAACTGTTAACAACCTCAATCTTGTCTCCATCCATCATGGTGCTGCCAATCGGTCCAGTGGTGAGAATAATTGTCTTCTTGATGTTGAGCTTCAATTCATATTAAAGACTACAGTCCTTGACCTTCTTTGGCAAGTGTTTGAGATTCTCCTCAGTTTCAGCAAGCAAGGTTGTGTCATCTGCATATTGCAGGTTGTTGATGAGTCTTCCTCCAATACTGATGTCACCTCCTCATAAAGCCCAGGCTCCCAGAAGATCTCATTTGCATAAAGATTGAATAGATTTTAACTTATTCTCAGTGATTGATTTATGAGTCTTTTCTCTTTCCTCTCTGTGTCCCAGCATTTGAAAAATTCTCTGTAGAAGGGGAGCATGTGTCTGTCTGGAGCATCACCCTGTTTTCCGCAAGAGAGAAGTTTCCACAAAAGGGAAGGCACACTCAAGGTGAGAGCAGAGAGGGAGAAATTTACTGTAAATTCACTCCAGCAATAGTTCAATTATGATCCATTGTGAAAATTACAATATAAATGTGTTGGCAATATTTGTAAGAGTTTTACATTTTTTGTTGTACAAAATTGCATGCATATACAGTTATATTTAAAGTATAAGAGAACTCTAGAGGCGTGTTGTTATTGTTAAATGCTATCGAGTGAGGTATGACTCATAGTCACTCTACAGACAGCAACCTAAACTCTGTCCTATCCTGGCCATGCTTGTCATCTGACACACTTTGGCTCATTACTGAGGTCATCATGACAATCCTTCTTGTTGCAGGGTCTTCCTCTCTTTCGCTGACCCTCCATCTTTGCAGTAATGATGTCCCTTTCCAAAGAATGGACTTGCCTATCTACATGTTCAAAGTATGAAAGACTAAGCTTTGCTTTTAAGGAGCACTCTGGCTGCACTTTTTCCAAGACATAGCTCCTTATTCTTTTGGCTATTCATGGAATATTAGGCACTCTTCTCCAAGACCACAACTTAAAGGCACCCAGTTCTTCTTCTTCTGTCATCCTTACTCATTGTCCAGATGTTTAGTAGAAGTAAGTGAGGACTTCATGGGAATTGATTTGGCCTCGTAGATGTTGCTGATGGGGACTGTTCCCCTTTGTGAGGTTAACTGAGGTCAGGTGTGGCCATTCCCATACCACCTATACTCTTATTGAAATAATATGTTTTTATATACATAGCATGTTATGAGTAAGAAAGAAGACATCATACTTAGTAAAGAGCTGATGGGGGAAAAAAAGAATACCCTTAATGAGATGGATTGACACAGTTGATGGCTAAAACGAAAGGATCAGACTCATCAAGGAAAATGAAGATTGTGCACAGTGTTTCATTCTGTCATGTAAGAGGATTACTATGAGTTAATATTGGCTCCGACAGCACCTACCAATTCATACCAAAGCACTAGCCATCCCAGTATTTTGTAGGTGAATAATTCAGGGGCATTTATTATGCTCATGTTGTGGTACCATCAATACTATACAATTTGATATTTTTTCATCACCCTTAATGAAAGTTCAATGTCCCTAAACAATGATTCTCACTTTTCCTTCTTTTCCCACCTTTCTCCCAAGTCACTGATACATTGACTTTTAACACAGATTTTAAAACTTTCTTTTAGCAAATGGGGGGGAGGGGTTTGTGTGGGGAGAAGGGTGCAACAATGAATGAATGGAATCCCAAAATCTCTGTAGATGTTCATTTAAATGAAAAATAAACAACCTAAATTAAAAAAAAAAACAACTTTCTTCTACAAACTGGATATGGGCTAAAACTCTTTCTCTGGGTATTCAATTGCACAAATCTTGGTCTTTTCTTTTTACAGCAGCTCAGAAAATGAAAACTTAGACTACATCCCTAAAACAAAACTAGAACTTCATCTATGAAGTCAATTCTGATTCCTAATGGCCCTGTGTACAGAAAAGAAATTCCTCATACATAGAGTGTCCCCCCCTCTCCCTCCAGTGCACCTGACCAATATAATACATTACTGTCAAGTAGATTCTGAGTCCTAGGGATCTTCTGGCAGGTTTCTGAGGCTACAAATACTGCTGGAGGAATCTGTTTATATTTCTCTATTGCAGCCACTGGTGGATTTTAAATGAGCCACCAAAGCTATTTAAGTGCCTGGACTGCAGATACACTCGTTTCCATCTTCAGATAGCAGTCTCTCAGGAAGAAAGAAGATCATAAATAAAGAAATAAAATATAAGACCTGTGTCCCAGTCTTCTGATGACAGTTTCTCCAGCATGTTCCAATGAACACTTGTTAACTCTGACAAGGAGAGCTAGTTTAAAATTAGTTCCTTATGTTAGCTTTTGTTATTATTGTTAGGTGTTGTCAAGTCTAGTATGACCCACGTGACCCGGTGAATAAGAGATCTGAACCCTGTCCAATCCTGTGCCATCCGCATCATATCTGACATACTTGAGCTCATTGCTGCAGTCACTCTGACAATCCATCTCGTTAAGGATCTTCCTCTTTCAGCTACCCTCCATTGTTCCACACATTACATCCCTTTCCAAGCAATAGCCTCTCCTGACAATATGCCCAAAGTATATGAG
>NW_006399875.1:7210151-7212190 GCF_000299155.1 Elephantulus edwardii | reverse complement strand
GATTGATTCAGTGACTGGGGTAATCAGGATGGGTGTGTCAGAGACAGTGCGATTGGCACAGGACAGAGCAGAGTTTAAGGCTGTTGTACATAGGGGTCGCTATGAGTTGCAAGCGACTCGGCAGCACATAATAGCAACAACAACCACCTTCACATTGACAGCAGAAATCCGTATCACTAAGCCACCAAAGCTTTCTAAGGAACAGTTCTTGGGGAAGACTAATGGCAAGATGTCAATGGTTCAACAAGCAAGACTGGGTACTCAGCGTTCTCCAGGGATGAGCCAAGGGAAGGCTCCCACTGCAGACACTACCAGGGGAGAAGGACCCCCTGCCCCAGGAAAAGCCTTTATACAAGGTGGAGTTTGCACCACTGCTACTTCTTCCGTTTACACTTGGATTAACCCCATTGGCATAAGGGAACAAGACACAAAGCAAAGCTATCAAATGATTATGTGTAACTGGCAAACCGACCTCTTCCTTGATATCTTTATCATTGTTGGAGTTGTGAAATGTTGTATTGAGCTTACTTCTAATATGATTTCTCATAAAACTAATCTACTTGTCATGACAGGAGTCCAGAATGAAGGCTGCATAGTGGAGTGGACTTGGGGGGAGGGATTGTATAACAATGGAAGAATTTTTCTTTTACTTTTCAAAGAGAGGAACGAACTGGAGGGGAGGGGTGGGAAGGGAGAAAAGTGCAACAGTGAATTAATGGAAATCCAAAATCCCTGTCAATTTTCTAAAATTAATAATAATAATACTTAATTTTTTTTTAAAAAAAAGAAATTTAAAAACCTAATGGACTGCCTATGAAGTTTGTATGTGTATTGTTGTTGCCATTGTTATGTGTCATTCAGACAATTCGAGAAATGTTGAATAAGCTCTTCTTTGGTTTTCTATCTCCTGGACTTTGCATGTTTCATGATGGTATCTTACTCTGTTTCTCTGAGCCACCCCTTGAAACTGCTGTTCAGCGATCTTACTTCATCATTTCTCCCTTGGACCTTGGCTGCTTTATGTTCGGAGCAAGTTTCTGACATCCATTCTGGTCTCTTCTTTCCTTTCTATCTTTTTAATGACCTTTAACGTCCGTGATGCCATCCCACAGCTCAACTTGTCTTCCCTCATTAGTGTTCAATTCATCAAACCGGCTTTGGAGACAGTCTCTAAATTCAGGGGAAATGTACTCAAGGTTGCATCTTGGCTCTCAAGCACTTGTGTTCATTTTCTTCAGCGTCAACGTGAGCTTGCATTTGAGCAATTGATGGTCTGATCTGCAGTCAGCCCCTGGCCTTCTTCTGACTGAAGAAGATACTAGGTTTGCCAACTGTCTGGTTCCATAGATGTAGTTGATTCCAGGTCTGTGAATTCCATCTGGCAATATTCATGTGTACAGTTTGTCGTTCCATGATGGCTTGTACGTTGCTATGATGTTAGCGGCAATGTCACCAGCATAGTAATTATGAGCAGGGTCACTGATATAGTGGACAGGTTTCTACAGAACATTTAGACTAAGACAGATGAGGGAGAAGGACCTAACATTCTACCTGTATTTTTAAAAAGTCCAATCTTATGAAGGCAACAAAACATTTTGGGAGGAGGGCTTGTATAACAATGAAAGAATTTTTCTTTTACTTTTCAAAGAGAAGAACAAGTTGGAGGGGACGGGTGGACAGGGAGAAAAGTACAACAATGAATGAATGGAAATCCAAAATCTCTGTAAATTTTCATGAAAATTAATAATAATAATAATGATAAAATTTTAAAAATTTCTGGAATAATGTGTAAGGATGAGCCATTCAGGATGGAAGACAGAAACTTACAAACCTCTAATGGCCTGGTAGTAAGAAGCTGTGGGGGGGCAGGTGTTTGTATAACAATGAAAGAATTTTTTTTCCAAAGAGAAAAATGAACTGTGGGGGAGGGGAGGGTGGGCAGGGAGGAAAATGTGCAATAACGAATGAATGGGGGGAAAAAATTAAATGGAAAGAATATGCTGTAAAGTATATGTGTGTGTGTATATATATATATATAT
>NW_006399875.1:7208710-7209991 GCF_000299155.1 Elephantulus edwardii | reverse complement strand
ACACACACATATATATATACACACATATATATACACATACACACACACACACATATATATACACATATACATATATGCACACACACATATATATATATACACACACATATATATACACATATACATATATATATTGCATTTAAAATATCATTAATCAAAACAACTATGAGATATCATCTCACCCCAGTAAGAATAGCAAAATTTAACAGAATAGCAAACATCAAATACTGGTGAGGTTATGGAGAAAGTAGAACCCTTATTCACTGTTGGTGGGAATGTAAAATGGTAGAACCACTATGGAAGGTTGTATGGACCTTTCTCAAAAAGTGGCAAATAGAAATACCATTTGACCCAGAAATTCCACTACTGGGAATTTACCCTGAAGAAACCATAACTGTCATCCAAGCAGATATATGCACACCCATGTTTACTGTGGCTTTGTTTGCAATAGCAAAGAGCTGGAAACAACCCAAGTGCCCATCAACAAATGAATGGATAGAGAAGTATATTCACACAATGGAATACTATGCTGCATTGAAAAACAAGGAACTCATGCAATATTATACAAAATAGGTGACCCTGGAGGACATTATGCGAAGTGAAATACCTCAATCACAAAAGGACAAATATTGCATAGGGCCGCTGTGGTAAAACTGGACTGACATCAGGGTTGAGGGAAGACAGAAAAGGAGGGGAGGAATGATGAATATTGCATTGAAACAGATGAGGGAGAGAACTGTTTGAAAGGGACATATGAGTGGGTATTCTTGTCATTACAGAAGTCCAGAGTGAAGGGTACATAGTGGAGTAGACTTAGGGGAGGGATTGTGTGACAATGAAAGAGTTTTTCTTTTTCTTTTCAAGGAAAAGAGCGAATTGGGAGCAGGGGTTGGGTAGAGAGAAAAGTGCAACAGTGAATGACTGGAAACCCTAAGTCTTTAAACTTTCATTAAAACTAATTTTAAAAAATCATTAATAAAAAATATGTTTTTTAAAAAAGAAGCTGCAATGCAATGCCAAAGTCACGTGTTTTGAATCCACCAGCTGCTCTGAGAGGGCTGGCTTGGCAATCTCCTTCTATGTTATTAACTGCCTTTGTAAACTCACAGGAGGGTCAGCTATGAGTCGGCTCTGACTCGGTGGCACACACCAACACAAAAACAAGAGGACTATCTTTCTTATATCTTCTGAACTTCACACTTGTAAAGGCAAAACTAGTTGTCCTCTGCCTCATGTCCCCATGTGTGTCCGAGTTGTTGTTGTTGTTATGTGCCGTCGAGT
>NW_006399875.1:7201154-7208610 GCF_000299155.1 Elephantulus edwardii | reverse complement strand
TGTTTTGGTTATTATGACTGTATAGGAAGTGTGACAGGGTTGTATTCTCTCTACATATATATTCATTCTGTATGTTGAGCAAATTACCTTAGAAGCTGGACTCTATGAGGAGGAGTGTGGAATCAAGATTGGAGAGAGACTCATCAATAACCTGCATTACCCAGATGACACAATCTTACTTGCTAAAAGTTTGGAGGGCTTGAAGACTTGTTGCAGAAGATCAAGATGATCAGTATAGACTGCATCTCAATGTCAGGAAAACAAAGACTCTTATTACTGGAGCAAAAGGCAGCATCATGATAGATGGAGAGGAGAGTAACTGTCAACAGCTTCATCTTGCTTGGATCCACAATTAACACCCTTGGTATCAGCAGTCAGAAAATAAGAAGACACCAGAGCTTAGACTTCTTTTTAGGGTCCCCCCCGTTTTCTTCCTTTTTTAAATTAGTTTGCATATAATAATTCATATACATTGTATTTCATTCATGTAAATTGTGTTTTACACAATATTTCATTTAAATTGTGTTTCACACACTCATTCATATACATTGCATTATATAGAATTAATTACTATTTATCTATGCTTCTTCTTGTTGTTGTATACTGTTGAGTCAGAACAGAGGCATAGTTGACCCTCCTGTGGGTTTTCAGAGGCAGTTAATCACACAGGAAAAGATTAATCTGTGAATTTTCTGTACAAGAAATAGATTATAACTAGCATATTTTGACATATTTATCATGTTGTGGTGTACCCAGATGAAAGAGGTAAGATTTCTCAGAAAGAAGAGGATTTTGTTACCAACCTAATTTAGAATTGCCGAGGCATAGAGAAGTTAAAAATCAGAAGAGTGGCTGATTTTGTTTGATTTTTAAGTCCTCTATAAATATTATTCATTCTTCTAAAAATAAAAAAGAAAAATGAATTTAGTATTCATATTGGGATTGCTTCAAACATGTAGATTTTTTCTTTTTGGTAGGATTGTAACTTTTTTACCATTCTGAGTCTTCCCTATACTCAGTATAGTCTGAGTATTAGCAGTCAGGAAGTTAAAAGACAAATTGCATTGGAAAAGTCTGCTATCTGAGACCTCTCCAAAGTACTAAAGAGCAATGATGTCAGTCTGGAGACTAAGGTATGCCTGATCCAGGCCATGGTCTTTGCAATTTCTTGCTATGCATCACAAAGCTGGACAATGACTAGGGATGATAGAAGGAGAATTAATGTCTTTGAGCTGTGGTGTTGGAGAAGAGTATTGAATATGCCATGAACTGCTAAATGAACAAACAGGTTCAACCTAGAGAGGGTGAAACCAGGCTGCTCCTTGGAGACAAAGATTCTGAAGCTTTGCCTGACATACTTTAGACAGGATGAAAGGTGGGATCAGTCCTTGGAGAAGGATGTCATGTTTGGGAGAGTGGAGCACCAGTGCCAGAAAGGAAGACCCTCCATGAGACGAATTAATTCAATGACTGGGGTAATGGGGGTAGATTTGTCAGAGACAATAAGATTGGCATAAGATATATCAGGGTTTAGGACTGTTGTACATAGGGTCACTATGAATCACAGGCAACTCCACAGCACATAACAACAACATTCATGAACAAGGAACATTGTTCCATTTAAATCTCTTATAACTTCTCACAGTAATGTTTTGTAGTTTTCATTATAAAGGTCTTTTATACTTCTAGTTAGTTTTATTCCCAAGTATCTCAATTTGAGGTTGGCTATTGAGAAAATGGGAATCCCAAAACACGTAATTGTGCTATAGTTGGACCAGGAAGCAGTCATCAGAAAAGAGCAAGAAAACAGAGCATGGTTCAAAATCAGAAAGGTATCCATCAGGGACACATCCTCTCTTCATACCTTTTCAATCTATATGCAGAACAGATTATTTGGGAGGCTAGGCTTTATAAGGAGGAATGTGGCATCAGGATTGGAGGAAGACTCAACAACCTGCATTATATGGATGACATAACCTTACTTGCTGAAACTGAGAAGGACCTGAGGCATTTACTACTGAAGGTCAAGGAGTGTAGTCTTCAATTTGAATTGAAGCACAACATCAAGAAGACAAATATTGGCACTTTGTGCCAATTGACAGCACCACTGGGACAATTTGCAGTAGTATGATAGCTAGAGAAGAGATTGAGATTGTTAACTGTTTCAGCTTGCTTAGTTCTGCAATCAACACTCTTGGTATCAGCAATCAGAAAGTCAACAGATAAATTGCTTTAGTAAAATCTCATGGGAGGGACTTCTCCATTGTGCTAAAGAGCAACATCGCCAGTCTAGAGACTAAGGTGTACCTGGTCCAAGCCATAATCTTCATAATTGCTTGCTATGTATTAAAGACTTGGACAGTGACTTACAATGATGGAAGAAACATTAATGACTTTGAATTGTGGTTCTGAAAAAGAGTATTGAATTTATCATGGATTGCCAAGAGAACAAACAGTTCTGTCCTAGAGAGGGTGAAACCAAGCTGCTCCTTCAAGGCAAGGATTTTGAAGTTCCATCTCACATACTTTGGGCGTGTTGCCCAGAGGGGCCCATCCTTGGAAAGGGACATCATGCTTGGAAGGTTGGAGAGACAGCACAGGAAAGGAAAATTCTAGATTAAATGGATTGACAGTGGGGGCAGGTGTGTCAGGGATAGTGAAATTGGCTCAGGATAGGGCAAGGTTCAGAACTGTTGTACATAGGATTGCTATGAATAGAAGACTCAATGGCACATAACAACAATGTTGTTAATGTTATTGCTTTGTTTCCTTCTCTGTGCTTTCTTTCTTATCATAGAGCGATCCCACTGCTTCTTGTATATTGATCTTATAACCTGCCACATTATTAAATTAGTCTACGAGGTCTAACAGGTTGTTTTGTTGTTGTTGAGTCCTCAGAGTTTTCTATGTACACTATAATACTGTCTGCATATAGTGGGAGTTTTACCACCTCTTTGCCAAACTGTATCTCTTGTTTCCTTCTATTGTCATATTGCCCTAGCTAGTGCTTCCAATAAAATACAGAATAGAAGTGGTGAAAGTGCGCATCTTTGTCTGGTTCCTATTCACAAGGGGAATGCCTTTATTCTTTCTCCACTGAGAATGATCCATCTTGGTTAAGCTTATATATTTTCACCACATTCTATTTTCTTGAGTCTTTTAATCAGTAAGTAGTGTTGGATTTTGTCAAAATGCCTTTTCTGCATCCATTGATAGGATCATATGGTTCTTATTCTTCATTTTGTTAATGTAATTAATTACATTGACTATTTTCCTCATATTGGATCATCTTTGAATACCTGTTATGAATCCTACTTGGTCATTATAAATTATTTTTTATGTGCTGTTGGATTCTACTAATTAGAATTTTGTTAAGGAGTTGTGCATCTATGTTCATGGAAGATATTGGTCTGTAGTTTTCTTTTTTGTTAGTGTCTTTGCCTGGTTTTTCTATTAGTGTAGTGCTTGTTTCCTAGCAACTCTGGGAGTATTTCTTGTTTTTCTAATTTTTAAAAATAATTTAAGTAAAATTGGTGACACTTCATCATTGAAAATTGAGTAGAATCCATCTGTGAAGCCATCTGATCAGGACTTTTTTGGGGGGAGGAGTCCTTTTATGACTTGTTCAATTTCTTCTTTGTGATGGGTCTGTTCAAGTGTTCAGTATCTGTCTGTGTCCATCTGGGTAAGGTGTGAATTTCTAGGAAATTGTTCATTTCCTCTAGGTTTTCTACCTGGTTTGTTGTGATGTCATCTCTCTAATTTCTTATTAGATTTGTGTCTTCTCTTTTCTTTTTCTGTCAGGTTTGCCATTGATTTATCTTATTGGCTCTTTGAAAGAACCAGCTCTTGATATTTTTGAGTTTCAATTGTTTTTCTCTTTTCTATCTCATTGATTTCAGCTGATGATTTCCTTTCTTCCAGAGGTTGTGGGGTTATGTTGCTGTTATTTTCCTATCTGATGGAGGTGTTGAATTAGATTGTGAATTTTGCTTCTTTCATACTTTTGTATGTGTTTGCTTATTGCTATAAACTGTTCCCTGAGGATATCTTTAGCTATATCCCAGAGGTTTTGATAAGTTTTATTTTAATTTGTTTTGGGGAACTTTTTAATTTCATTTTTTTGTTTCTTCTATAATCCAGTCACTTTCTAGCAGGGTGTTATTTAGCTTCCATGTGAGTAGTTTTTTTAAGCTTTGTCTTCTTGTTGTTAATTGCTACTTTTATGGCATTGTGGTCTGAAAGGATACTTTTTACTATTTTGATCTTTTGTAAAAAAATTGTGACGATTTGTGTCCTAATATTTGATCAGTTATGGAGAATATACCATGAGAACTTGAGAACAAAAGAAATTGACATTTAATTGGAAGCAATACCCTAAGTACAACAAGCACAAGACTGAGCTGGCTAATTGTGTTGCTTAGATAGTCTGTGTCTTTTTCTTTTTTCTTTTCTGCAACTTTTTAAAGCTTCTTTTGAGTTGAGCTATCTTTTAGAGAAAGTGAGGCATTACAGTCTCCTCCAACTATTGTGATGCTGTGTATTGCTTTATGTCTGCTAAGCTTTGCTTTACATATTTTGCAGATATATCATTTCTTGTGAAGATATTGACCAAGGCAATATCTTCTGGATTTATTGTGCCTTTAAGTACTACATCCTTACCTACCTTATCTTTGTTTGTTTGTTTTTTTGTCTTGGTTCCTTTCTCCATTTAAAAAAATTATATTGGCTTTCTTACAAAGTTCGTATAATTTTTCACACTATTCTTCATTTGTATTGTGTTTCATACAATCTTTCCCATGCATTATGTTTTATAAAACTAATCACTATTTGAGCTTACCCATCATTACCCTATCCTTTCATCCACATCCTTCCTTATCTTTTAAGGTGGTTTTCATCCTGAAGTCTGTTTCATCAGAGGTTGGTAATGACACTCCTGCTTTTTTGTGAATGTCATTTGGTTGATTTTCGCCAGCCTTTGATTATTAGTCTTTTTCCTCGTTTCTTAGATGTGTCTCTTGTAGGTAACATATTGATGGGCTTTGGAGGATTTTTAATCCACTCTGCTACTCTTTTTCTCTTAATTAGTGCATTCAAGCCATTCACATCAAGTGTGTTTATTGACAAGCCAGATTTTTTTCACCACTGCAACTTGCTGTGTTTTTCTGTTTTCTGGTTCCTATAGTCCATTTTTTTTTCCTTTGTGAAAGGAAAGTCTTTTGTCTCTTTGTGAGGGACTTCCCTTAGAATGTCTTGTAGAGTTCATCATGCTTTCACCCATTCCTTTAAGTTCCTGCTTTTCTGCGAATGACCTAATTTCTCCTTCATGTTTGATAGACAGCTTTGCTGGGTAGAGGATTCCCAACTGGCAATTGTTTTCTTTCAAATTTCTGTATATGCCATTCCATTGTCTTCATGCTCATATGGTTTCTGCTGAGGAATCAGAGCTTAATCTAATTGGTTCTCCTTTGTAAGAGACTCTGCTTTTCTCTTATCTTTACTATTCTATCCTTATCTTTGATTTTGGAGAATTTAACTATATGTCTTGATGTTTTTGTGTTTTGGAGTCTAGTCTGTTTTGGGCTCACACAGTGAAATCTTGTATATGGATTTCATCATTCTTCATGATACCTGGCAAGTTTGGTTTTTGTTTTGTTTTTTCCTAGTGCCTCTTCCATAGTTTTCTTAATGCTTTTTCTGCCTTCCTTGTGTTCTGCCCACGAAAGTCCCTCAAAAAAAATCTAAAAACACGTCTGCAATGTCAAGAGCGTTTATTATATTATTTCTACGCATGGAGACTTTTCCCCTCCTCAGGAAGGTGGGGAAGGAAAAAAACCCGAGTTTCCCCTCCCACTTGCTTTTATAGCTCTTTTGAGTGTCCCTGTTAGGGCAGGGGGATTGCAATTATGGTTGGTGGGCTGGGGAATTAGTCATTTGGGTTGACTTTTGACGGGCTGGCTACTTTGCCCACCTTTACTCCTTTTGTGTCACGTAGACACTAGTTAATTGCTTACTTTTCAAGGACAGATAAGGCTTTACCCGGGGCACTTTACCCCTTTGCCCTAAGCTAAGAATTTTTATGGCCCGCTTCTGCCTCTAGCATTAACGGGGGTTTATAAAAAAATGGGGTTTCTCCTGTCCCTTCACTTGCATTCTGGGAATACAATCATATGTATGTTGTTCCTGTTCCTATTATCCCACGTGATTCCAAAGATTTTTGTTTGTTTTTCATTTTCCTTCTGTTTCCTCTCTGTTGTTGGGTTTTGTTGGGTTGTTTTTTTGTGTGTGTGTGTTTTTTTATCCTTATATGTTCTCATTGAGGTATTTGTCTTCCAGTTTACTGACTCTCCATTCTATCTCTTCTGTTCTGCTTTTTGGTCCCACTGATGTTGTTGTTGTTAGGTGCCATCAAGTCAAATATGATTCATAGCAACCCTATAAACAAAATATCTGAACCATATTCTCTCCTGTGCCACCCTCACGCTTCCTGATGCATAAGAGCCCTTACAGTAGTCACAGCGTCAATCCACCTAGTTGAGGGTCTTCCCCTTCTTCACCGACCCTGCACTCTGCCCAGCATCATGTTCTCCTCTTAACACATAGCCCCTTCTTGCCTCCAAAGAGCACGCTGGCTGCACCCTCTCCAAGACTTATCGTTTGTTCTCCTGGTCATCCATGGGATGCCCAGTACGCTTCTCCAGCACCAGAGCTCAAAGGCATTAATTCTTCTTCTGTCATCCTTATTCACTGTCTAGCTCTCAGATACATAGCAAATAATTGGAAAGACTTTGGCCTGAATCAGATGCACCTTAGTTCTCAAGCTGACATCATTACTCCTCAATAATTTGGAGGAGTTCTTAACTGCAGATTTTCCCAGTACAATGTGTCTGTCTCTTTATTTTCTGACTACTGGTTTTGTCCCTGTAGCATGTTGGAAATTTCTGCCATTTTGGTCTTGATATTCTGGATTGTCTTTTCATACATTTCTGTTATTTCCAGTATGTTATTAGCTATATCTTCTCTGTTTTGTAATAATTTTCTAAGGTCTGTACCTCTTTATCTGTAGTTTTAATTCTTTCTTCCAACATTTGCCCCTTCTTCTGTAACTGTTCCTATAACCCCACATCAATATAATTCTTTCTGGTTCCTTTTCTCTGAAACACTCACTTTATTTATGGCTTCCATTCTTTCTTCCATAATTTATGTCTTCTTCTTAAACCATTCATATAACTCCATGTCAGTATAGTTCTTTTGGTTCCCTGTGCCTGGGGAATTAGCTTCATTTCTGGCTTTCATTCTTTCTTCCATCATTTGTACCTTCTTCGGGAGCTGTTAATATAACTCCACATCAATATATTTCTTCTACCTCTTTGTCTCTGGAGAATTTATAGGGTCTGCAATATGTTCTGCTTTACTAAGAGAAGATTTGTTTTGTTTGTTTACAATGTTTGAAGCT
>NW_006399875.1:7199512-7201054 GCF_000299155.1 Elephantulus edwardii | reverse complement strand
TCCATCAAATGAAGTCCATGTGGAAAGTCATCAGTTGTGGGGTTTTCTCCTCATTTTGTTTTTATTTTCATTATAATTGGCATAAAAGTTATTTCTAATTATTCCTATACATTTTGTTTGGGTTAAAAAATCCCCACAACCTTTTTGTTTTTTTAAACTTTCATTTCCCCCCCCATCCCCATCCTCATCCCCCACCCCATGCCCTCTCATTTCCTCTTTGGTCATTTATATACATATTACTAGTTACCTATTTTGACAATAATGGTCTCACACAGTATTTGTCCTAATGAGACTGAGTGAGTTCACTCAGCATCAAGCTCTCTATTGTTTCTCAAGTTACACAGTACTTTTAAAATCATTGCTCCTGAGTACTGGGTAGTATTTCATCAAATGAATGTACCACAATTTCTCAATCAAGTTGTCTATTGATATACATTTAGGCTGTTTCCATGCTGTTGCCATTGTGAAATAACACTGCTATGAATATTGGTGTACAAATCTCCATTTATGTTAGTTCTATTTTCCTTGGGGTATATTTCTGGCAGTGAAATAGCTGGGTAATATGGAATTTCTATGTTCAGCTTTTTGAACAAATGTCAAGTTGCTTTCTAGAGTGGTCCCACCAACAATGTATGAGAGTTCCAACCTCTCTGTATATACTGTCCATCCAAATGTGTTCCTCTGCAAAAAGTCTTTCCATAACTTGTCTTTTTTGTGATTGGCCTATCAGTCTTTTTCTTGTGGAGGTCCTTAAAAAGAGTGAGGGCATAGTGACGGCCAAATCTGAACTTTATCAGCTTCACTGGGGAGGACTGTCTCTATCCGCAGCATCAAATAATGTAAAACCAATTCCCATGAGTTAAGACATGGCCCTCATGCTCCCATGCCTCGTTCTACTCATCTGAACATCAATCTTATTGCTTCTCTGGGTCCAAAATCTGATATGATAGCTCACAGACCACACAGAAGAAGGAGTGAAAAGATTATAATATAGATTAATAACAGAGTATGTTTGGTATGGATTATATCGCAATGTTAAGAAAACAAAGTTTCTTACTACTGGACCAACAGGCAACATCATGATGGATGGAGAACAAATTAAAACTATCAACAACTTCATCTTGCTTAGATCCAGAACTAACATACTTACTGTCTGTCTGCAGTCAGGATATAAGGAGACACATTGCATTGGGGAAATCTACAGTTAAGTACTTCTCCAAATTATTGAGGAACAACAATGTCTGTTTGAGGACTAAGGTGTGTCTGATTCAAGCCATAGTCTTTCAAATCCCTTGCTATGCATCTAAGAGCTGGACAATGAATAAGAATGACAGAAGAATTGATACCTTTGAATTGTGGTGTTGGATAAGAGTACTGAACAACCCATGGACTTCCAAAAGAACAAAAATTGTGTCCTACAGAGAGTACAGCTGGATTGCTCTTTGGAGACAAGAATGATGAGATTTTGCCTCACATACTTTGGGCATGTTGTTAGGAGGGGCTATACCTTAGAGAGGACATGATTCTGGGAAGGGTGGAGGA
>NW_006399875.1:7195461-7198532 GCF_000299155.1 Elephantulus edwardii | reverse complement strand
TGGTTGCACCATTTTACACTCCCACCAACAGTGAATAAGGGTTCCAGTCTCTCCACAACCTCGCCAGCATTTGTTGCTTGAGGATATTTCTCTTGTATCTGTAGAGGCTGGAGATAGTTGTTTAACTTTATGATGTTATGGATTAGTTGCAAGCTTGAAGTGCTCTGTCTATGGATTTATTCTACCTGCAGTCCTTTCTGGACCCATGGAGCTGTATGTAATGTTTACCTTTCCTAAAGTCCTTCAGGTCTTCTGTGGTCTGAAGTTAAGTCTTACGGAAATCTTCTCCTATTGTAACACCCTCTCTTAAAGTCTATTGTTCTCTTTGGTCTGTGGGCCCAAGCAACCAGGTTCCCCAACTAAAGCAATTTTTCTCCAGAGGAGTTGCAATCCTCTCCCTGCTCCACACTTCAATTGCCGGTTCTGTGAGTGAGTCTCTCATGGGATTGCAGCCCGTTCTCCTCAAGTTTATTGTCCTCCTTGGCCTGTGGAGTTCCCTGTTTCTCTTCACCACTCTCTCTGGAGATTCTGGAGTAAAGCCCTTGTCTCTTTTCTTCTGCTCCAGGACTGTATTCCTTTGGCTGCTATTTGCTGGAGCCTTCCAGCTGCGGCTTATGACCAACAGAGCAGGATAATATCCCATGTAAGGGTGATGTCCTGGCTGGATCCGGCATGTTGGTTCTCCCAGCTTCTGCTGCTGCTGGCTGCCTGCATTCCCCCAGGCCAAGGGCGGGGTTTATATAGTTCCCACCCACTGGCCCACTTAAAGGAACACAGCTAAGGGCATTACACACAAAGGACAATCCCCAATACCCAAGAAGTGGTGACCCAGGACCCCTTCATAGCAAAAATAAGCCTGACACTCTGCTGTAACTTCAATCCTCCCACCCACTCACATCCACAGTTTTTACTTTCTCTGCACAACAAACAAGGGGGGAATTCCACTGTCTCTTCCCAGGCAACACTATAAAAGTATTCTCTTCTCCCCAAAGGTTAATCTGTTCATTTCCTGCCCCAGCCTGTGAACCCAAGTGTGTCTAATAATAATGATCCCAACACCTGCCAGTCATTACGTTCTAATTATGGAAATGTGAGTGCACTGTTTCTTTTCATTGGCCACCTAGCCCAGCAGTCATACTCCATTTTCTATCCGAGAGAGTAGGGATTCTTGATATTTTTTTAATACTGCAAAGTCTAAGAGTTTTCAAGTGGAGAGGGCCAGGTCCTGATTTGTCCTGAAGTGGAGACCAGGCTAGCCTTTGACATACTGGCCAGCAGTACACACAGCAGGGGTTATGAGTGCTGATATAGAAAACCCATTGTGCTGTCCTTATGATTTCATTTTTATTTTTATAAGCTTTTTAAAAAATTTTCCTCTGAGTTCATGCTGATCTTCACAACAGTTACAAAAGCACAGGTTACTCTAAGCAGGAAGGACGCAAGAGAGATGCAAGAAAAGAAGATACAGAGAAAAGAAGGAAGAATGGGGGGAAGGGAGAGAGGAAAGAAGGCAAGGACAGATGGACAGAGGAAAGGAGGGGAGTGACGATAAGGAAGGAAATTGTTTAGAACAATTGTTCTTTTAAACCCTGGGGAAAAAAAATCTATAAATGCCCTAAGTTGCCCCCCTCCTCCTAAACCAAATCACTAATTCTGCTTATTATTCCAAATTAATTGCCTGGAGGAACAGTCTTCTGTGGTTGTTTTGCCCAAAGACTTGGTGTCTCTGAAGCGAAGGCTGACACAGTGGTAGCGGTTCTGTCTGGTATTGCTTACTGAGCGAGGGACAAATGGACTCCAGGAAAGAAGCATTAAATCAAGCCATGGCCCGACTCCAACCAGCAGCTGGAGGGATGGCCCTTTGGAGGAGTGAGACTCAGAAAGAGCACAGGGAACCGGATCCAACTGCGACACATGGTAATCCAAGGCTCAATCCCAGTAAGGTAAGGGAACTGGCTGAGATGAGAAGTTACTAACAAACTGCCTTAGTATGTCCATTTCCACAGAGCAGATATAGCTGCTTTGAAGGAAATGTTATTCATTAGGTTTGAAGTGGGTTTATGTTGTTGTTGTTATGTGCCGTTGAGTCGCTTGCGACTGATAGCGACCCTATGTACAACAGCCCTAAACTCCGCTCTGTCCTGTGCCAATTGCACTGTCTCTGACACTCCCATTCCAATTATCCCAGTGGGTTTATAGAAAGGAAAAAAAAACTAACTAAAATCAAACCTAGTACTGTCAAGTCTGATTCATATAACAACCTTCCATGAGGTTTTCAAGGATGGAAATATTTACAGGTAGAAGTTGCCCATCTTTCTCCCACAGAGTAACTGGTGGATTTGAACTGGTGACCTTTTCATTGGTGGTACAAAATCCTATCAGAGCTCCCTATAAAAGCAATAGATAGTATGACAATACGTACTTCTGAAAATATGAGGTCAAAGAAAACCTCCAGTGGGCCAAATGGAAGCTTTTTATCAGAGTGAAGGATCAGTGTTTCCACGTAGAGTTTGATCCATTGCCTTTCCACAAATGCTACTCACTCATGCCTGATAGATGTTCATGGTAGTGGGGATAGGTCAAATCCTGAGAAAGTATATTTAAGTCCCAGTGTGAGAGCCAGGCCGCAGCTGAGATCAGAGTCCAGACAGGACTGAGCACCCTGTGCAAGCAGACAATTCTTCCCATCCCCCAGGAGGAGATGCTGGATGCCCTCTGCAAACAGAGAAGTCGGCCCAGCCTCCCACCTGAGGGGTTGCCATGTCTGAACTTTGGTCTTAGTTTAAAGATTAAGCTTACCCATTGTTATGCTGGCAACACTTAAGTTTAAGTAAAATCTAGTCTCCGGAGATTGAACTTTTTTAAGATGATTGGCTGAAACTAAATAAAAACCATAGGGAGACTAAGAAAGGGGCCTTTTCACAGTGAAGCAATGGTGTCTTTCTGGAGACTAAGGTGCATTTGATACAGGTCATGGTCTTCACAATCACTTGTTATGCATCAGAGAGTTGGACAATGACCAAGGAGGATAGAAGGAGAATTGATGCCTTTGAGCTGTGGTGCTGGAGAAG
>NW_006399875.1:7191146-7192651 GCF_000299155.1 Elephantulus edwardii | reverse complement strand
CTTTATGGAAGGAGTAGGAAGGGAGGTGAAGGCAGGCACCCGAAACACCAAAGCCAAGTACCTCGACAGGGTTCCTCGATTAAGAAAGTTGGTGCCGATCACTGAGTCCTTAGGCTGCTCATGCTCCGGGCAGCCGGGAGACAGGGAGGCCGGGACTTACGCCCAGGAAAGGAGGTAACACTATTCTAGTCTTTTTTTTTTATATATATGATGAAAGTACATGAAGCAAACTTGTGCCATTTCAATAATTCCCAGATGGACGAGTTAGGGACATTGACTCAGCAGCTCTTTAAAATGATATATCCTTGCTCTTTAGCACTTTGGAGAGGTACTTCACAGCAGATTCACATCTTTTGGGGTTTCGTGGTTGTGTGTTTTTTTGTTTTGTTTTGTTTTTTTTATTGGCTGTTGCTCATATGTGTGCTAATTGTGGATCCAAGTAAAACTACATCATTGACAAAGTCCATCTTTTCTCCATCTACCATGACATTGACTATTGGTCCAGTGATAGGGATTTTTATGTTCTCGATGTTGAGTGAGATGTAATCCATACACAAGGCTGTAGCTCTTGATCTTCTGCAGCAAGTGCTTCAAGTCCTTTTCACTTTCATCCAGCAAAGTTGCTACATACTTGTTTATTTAAATAGGATTATATAGTATTTGTCATTTTGCAACTTGGATTTTGAGAGCCTGAGAAGATTGTCCATCTCTCTCCCTCAGACCAGCTGGTGGATTTAAACTGCCTGCCTTAAACTGACAACAAAACTTCTTGCCCACAGGCCACCAGAGCTCCCTCGTGTGTTTTACTCAGCATGTTCTCAAGGTCATCCATGTTATGGCATTCATCAGGACTTCGTTTCTCTTGTTGTTAGGTGCCATCAAGTCAAGTATAAATCTAGCAACCCCATAAAAAACAGATTAAAGCCTTGTCCTGTTCTGCACCATTGACATGATCTCCCTCATGGTTCAAGGTTGTTTTTACAGTCACCGTGCCAATCAATCTCATTGAGAGTCCTCCTTTCTTTCTCTTACCCTCCACCCTTCACAGAATAAAGTCTTTTTCCAAGGATTAGTACTTTTTGATAACATGCTCAAAGTATGAGATGAAGTCTTACCGTCTTGCATGTAAGGAGCACACGGAACACACTTGTTCCAAGATAGACTTGTTTGTTCTTTTGGCAATCCAGGAGATACTTCATTTTTCTTCATGACTTGGTAGTATTCTATTGTGTGCAAGGACTATATTTTGGTTTTCTGCTGATGTTCATCCTCATTGCATTTACCTTTTGACTAGCCTGAAAAGCGCTGCCATGAAAATTGGGACACAGGCTCCTGGTTTTGTCTCTGTATTCATTTATTTCAGGTCTCTGTTTTCATATAAGTAGAATTGAATTTGTTGGTTGATCAGGTAGTTCTACATTCAATTTTTTGAGGAACTGTCAAATTGTTTCCACTGTATAAGATCTGTTTTAAAAGACAATTACAAAGTAGAAATGGAACAATTG
>NW_006399875.1:7185787-7190175 GCF_000299155.1 Elephantulus edwardii | reverse complement strand
AAAAAAGAATTGTCACATGCAATGTTAAAGCATTTGCTTTCATCTCTACAACTTCCAGAACACCTAGCCATGGTGACTCTTTGCGTTTCTTAACTGATGTACGTGTGCTGCTGTAAGTAAGACAAAGTACTTTCCATTGCTTCCTATGATGTGAAAATTGGACAGTGAATAAGGGCGATAGAACAACTGATGCCTTTGAATTGTGATGTTAGGGAAGAGTACTAATTATTCCATGAATCACCAAAATAACAAACAGACAAGTCTTGGAGGAAGTGCAACCAGGATACTCTTTAGAGACAAGTGTGGTGAAACAGCATTCCATATACTTTGGGCATGTTGTTAAGGAGGCCATCCTTAGAAAAATATATCATTCTGGAGAATGTGGAGGGTTGGAGAAAGATAGGAAGACGTTCAACAAGGTGTATTGACCCAATGATTGTAAAAATGCCCTTAGGCATGTCAAAGATCATTGGGATGGGACAGGATAAAGCAAGTTTCAGATTTATTGCTCATAGAGTCAGTATGAGTCAAGGTTGACTCGACAGCATGACTTCATTACAGAGTTTGATCCCAGAGAACAGATTCATGCATCTCTCTAAGACTCCAATTACCCTTAGGGAGGAAGTGGGGAACAGGGAGCCCATCAGCTGTGATTTAAGAACAGCAGCACTAGATGACCCCCTGCTACAATGGTCTATTTGACAGGTATTTCTTCTGAAGATCCAAAAGGCAATCATGTGGACAAATTCCTATAAAAAATTTTACTGCAAATGATCCACAGCATTCTTCAGAGAATAATACACTGAGCCTCGTGAATTTGAGAGTTTCTAAAAAACCCAGCATTTTCTTAGTTTCTCAGATAATGGCCAAATCCATCCTGAGAATGCACCAGGGATTTGGACACTTTCTTAAGAACAGAAAATGTTGAAGATGAAAGCAGCATCATGGTCTAGAACATTCGTCCACCTCACCTCTTATTTGGGTGCATAGTCAGTCTACTGAAGTTCAAACAGAAACACATCTAGTAAACAATAGTGTCCTTGAAGAAGTTCATTCTTCGGCTTCATCAGGAAAGTTCATAGATGAATGTTACAAGACATACACAGAGGGGGAGAAAAAGGAATTCTACTGCAGAGAGAGAATCTGGAACACATTATATCCACATAGATATAAAATTTAGGAGGCAAAGAGGAGCGAACTGGGGGGGAGGGTAGAGAAAATAGTGCAACAATGAATGAATGGAAACCCAAAATCTCTGTAAATGTTCATTAAAATTAATAAAATTTAATAAAAAAGAAAAATCATGACAAGGCTTGGAGGCTAGGATTTTTAAGCTCCATCCCACATACTTTGGGCATGTGACTAGGAGAGACAAGTCCGCGAAGAAGGACGTCATGCTCAGAAGTGTGGAGGGACAGCGCAGAAGAGGAAGACCTCGGATAGGATGGATTGATATAGTAATTGGGGCAATGAGGGGTAGTGTGTCAGAATTAGTGAGACTGGCTCAGGACAGGAAAGGGTTCAGAGCTGCTGTACATAGGGTTACTACATGTTGCAGGCAACTCAATGGCACATAAAAACAATACACCAAAAAAAAAAAAGGAAAAAAAAAGAATACACCATATTGATTGTTTTTTATTTAAGCCTCTTGTTTAGAGTCAACAAGACCTCTGGAGGGACTTTGCATTTAAAAGTCAATTGTTACCTTGCTTATGCCTTCACCTCCTCCGATCTGTCCACTAATCTCTGCTACCCTAGTGGGGTTTTCCTCATCTCCCAGTAAGTTAAGGTTTTATTTACTGTCCAGTCAAAAGATCTGAAGTCTTGACCAACATCACTTTCCTGGGCACCCTGTGGAGATTTCTATAGCATTCTAGTCAGACTTCTGGAAACCTTACAATCTTTCTTGAGGAAAACAGGAACATAGATGACCAAAATGTCCATGTTTACTCATCAAGATTTCAATAGATTTTACTTGAATGAACTGTTTCATTCTGTTTACACTGGCTGACCTCGGCACTATCAGCAGAGGGAACACGTTTCTGGGATGCAGCCTTTAGCAGTCTTGGTAATGGGCGTAGAAGGGGCCTGAGAAGGCAACACAAATGATTTCCTGTGCACTGTAGACAGAGTAAGGGCTGAAACAGCACACATGCAGCATTCAGGGCTCCATCCACTTTATTCTCATCTCATCTTTCCTCTTAGAGTGTTTCCCTCACTCTAGTCTTCTGTAAATACTTACTTTTATTTCAGTTCCATCTTTGCTTCCTTCTAAAATCAGTTGCATAAAAGACAGTTTAATTGCACGGGAGGAGATTACCCATCTCTCTCTCACAGGGCAGCTGGTGGATATGAACTGCATGCCTTTGGGATGACAGCACAGCACCTTATGGCTAGGCTTTTCCCATAAGGAACACTGCCCTCGAATAGGTGGGAGGAAGGTTACTCTGAAAAGAATGGGCAATTCAAAATTATGGGTATGACAATTAATAGTCTAGAAGAGGATAAGCATTATAAGCGGAGTTGAGGATGGGAGAGGGAGGAAAATGCAAATGAATGAAAACCTACCTATTTACTAAAATAAAATTTTAAAAAAGTAAAATATTGTTTGTCTCTAGGGCTTGCAATTGAAAACAAACTTTGAGCCAAAATTCCAAGCGCTTTGTTTGTTTCCAGAATTCTCCCTCTATTTGTAAGAGAGTCTGTGGGAGGTGCAAGGAGTTAACTATGAAAAGTTGATTGTTCTTACACACCCAGAGGCTGTAGGAAGAAAAACCTGGCGATCAGAGATGGCAATACAACTCTTTACCACTAGGACAGCAGAACTCTCCACTACGTGGGTTCAAATCTCCAAGCGTTTGTTGTTGTTGTTGTTGTTTATTTTATTATTATTATACTAGTTTATTTACAAAATTCAAATACATTGTTTTCCAGAACAGATTCTTTCAATGTCCCTCACCACCACCACACCCATCAAATTGTATAATCCCATGATTAATCCCCCTCCCCTGCACATCCTCATCCCTCTGTTTCCACCCCCCCCCCGCCAAGAACCTTATACTCATTCTACAGTAATGGTTTAACACAATATTTGTCCTTGTAGGACTGAGTTAGTTCACTCAGAATAATGCTCTCCAGTCCCTCCTAAATTAGGTAATAATTTAGGAAATCATTGCTCCTGTGTGCTGCTGCATAGTATTCCATTGTGTGAATGTACCATTATTTCTCAATCCTTTCATTTGTGGTCAGACATATGGGCTGTTTCTATGTTCTTTCAATGGGGAATAACACTATGCAAGCATTCATTTTGTCACCATGTGTAGACCACTTCTGTCAATAAGCCTCCTTGCGAAGACAGGAGTCAGGAACAGAAATTAGAGAGAAAGGGACAAAAACTTGAGCACTAAGAATAAATGCAATCTTAATATAAAGTTTGAAGCTTCAAAGCCAAGGTTAAAAAAGAAAAGCACCTGATGATGAACAAAGTATTGGACTATTAGCAGCTCAGCCTCACTTGTCTTCTCGTAGCCCTGATCCTGAGAGGATCATGGCCACCGTTAGTAGCACTCCATTTCTGGACTTCCTGTGGGGCTGGGCGTCCTGTTTCTTTATCATCATGTATCAACTTGTGGCTAGTTCTGGAACATTCTGAACAGAACAGACAAGCATCACCTCTGGGCAGAAACCCAGAATCACCAGCCTTCAGAGCGGTCCTTCTTCCCAACTGCTGGCTCTCCAGTCCCGAGCAGTAGCCCGTACAAACCCACACGCTGAACTGTCATTGTTACCTCATGCTGCTATGAGAGATGTCCCAGGTGGGGGTGGCCTTCACTACCACAAACACCTTTTCTCACAGTTGAGGAGCGTCCAAAGCCCTCCAACTCATTGTCCTCGAGTTGATTCCAACTCAGAATCATCCTCTGTCAGTTTCAGAGGTTTTAAACATTAATAGGAGGGAACATGCATCATTCTTTCCCAGAGCAGGTGGTGACTTTGAACTAGACACACAGTCTTTTGATTACTAGCAAAATGTGCAGAGCTACTTGTTGAGGAGGCTTGGTGTCTGCACCCGGGATGCCTGCTCTGGGAGAGACTGCCTTTCTCTGTCAACTCTAGGGAAGCTTGCTTTAGCTTCTATTCCTCAGTTCCTTGGCAATATTTCCTGGCACATAATCTGCATCAACCTGTGTTCCTTGGGTCTGTGCATGAACTGTTCCTTTCATGTCTCAAAATGATTGGCTTATAACACATTGATATGGTCTCATTAATAGAACAAAAAAATTAGGTTACTAGAGGTTATATCCACCTACACAGATTGCAATGGGAAAGTCTGCTGTTAGGGACCTCTCTAAAGTACTCAAGAGCAATGGTGTCTCTCTGGAGACTAA
>NW_006399875.1:7171775-7185331 GCF_000299155.1 Elephantulus edwardii | reverse complement strand
AACAACAACAACAACAACACAGAGTTAGGACTTAGAACACGGATCTGGGAGAGTGGACACAATTCAATTTAATGTATGGCCTTCCCACGTTCATCCATCACATCATCCCCAAAGCCTTATATCAACTCTAAATTAAAAATAGCATCTTCTGAAATAATCTTAAGTATGGGAGAGAATCGTGGGGTATTCTATCCTGGAGCAAAACTTCTTTCCAGCTTTGGGTCTATACAACTTAGAATGTAAGTTCTCTGTTTCCAAAGCATAATAAAGAGGCAAACATGGGGCAGACATTCCCGTTATAAACAGGAAACACCACATGTACCAAGAAAGTTCACAAAAGAACTATGCATATGAGCTCTCAGAGCTAGAAAATGATCCTCCGTTCTTAGAGACCATCTAGGCAATGCTGCTGCTTTCTAGGTTCCAGTATTGGCCACAGATTCTGGGTTCTAGGGGAAGCAACTTGGTTTTGGGAACAAGACCCCCTTCCTGGCTCACTGTTTTTGTATAGACTGAGTCCTGTTGAGTGGGAACCTACTTATAGCTGACACTAAAGCGGGTATTTCAGAGGTAGTAAATTGTACGGTAAATCGTACAGTGTTGGCTGGAGCTTCCCAACTAAATCAAGCCTGGAAGCAGGAGTGGCATCCACTTCTGAAATGGCTTGCCTCCGGAAACTCTATGTACGAACAGTGCTCAGGCCATTCGTTCACAGAGTCGCTATGAGTTGTCTACAACTCGACGACATCAAACAACAACAACAATGACGACGACCAAGAGAGAGCTACGTTGACCTACTGGAAAGGAAGCTATGCTACAAAGCCGAAGGTGGGTGATTTTCCTCTGTGGCTCTCGGCCAGGTTCAAATTGTTTTCCTGTCAAACATTCTTCTAGGTGGTATAGCACTGGTCTGTGTGTTGCTGTACAGAGGTAACTCGTGGTTGCTGTGCTGCTGAAGACTGTGACAGTGAGGTGCCAATCATGGTAATGGGTACCCATGGTGGACAGTGTTGGCTGGAGCTTCTCGACTAAATCAAGCCTGGAAGCAGGAGCGGCATCCACTTCCTAAACGGCTTGCCTCGGGAAACTCTATGTACGAACAGTGCTCAGGCTGTTCGTACATAGGGTCACTATGAGTCGTCTATGACTTGACGGCACCAAACAACAACAACAGCAAAATTGTACTGGGTATCAGTCAAGGCAAAGATGATGAGGCTTCACCTCACTTAGGGCATGTTGCTAGGAGGGGTTATTCCTTAAAGGGGGACATGAAGCTCAGAAAGGTGGAGGGCCGCTGAAGAGGAGGAAGACCCTCGACCAGACGGACTGTCACAGTGACTACTGCAGTGGGTTGTTATGTGTCAGAAATTGTGAGGATGGCACAGGATAGGACAGTCGTTACGGGTGATACTCAATTTGACAGCACCGAGCAACAACAAATCTCATGGGAGGAGATTGCTCATCTTTCCCCCTTGGAGAAGCAGATGAATTAACACTGTGTGACTTCGTGTTAGCAGTACCTCTCCTTATCACATGGTCACTAGTGCCCTTGACCCATTAGGGTGACAAAGTTGTTCTTAATGCAGAGTGACTTCTTCCACCTAATCCATGTGAGTGGGTTGTTGATGTTAAGTGCCATGGGGCCGACTACGACTCATAATGATCCTGTGAACAACAGACCCGAATCTTGTCTGATTCTATTTCTACCCCACCATCTCTGGCACACTTGAGCTCACTTTTACACTCACAAAGTCAATCAATCTTATAGAGAGTTTTCCTCTCTTCTGATCACTTTCTACCTTTCGATGTCCCTCTCGGAGGAATAGCCTTTCCTACCAACATGGAGAAGAGACTGTGCTTGTTACCAACTTCAGCTTTTTTGGTTTCACAATCAACACTCTTTTTATCCATGGTTTGGAAATTAACAAATGAATTGCATTGTGAAAATCTATTGTCGGGGACCTCTTCAAAGTACTGAAGAGCAACGATGTCAGTCTGGAGACTAAGGTGCGCCTGATCCAGGCCATGGTCTTCGCAATTACTTGTTATGTGTCAGAGAGCTGGACAATTACTAAAGAGGATAGAAGAAGAATTGATGCCTTTGAGCTGCAGTTCTGGAGAAGAGCGTTGAACATATTGTGGATTATCAGAAGCAAAAAACAGGTCTGTCCCAGAGAGGGTGAAATAAGGCTACTCCCTGGAGGCAAGGATTTTGAAGCTCCATCTCACATATTTTGGGCATCTGGCCAGGAGGGAACAGCCCTTGGAGAAAGACATCATGATTGGAAGAGTGGAGGGACAGCACAGGAGAGGAAGACCCAGGATGAGAGTAATTGACTCAGTGACTGGAGAAATGGGATTAGGTTGGTCAGAGATGATGAGATTGGCTCAGCAGAGCACAGGGTTCAGAATGTTATACATAGGGTAGTTATGAGTCACAGACAACTCAATGTCACATAACAACAACAACAACACAACAACCAACTTGCCTAAAGTATGTGAGATTAAGCTTTGTCATCTTTGCCTCCAAGGAGCACTCTGGCTGCACCTTCTCTGAGACATATTTGTTTGTTCTTTCCACAGTCCATGGGATGTTCGGTACTCTTCTCCAATTCCACAGTTCAAAGCCATCAGTTCTTCTTCTGACATCCCTGGTGAGGATGCGTTCTCCTGGTCCTTGGGTATAACAGCTTTGGACTGTGATGCCACCATCTTGGTCTGCCATGACTTCACCCTCTGAGACCCAGGAGACTCTGAGAGCCTGGAGAACAGGGTTCCACCATTTGAGATGCAAGACTGTGTTCCTCCCTTCAACATTGAGACAGTTTAGACTCGTGTACTTTCCAGCAGTTCTATTCATCTCTGAGCAGAACTGTTCCAGTGATGGCTCTTCTTTCTTGAAGGACAGCAGATGTTTGCAACCAACAGTTCCATTGCTTCCTGCCTGTAAAATTGCAAGAGGCTGACAGCTTTCCTTCATTTGCCCAGTCTCTGTCCCCTGCAGTCTGTTATTGATAGGCATCATTGAGTGGAGTACGACTCAGAAAGACCCTGTGAACAGAACTAAACTGTTCTATCCTGTGCCATCCTCATCTTCTCTGACACATGTGAGCCCATTGCTGCAGTCACTGTGTCAATAGATCTCACTGAGGGTCTTCCCATTGTTCTCTAACCCTCCATCATTCCAAGCATGAAGACCCTCTCCAAGGAACAGCCTCTCCTAGCCACATGCCCTTCAGCCTACACTGATGCTTCTTCTGTGTAGTGGCAAAGTCAAAGCTTCAATCTCTTTCACTAATATTGTATACTCCTCCCTTTATTGGTTTAAAGCCTCTTGGTTTAGAGTCAACCAAGACTTAATGGGCAGAACTTTTATTTAAAAGGTGGTTCAGCCCAACTGGTGTTAATTGTGCTTGGGATGAACATTCTTCTAAGTGGTACAGCACTGGTCTGTCAGTTTGCTGTACTGAAGCATCTTGGGATTGCTTTGTCACTGAACGCTGTGTCCCTGGTGTGTCAAATGCCATAATGGTTACCCATCGTGGACAGTGTTTGGTGGGGCTCCCAGACTGATTCACGTATGAAAACAGGAGTGGCATCCACTTGCTAAACTACATGCCTCTGGAAACTCTATGAATACAGAGAAATGAAGATAGTTACAGTACAAGGTTAAGGTCTTTTGTTCATAGTGTCACTATGAGTTGTACTCAACTCTACAGCACTTAACAGCAACAACAACCCTTTATTGGAAGTTCAAGAACATGTCCTTAGTCTGTGCAGTATGCCTCACACTTGCCATTCAGGAGGCCCAGGAGCCAGAGGTCTGTGTTTCAGAAGCACTTCCTGGTGGTTCTGTATAGGACTCCACCTCTTCCCCATCCAAGGAGCATACCTATTTTTTGTTGTTGTTGTTGCATGAGGAAATGGACTTCTTTTTGGGGACACTCTTGTAAGGAGGATTGATCAAGTCCATTTGCGATTATCTAGAAGAATGTGGAGGGAGCAGCCAACATGGCTTTGAAAGAAAATCTTGCCAGGCTACTATGCTGTCTAAAGAAGCCAAACCCAAAGCCATCATTTTTATTCCAACTCACAGCAACCCTTAGGACAGAGGAGAACTTCCCTAAAGGGTTTCCAAGAATGTAAATCTTTATGAAAACAGATTGGCTCATCTTCCTCCAACAGAGCTGCGAGTGGGTTCGAACCATCAAACTTGTATTCAGCAACTGAGTGCACTACCCCTCAGAAGATGCCTTATCCCTCTTGTCAGTCAGTCTTCATACACTTAAAACAGTGGAAACCAAACTGAACCCATTGTCATCACAGCAGCCCACTCCTGGGCTTCCAAGGCTGTAGATGGTTATATGAAGCCACTTATCTTTCTCTCTTGCAGCACCTGGTGGATTTGAACTGCCAACCTTTCTATTAGCAGCTTAATACAGTACACCACCAGAAGATATAAATATTCCCATCATTAGCAACGCTTATGATTTACTTAGTTTAAAAAATTAACATTCTCCACCCACCTAATTGTGAAACCCTGTGCCTTTACCCCAACTATCCTCACTCTTTCCCCCATATTTACTTTACTAGTCACTATACAATTCCCATTCCAAAGAAAGGTGATTCGACAGAGTGTGGAAATTATTGAACAATATCATTAATATTACATGCAAGCAAGATTCTGCTGAAGATTATCCAAAAATGACTGGAAGAGCACATCAATAGAGAACTACCAGAAGTGCAGGCTGGGTTTAGAAGAGGCCACCATCGCACTAAGGAAATTGTAGCTAATGTTAGATGGATCTTGACTGAAAAGTAGAAAGTCCCAGAAGAATGTCTATCCATGTTTCATTGACTATGCAAAGACATTTGACTGTGTGGATCACAACAAACTGTGGCTGACTTGGAGAAGAATGGGAATCCCAGAACACTTGATTGTGCTTATGAGAAACCTATACTTGGACCAGGAGGCAGTCATCAGAACAGAGCAAGAAAACACTGCATGGTTCAAAATCGGGAAGGGCATACGCCAGGGATGTGTCCTGTCTTCATACTTTTTCAATCTATATGCAGAACAGATGATTCGGGAGGCTGGGCTCTATGAGGAGAAATGTGGCATCAGGATTAGAGGAAGACTCATCAACAATCTGTGCTATACAGATGACACAACCCACTGAGGAGGACCTGAAGTGCTTGCTGCAGAAGATCAAGAACTGCAGCCTCCAATATGTATTTTACGTATTAAGTTATGTAGTATTTTTTGAAATTGTTGTTTCCAAGTGCTACATGGTATTCCATTGTGTGAATGTACCACAATTTCTCAAGCCATTCAGTTGCAGGAGGGGTGAAGGAAATGGGAAGGATCTGGTGGGGACCTGAAAAGACAAGATAATGATGGGTAAGATTGAGTGATGATTAATTTTATAAAACTTAATGAATGGGAATAATTGTATGAAATTCAATTCACAATGTGAACGAAGAATAGTGTGAAACACAATGCATATTAACTTTGTAAGCAAACCAATATAAAATAATTTTTAAAAAAAATTCGCATTCTCATTAAAATCTCATAAAATCACCAACTTTACCATGTCTGATCCAGGAGGGAGAACATTGTGACAAATGTGATTCAAAAAGCAGCTTCCCATGATGTGGAGACTTTATCTAGTAAACCACTCGAATCCCATTCTAATCAAGCTCTAGTCTTCATGTAGGCAACTGCTCCCTGGTTTTCTATGTAGGATTAAACTGCTTTCCACTTGGATGAGTCACAATACTGATGACCTCACAATGAGGATGGGGGAGGGGGAAACTAAGACTGAGAGGAGGTGGGGAAGAGGCAGGAGTTAGCTGGAAGTTAGAAAATGCGAGCGTGGTCTACCAGCGTTGTGGAGCCCACTCGTAGCTGGTCTACCAACAGGTTTTTAGAGGCTGTAAATCACGCAGGAGGAGATTGTTCATCCTTCTTCACGGAGCAGCTGGTGGATTTGAACCGCCTGCCTCTTGATTGGCAGCACAGATCCTTACCACTAGGCTACCAGGTCCACAGGCATCCCACCCTGAATGTGCTGGACCCCATCTGATCTTGATACGGGTCTGATTAGTGCTTAAACGAGAGGAATGTGGGGCCAAAACATCAAATTAGCCACAGTTCTGCTCAGAACCACTTGGGGGTAACCACGGAATCTACTGGTACTTGCCGATGAAGGAGCAATCGTATTTGAATTGTTGACAGAGTCCTGCTGTTCGGTGGTGAAAGCACCCAGATGCTCATCACAAGGTCAGGAGTTCAAACCTACCAGCTGCTCCATGGAAGAAAGATGGGGTGGTCTGCAGCTGTAAAGGTGTCTAGTCTTGGAAACCCTACAGAGCAGTTCTTTGCCCTTCAGGGTCATTCTGAGTCTGAAAGGACTCGAAGGCCGAGGGGTCTGTTTGGATTGGTTTAGAGCCAGGACCCTATTGAGAATGAGTTGAAATAAAAGCATTCTGTCCCAAAGGAGCCTTTGTGGCCTGGTGGGTAGAGACCTGCACTGCCAAACCAAAGGCCAACTGTTTGAATCTACTAGCAGCTTCTCAAAAGAAAGGTGAGTAATCTCCTCGGAAGATTTACAGCCTCTGAAACCCCACTGAGGAGTCAGCTGGGAGTCAGTTCTGACTCAACAACAATCAGTGTTAGTTTCTTTTTCTTTTTCTTTTCTTTTCTTTTCTTTTTTCTTTTCTTTTCATCCCATGCCAAGCCTAGCCTGGATACCCTGACACAGATTTAATTCAATCATTGCATCAGAAACAACAGCAGAGTTTTGCTATATCTGCTCTTTGTGATTCCAGCCCTTATGTTAGCAAATCCAAACCAGCTACGAAAACCAGAAACTCCTCCAAACCTTTCTGCTCAGAGCCCAGTACAGGCGAGTCTAACAATATAAATAAAGTTTTATTTACAAATAGCCACACCCATTTCTCATATATTATCTGTGACATCAGCAGAGCTGAGTAGCTGTGACAGGAGTCATATAACAAGCAAAACCTAAAACACTAAAAAACCTAAGGCTTGTCACAGAACCTGTTTGCTGACTCCTGGTCTAGGCAGTGGTGTCAGTTATGAGGCAGCCTCACTCTCTGGGCCCACCATCCAAAGAGGTCCTAGTTGGACCATTCATAACCAGTCGTGAATAAAAACAGGGTCTTCTCTCAATCCTTTTCTCATCACTGTACCCAAACTCCAGTTGGAAGCCTACTACAGACCCCAAAGACGTCCCCCATGTATAAGCCTTCCTCTCAGCCCTCAGCATATAGATCTTGCCATTGCCATTATGTGTGCACCTGGGTGTCTGCTGGAATGCTGTTTGCTCGCTGTAAGAGCCACACTGTGTCACTGGGGACCTACTGAGACAGATGAGAAACTTCTCTTGGGAGGGTCTGCTGAGGAATGAAACTCACTGTGCTTACGTTGTAATGAGGGAGCCAGCTAGGCATCTGTACACGTGTTCTCCACACACAGTGAGCAAGTTTGGGGCCTCCAGGATTGAGTGGGATGGCCCATCAGGGATCTCCATATGCAAGAGACCAAGAAATTCCAGCAAGAGAACTTAACCGGACAAAAAAGAGGGTGGTGGATTTACAAATCAGTAAGTGCCAGGGATTTGAGGCACTTGCTGCAGAAGCTTGAAGGCTAGAACATTCAATATAGATTACATCTCAACATCAAGAAAACAAAACAAAACAAAACAAAAACTCACCAGTAGACCAATAGGCAACATCATGACAGATGGAGGAAAGATTGAAGTTGTCAACGATTTCATCTTACTTAGATCCACAATCAACACTCATGGTAGCAGCAATCAAGAATTTGAAAAGGTGTGTTGCAAAGGGACTTTGCCAACGTGTTAAAGAGCAAGGATGTCAGTTTAAGGACTAAGGTGTACCTAATCCAAGCTGTGGTATTTTTATTTGATTCCAATGCACCTGAACTTAACAACAGTAATGCATCTGAAAGTCGGACAATAAGGACGAAAGAAGCATCAGTGCCTTTGAATTGTGGTGGTGTAAAACAGTGTTCAGTATCCATAAACTGTCAAAAGAACAAAGAGTCTGTTTTAGAGGAAGTGCGACCAGTTTGCTCCATACAGACGAGACTAGTGATACCGGAACAATGTCTCACATACCTTTGGGCATGTTGGCAGGAAGGCTAGTGCTTGGGAAAAGACATCATGCGTGGAAAGGTTGGGAATTCAAAGAAAGGGAAGAAGACCTTCAACAAGATGTACCGGCACAGTGACCGTGACAATGGGTCTGAGCATATCGAGACCATTTGGGTTGTGCAGGACAGGGCAAGCTTCAAACCCCTTGTTAGTATGGTCTCTGTGAGTTGATGCCACTCAACGAGGTCCTGTACCTCAGAGAAGGACACAATCTGGGAAGGGCGGAGGGTCGGCGAGGAAGAAGAAGACCCTCAACCAGGTGGACTGACACAGTGACTGCTGCAATGAGCGTGTCAGGAAGTGTAAGGATGGAGCAGGACAGGACGGGGTTCAGATCTTTTGTTCAGGGGGTCACTACAAAATGTTCTCTACTCAATCCCAATGGCACATAACAACAACAACAGCAACGATGATGATGATGTCAATATGAAGACTAAGATGCATCTGATTCAAGCCATGTTCTTTTCAATCACTTGGTAGAGCTAGATTATGACTTAAGATGACAGAAGAATTGATGCCTTAGCATTATGGCATTGGAAGAAAAGCACTGAACATCCCATGGACTGCCAGAAGACAACAGAAATGTCTTGGAGAAGGTGCAGCCAGAGAGCTCCTTGGAGACAAGGATGGTGAAGCTTCATCTCACATACTTTGGGCAGGTTGCTAGGAGAGGCTATTCCTCAGAAAGGGATATCTTGAGTAGAAAGGTGGAGGGAGGAGAAAGAAAGGAAGACCCTCAACCCGATAGATCAACACAGTGGTTTCGACAATGGGATCAAGTGTGGCAGAGATGATGAGGATGGTATAGGCTAGGACCAGGTTAAGGTGCGTTGTTGATAAGATTGCTATGAGTCCACTATTGTAAAATTGGACTGACAGTGGGGTTAAGGGTAGACAGAGAAGGAGGGGAGGAATGATGTATATACTGCATTGCAACAGATGAGGGAGAAAACTGTTTAAAGGGATACATGATTAGGTGTTATTGTCATGACAGGAGCCCAGAGAGAAGGCTGCACAATACAGTGAACTTGGGGGGAGGGATTGCATAGCAATGAGAAAGATTTTCTTTTACTCACCAAGGAGAAAAGTGAATGGGGGGGAGGGGATGGGTAGGCAGAAAAGTGCAACAATGAATGACTGAAAACCCTAAATCTCTGTATACTTTCATTAAAATTAATAAAATAAAATAAAAAAGAAAGGGGGGAAAAGATTGCTATGAGTCATACTCGACAGTACCTAACAACATGAAAAGGTGTCTCAGCCAACACGAACACTGTGATCACAACAATCATATAAACAACCAATCCTGGGGTCGCTGTGGGACGGGTCAGTGTTTCCTCCCTTGTGCGTGGATTTGCTGTGAGTCAGGGATCAAACTGATAGCAGCTGATAACCTGAGAAGATGTGTGTGACTCTGTGTGAAGCAGTCTGAAAATCCGCTGGCCCGTTAACCAGGCCCGCACGGACTTGTGCCGGAGTCCTGGATACAGAGGTTGGGATGAAGGGCAAGTGAAATACAAATGAACAATTTCATCAGACTCTCCGTACGACCAGGAGCACATATGGCAGTAACTCCTGAAGATCTCTGTTCAAAGAAGAACGCCATAAACAAGGAAGGGAGACAGATGGCCCACTCCAAGAAGCTGCTTCCAGAGTATAAAAACCAACAGGGGATTAATGTCTAGAGTAAACAAAGAACTTCATAAAAGTACAGGGGGAAAAAGATAATTAGGTGGTTCACAGAAGGAGAAGCACCAGTAGTAGCCACCAAGTATATGCAGCGATGTTAAAAGTCACTCACAATGACGAGAATAAGAAATCAAGCAGAAATGCCAACATCAGACTAGGAGCGATTAGAGGACAGAGGGGCAGGAGCGAATGCTGGAGGGGGGCATGGGGAGACCAGAGCGTTGTCCGCCTGTTTAGTGGGGACCAGTGACGGTCTGGAGGGAAGCCTCAGAGAACTCAGAGGCCTAAATCTGTCTTCAGTCTCGGGTCTCCTTTTTAGAACTGCAAAGCCCTTTCCTTCCTCTCCCAGAATGGTTACTGAAAGAATCCAATCACACGAAGCAGCAGCTTGTGCTTTTTCTCTCTGTCAAGAATGTGAAACTACCCCACTCCCGCTTTTCCCAGAAATAGTTATCTGAGACCCCAGCCCGCTTCCCTATCTTGTAGGAAGCATCTTTGAGCAACCCCTTCCCCAAGTTCCTTATAAGAGGATATAAAACCCCTCTTTGTCTTTTAGTGGGGGCAGTTTCTCCTCAAGAAACTGTCTTTCTTGGCCTGCATGGGGTTCTGTCCTTCCTCAGTGACCTTCCACTTCTCACCTGCCCATCTCGTGGAGCATGGTGGCACAATGGATAAAGAACTTGGCTTCCAGGCTACAACGGTTGGCTTATTAATTATCAGCCCAACACTTCAGCCTCCAGGTTAAACAGCACCCCTCCTCCCCAGACTCAGAATGTGAACAAATTCCCCTCAATGTCAGCTACTTTCCAGAACAGGGGGCACTTGTGAGTGGTCAGCACCAACACTTACAGTCGTTGGAGGACAGATATGGGTGTTGCTGTCGTTAGGTGCCATCAAGTTGACTATGACTCAAACCCTTATGGGCAACAGATCTGACACTTGCCATTCTCACCAGCTCTGAGACACGCAAGCCTGTTGTTACAGTCTCAATGTCAATCTATCTTATTAAGGATCTTGCTATTTTTCTCTAACCTTCCCCTTTTCCTGACATGATGTATTTTTTCCCAAAGACTGGCCCTTCCTGACAACATGTCCAGAGACCAAATTTCATCATCCTTGTCTTAAAGGAATTCCCTGGTTGCACTTCCTCTAACATAGACTTGTTTGTTCTTTTGGAAGTCCATGGGATATTCCATACTTCTCACCAACACCGCAATTTAAGGGCATCAATTCTCCTTTAGTTAGCCTCAGTTATTGTCCAACGTTCAGGTGCGTGGGATGTAATTGAAAGTACCATTGATTGAATCAGGCGCACCTTTGTCTTTAAACTGACATCATTGCTCTTCAGTACTTTGGAGAGGTCCTTGACAATGAATTTCCCCAACGCGACACAGCATACCTATCAAGTAAATTTGAACTCATGTGACTCCATACATGACAGAGTACAATTATTCTGTGGGATTTTCTTGGTTATAATCTTAAGAGGCTCCAGTTTCTTCTGTGGCATCACTAGGTGAGTTCAAGCTATGAACTTTTAGATCAGTTGTTGTTGTTAAGAGTCGGTGAGTTGCCTGCAACTCATAGCAACCCTACGTACAGCAGTTCTGTACCCTGCTCTGTCCCGAACCAACCTCATTTATTACAACACACCAACCCCAGTTACTGTATGAATCCATTTCATCTGGGGTCTTCCTCTCCTGCACTCTCCCTCCACCCTTCCAAGCATGATGTCCTTCTCCAAGGACCCGTGTCTCCTGGTCATGTGCCGAAAATGTGTGAGACAGAGCTTCAAAATCCTAGTCTCCAAGGAGAAACTTGGTCTTACCTTCTCTAAGACAGACCTATTTGTTTTCTTGGCAATCCCTGGTATGTTCAAGGCTCTTCTCCAGCACCACAATTCAAAGGCATTAATTCTTCTTCTGTCATCCTTAGTCATTTTCCAGCACTCTGATGTTGTTATTGTTGTTGTGTGCCATCGAGTCGCTTGTGACTCATAGCGACCCTATGTACAAGAGCTCTATACGCTATTCTATCCTGTGCCAACCTAGCCATCTCAAACGCACTTATTCTCACCTCTCTAGTCACAGAATCGATCCATCTCATCAAAGGTCTTCCTCTCCTTTGCTGCCCCTCCACTCTGCCAAACATGATGTCCCTCTCCAAGGACCAGTCCCTCAAGTAATTGCAAAGACCATGGCCTGGATTAAGTGCACCTTAGTCTCTAGACTGACATCGTTGCTTTTCAGTACTCTGGAGAGGTCCATGACAGCAGATTTTCCCACTGAAATTCGTCTTTTGATTTTCTGACTGTTGATGCTAAAAGTGTTGATTGTGGAGCCCTGTTAACAACTTCAATCTCTTCACCATCCATCATGGTGCTGTCAGTTGGCCCAGTGGTGAGAATTTTTGTCTTCTTGATGTTGAGCTTCAATCTATATTGAAGACTACAGTCCTTGACCTTCTATAGTTAGTGCTTCAGGTCTTCTTCAACAAGCAAGGATATGTCATCTGCATAATGTAGGTTGTTGATGTGTCTTCCTCCAATCCTAATGTCATATTCTTCCTCATAAAGCCTTGCTTCCCGAATGATCTGTTCTGCATATAGATTGAAAAGGTACAGGGACATACTCCTTTCTTGATTTTGAACCATGCAGTGTTTCCCTGCTCTGTTCAGTGGACTGCTTCCTGGTCCAAGTATGTTCTTATTGTTGTTATGTGCCATAGAGTTGTTTGTGACTCATAGCAACCTATTTACAACAGCCGTAGATTGTGCTCTATCCTGTGCCAGTCTTACTGTCTCCAGCACACATACCCCATTACCACAGTCCCCGAATCAATCCATCTCATTAAGGGTCTTCCTCTCTTGTGCTTTCCCTGCATCCTTCCAAGCATGACATCCCTCTCCAAGAACTGGTCCCTCTTAGCAACATGTCCAAAGTTTGTCACATGAAATTCAGAATCCTTGCCTCCAAGAAGCAGCCTGGTCTCGTCCTCTCTAGGATGAACCTGTTTGTTCTCCTAGCAGTCCATTGTATCTTCAGTACTCTTCTCCAGCACCACAGCTCAAAGGCACCAATTCTCCTTCTATCATCCCTAGTAATTGTCCAGCTTTCTGACACATAGCGAATAATTGCAAAGACCATGGCCTGAATCAGGTGCACCTTAGTCTCCAGACTTACATTGTTGCTCTAAGTATAGGTATTGCATAAGCACAATCAAGTGTTCTGGGTTTCCCATTTTCCTCAACGTTAGCTGCACAGTCAAATGCCTTTATATTGTCAATGAAACACAGATAGACATTCCTCTGGTACTCTTTGCTTTCTGCCAAGATCCATGTGACACGCAATGATGTCTGTACTAATGAAGGACCCCCAAACCGCTGGTCCTGTTCTGTCCCGAGTGGACGGCGAAGACCCAAGACTCCAAGACACCGGCTTGATGCAACAGCAAGAGATAAGAGGTTTATTGCGGAGCTCCAGCGACTCTTATCTCTGGCAAGAGATAAAGGAGCCGACCCCGAGCAGACAAAGTTGGGTTTTTTTATACACTTTAGGGGGATACAACTGAGTATCAGCTTCTCATTGGGTGATGAAAGCACAATTTGAATTCATTGGTTCAGTGTTCGCTCAGGGTTTACACAGCATTTTTGCACGTAGCACTTGCGGC
>NW_006399875.1:7159565-7170460 GCF_000299155.1 Elephantulus edwardii | reverse complement strand
CTGGGTCAAATGGTATCTTTATTTGCAACTTTTTGAGAAAGCGCCACAATGCTTTCCACAGTGGTTGCACCATTTTACACTCCCACCAACAGTGAATAAAGGTTCCAGTCTCTCCAAAACCTCGCCAGTATTTGTTGCTTGCTGTTCTGTTAAATTTTGCTAGTCTTACTGGAGTGAGATGATATCTCATGGTTGACTGTATTTTAATAGCTGTGTAGGAGATGGGGGTGGGACAGAGGAGTGGGGAAGCAGGCAAAAGCAGAGAGAAGTATGGCATTAACAGCATCCAGGACAGCGGCAGAGAAGTGGGCTTGGGAAAAGCGTGGTTAGCTCCGCCTCTGAGTCTAAAGCCCTGCTGTGTGACTAGGGTTTAGGATTTGCTTTCTCTGCACAGCCATACAGTCTACTGTGGCATGAGGATGGGCACCCTGCCACCTGCTGGGCACTGCATGCAAACACACGTGCTGGCTGTAAAGGTAGTGGATTTGGACCCAGGGTGCTGGTGAACAAAGAGGCAGAGAATTTAAACACTCTCTCCGAGAAGTAGAACACCCACATTGTTGTTGTTGCTGTTGTTGTTAGCTGCCCTCAAGTGGAGTGCGACCCATAGCGACCCTATGAACAACAGCTCTAAACCCTATACTACGCCGGTCTCTTAATCTCGGGCACACTTGAGCCCATTACTGCTGTCACTTTGTCAGTCCGTCTCACTGGGAGTCTTCCTCTCTTTCACTGGCCCTCCACCTTTCCCTTTCTAAGGAATAGCCTTTCTTAGCAACAAGCCTAAAGTATGTGAAACAAAGCTTTATCATCTTTGCCTCCAAGAGGCAGGCATTCTGGCTGCACTTTCTCCAAGACAGATGAATATCTGTTTATTCTTTTGGCAGTTGCTGAGATTTTCCGTAGTCTTCTCCACTACCACAACTCAAATGCATCAGTTTTTCTTCTGACATCCTTATTCATTGTCCAGCTCTCAGCTGCGTAGCAAGTGATTGAAAAAGACCATGGTCTGAATCAGGTACACCTTAGTCTTCAAATGACATCATTTCTCATCAATATTCTGGGTAATACCTATATGTCTCAGAGAGCATGCAGTGGGGATGCTTTGTCTTGGAGAAGCTTTGTCTTTCATACTTTGGACATGTAACTAGTTGAGGCTATTTGTTGGAGAGAGACATCATGCTTGGAAAGCTGAAAGGTCAGGAAAAGAGAGGCGCGTGGATTGACACAGTGACTTCAGGAAGGAGCTGTGTGCTTCAGAGGTGGTGAGGAGGGCACAGGACAGGGCGGGGGTCAGGTTAGCTGTTCATAGGGTCGCTGTGAGTCATACTCAACTTGACGGCATCCAACAGCAACTCCTATAAATGAGACAGCAGATTGCTGAGTCCCTACAATGGCAGAAACAGACATGATTCAAAAGTTTATTCTGTGCCATCAAGTTAGAAAAGTCAGGGCAAGATGAGCTGCGGCCAGATGGATGGCGTCTGCTGGAGGCAAGAGAAGCTTGAGACTGGAGGCGGTGCTCGGGGCAGTGGGCCAGCAGACGAGGAGGAGAGGAGGTCGCTGCACGGCGGAGGGAGGCATTCCAGCAGCAGCGAGGATCCTGTGTGTGCGTGTCCGGGTGTCGCTTTCTCAGCCCCTGAGCTGAAAGCTGCAGCTGCTGGCAGGCTTGCATCTTTCCCAGGCAAAGCCGAAAGCAAGCACTGTGCAAGCCTGTGATTCCACACATAAGCATGCATGCACACATATGCACACATGCAGATGAGCACAGCACATGCATACGAACATGCTACATATATGTGGACACATGCCTGCACGTAGATGAATGCATGCATGCATGCATGCATAAATGAGAACATGCATGGTACACATAAAACGCATGCATGCATATGAATGAGTATCATTACATCTGTGTATGCACACAGACACACATTCAACGCACGCCTGTGTTAATTTCTGTGTGTGACCAGTGAGAATGCAGTGCTCATTCTGCATCAAGCTTTCCCCTTTCTTGAAACAGACGACCTCAAGGTAGCCAAGTTGGGCTTCTCCGCACAGCTCTTCCATCTTTAGACCTTAAACACAAACCAAAGGTCTGGCTGGGCCCAGAAACCAAATTGGCTTCTTGTTCTCTTTCAAATCTCAAAATTCTCTCGTGCAGGTGAATGTCTGCAAGCATCCCCCTCGCAGACCCTCAGTTCTGGTCTTACCCAGTTAGATCCCATAGACCAAGCGATGTCCACGTGTGGCCGGAAGGTCAACAACAACAGCACCTGAGAACTTGTTGTTGTTGTTGTCGTCGTGTACCATCAAGTTGGAATCAACTGACAGCAGAAAAATCACATGAAAGTTGGTTGTCTTTCTCTGGAGAGCAGCTGGTAGGTTCGAACCATGTGCCTTTGGGTTGGCAACACAGAGCTCCTTGCCACTAGGGCACCAGAGCTCCCTGAGAACTTGTAAATAATGTAAATTCTCAGACCAACAGGGTCCCCAGCGGATTCAAAGCATCCTTGCCTTTATCCCCAGGAAATAATATGAAAGTAAAGGCAGGTGGAGGAGCACATTTATTTGCAGCAAATAAAAAGGAGGCAGACGCTAGTGACTTTGACACACACCATCTCAAAAAAGGAAAGTTTTGAGAGAGGATCCATAAGTTATGTTAAGGGCACAGTTAAAATTTTTAGGGGGTAAAGATGGAGGTCTTTGTAGAAAAGGAGGTTTTCTGCAAACCAGGAGAACACGCTATAGGTCTTCAAGACAGAATCTGCCTGGTCCAGTGCCCGTTACAGCTTCCTAATCACAGGGCATGCACCCTCGGCTTGGACCCCTCCTCTGGAAGGCCATATAGTGGTAACTCTTCTTTTATTATTATTATTAATTTTAAAGAAAGTTTACAGAGACTCAGGGTTTCCAGTCATTCATCGTTGCACTTTTCTCCCTGCCTACCCCCTCCCCTCCCCTACCCAATTCACTTTTCTTCTTGAAAAGTGAAAGAAAGACTCTTTTATTGCTATGCAATCCCTCCCGCCAAGTCCACTGCACTGTGCAGCCTTCATTCTGGACTCCTGTCATGACAATAATACCTAATCATATATCCCTTTAAAACAGTTCTCTCCCTCATCTGTTTCAGTGCAGTATACATCATTCCTCCCCTTCTTCTCTGTGTTCCCTCAACCCCAATGTCAGTCCTGTTTTACAAAAGTGGCCCTATACAATATTTGTCCTTTTGTGACTGAGATATTTCACTCAGGAGAATGTCCTCCAGGATCATAGAGTGGTAACTCTTTCTGCTTCTGCACATACGTGGCACCTGAAAGCTCAAGGTGATGCCTTAAAAAATAATGGTGAGTGAAGGCTGTTAGGAGGGAAGAGCTGGCACTGCCTGTGTTAACTTGATTCTGTCACTCCTTATACAGGCTGTCGCCTGGGCCTTTTGATAAACAGCTCATGACCGGCCTCCTTTACCTGAACTGTCTTAAGGGGAAAATACTTCATCACATTTAAAAAGAAAGGTACTCTTTATTCAGCAAAGCACGTAAAAAAGGAAAAGAAAGAAGTTGGAAACAGGAACACTTTGTAATGAACAAAGTGAGTGGTGTTCAGCTTTGTCCACTTCCTAAACAACATGCCTCCGGAAAGTCTATGAACTTTGATAAATGTCAGTAGTTGTAGAGGGGCTTCAGGCCTTTTGCTCATAGGATCGCTATGAGTCATGCTCCACTCAAGGCAATCAACAACAACATTCAACCCTAGGAAGCCCTGGTGGCCTAAGTGAAAAGAGGCTGTGTTGCAATCACAAAGGCACTCGATGTGAATCCACCACTGGCTGTTAGAAACTCTTCACTTGTTGGCTGTTTAAAAAAAGAAGAAATTCTTTGATCCAAGGTGACAACTGGTCAGAAGGTGCCTGAGGATGCACAGAATTTTTTTTGGTATATGTGGCAACAGAAAGGCAGGAGAAAATGGGCAACTCCCTGCTGTGCTATTTAGTCTCTGAAAAGGAAACTCAACTAAGAATCCATTCTGACTTGACGCACATAACAGTAACAATGGCGAAACCAAAAGGCAAACACTTCAGCAAGGTGTCAAAAGAGACACCCCCCACCCCAAGCAGGTGCCAGATAGTGCTGTTTATGTTAATGTAAAGCTATTGTTCTAAGGGAGGTCATTCTTTTTCCAATCCTAAGTTCCAGAGTGGATGTTTAGTTAAATTTTTTAGATCTGTGGGTGAGGGGAAAAGTTACAGCTGCTTGGGCATTTTGAAAGCTCAGAGAAATTCCTGAAATTTTTAAGATGGCATCAATAAACAACATCATGATGGATGGGAAAAAAAACCCAAAACTGCCAACAATTTAATCTTGCTTGAATCCACAATCAATACCCTTGGTACTGTTGTTGTTGTTTTTATGTGCCATCTAGTCACCTGCGACTCATAGCAACCCTATTTACAACAGCCCCTGCTCTGTCCTGTGCCAATCTCACTGTCTCCAACACACCTACCCCCATTTCTCCAGTCACTGAATCAATCCATCTCATTGAGGGTCTTCCTCTCCTGAGCTGCCCTTCCACCCTCCCAAGCATGACATCCTTCTCCAAGGACTGGTCCCTCCTTGCAACATGCCCAAAATATGTCCAAAGAAGCTTCACAATTCTTGCCTCCAAGGAGCAGCCCAGCTTCACCCTCTTCAGTATGAATTTGTTTGTTTTCCTAGCAGTCCATGGTATATTCAATACTTTTCTCCAACACCACAGCTCAAAGGCATCAATTCTTCTATCATCCCTAGTCATTGTCCGGCTCTTTGATGTATAGCAAGTGATTGCAAAGACCATGGCATGTATCACCTTAGTCTCCAGACTGACATCGTTGCACTTCAGCACTTTAGAGAAGTCTCTAACTGCAGACTTTCCCATCGCAACATGTCTTTTAATTTCCTCGCTGCTGGTGCCAAGAGTGTTGACTGTGGAGCCAAGCAAACTAAAGCTGAGAACAATCTCAATCTCTTCACCATTCATCCTGATGCTGCCCATTGGTCCAGTGGTGAGAACCTTTGTCTTCTTGATATTGAGTCTCAGTCCATATTGAAGGCTGCAGTCCTTGACCTTCTGCAGCAAGTGCTTCAGGTCCTCCTCAGTTTCAGCAAGCAGGGTTATGTCATCTGCATAACGCAGATTGTTGATAGATCTCCTACCAATCCTGATGCCACACTTTTCTGCATACAGCCCAATCTCCCGGATAATCTGTTCTGCATACAGGTTGAAAAGTTATGACAATAGGACACATCCCTGTCATACACCCTTCCCAATTTTGAACCATGCAGTGTTTCTTTGCTCTGTTCTGATGACTACGTCCTGGTCCAAGTATAGGTTTCACAATAGCATGATCAAGTGTTCTGGGATTCCCATTCTTCTCAGAGTCAGCCACTGTTTGTTATGATCCACACAGTCAAATGTGTTTGCATAATCAATGAAACATAGACAGACATTCTTCTGGTACTCTCTGCTTTCAGCCATGATCCATCTAACACTATCTACAATATCCCTAGAACCCAACCCCTTCTAAAGCCAGCCTGCACTTCTGGGAGTTCTCTGTTGATGTGCTGTTCCAGTTGATTTTGGATAATCTTCAATAGAATCTTGCTTGCATGTGAAATCAATGAAATTGTTTGATAATTATGGTATAGTGGTGAGCTTCCCTTAGGACTAGCAGTCAGGAAGTCAGGAGACACACTGCACTGGGAAAGTCTAGTCAGGGACCTGTCCAAATTACTGAGGAGCAATGATAACTGCTTGAAGACTAAGGTGCACCTGATTCAGGCCATGGTCTTTTCAATCACTTGCTATGCATCTGAAAGCTAGGCAATGAATAAGGATGACAGAAGATTTAATGCCTTTGACTTGAGGTGTTGGAGAAGAGTCCTGATTATCCCATGGACTGCTGAAAGAACAGATATGTCTTAGAGAAAGTTTAGCCAGAGTGCTCCTTGGAGGTAAAGAAGATAAAGCTTCATCTCACATACTTCGGGCTTGTTGCTAGGAAATGCTATTCATTGGAGAGAGACATCATGCTTGGAAAGGTGAAGGGTCAGAGAAAGAGAGGAAGACACTCAACCAGATGCATTAAGGTAGTGACTGTGGCAATGGGCAGAGGTGTGTCAGAAATTATGAGACTGGCAGAGAACAGGTCAGGATTCAGATCCATTGTTCATAGGGTGAATTATGCTTGACTTGATGGCTCCTTGTCAAACTCAAAATGCAGACTGTGGCAATTTCTGAAAGTCATATTTAAAGCAGAATTTAGCCTGTCTTTTTTTTTTTTAGAGAGAGAACTTTTCACACCAAACGTAGTCTGTCTCAACTCCATCCCAGACTGATTATATCAGTATTCCTGAGCCTAAATGCACAAGTTCAGTTTTTGTGAGTCCTTGGGTGAGTCTTGGGTATGTGAAAGGTGGACAATCATTGGTTTGGAACATGCTTCACACAGCAATGATTAGAGTCACAGAGAAAGCAGGCCTCACCTTCAAGGAGTCATAACCCCATTTCTCATCTCTTTCTTAGAAGTAAAGCCTGAGACAGGGGTTCAAGTTCACAGGAGGGATTTGGGAGAAAGTAAATAAAGAGAGCAGGAGAGGCCAGAGGAAAACCTCCTCAACTTGATCCCACAGGAAGCTCGGGAACAGTCGGGAACAGTCTCTTCAAAGTTAGGGAGCATGTCAGGCAGTCATTGGCTGTGAGCTATTGCCTTCACCAACACAGTGCAAAAAGGCAGCTTCCTTCCGCTGAGAAGAATTCACAGAGGCCTTCAACTGAGCGGCAGCCCAGACTCACAGCAGAGGGGTACACCAGTCAGGATGTAGTTGGGATCATTTTCCTATCAGTCTGCCTCTAGATCTTTGTAATGTCACAGGCCCTCAGGATACCTGACCTTAGAACAGAGAGGAGAGAAATTAAAATGTTATGGCTTACAGCATATATCAATGCTATAACGGTGTCTCTTTGGAGACGAAGGTGCGCCTGATACAGGCCATGGTCTTTGCAATCACTTGTTATGCATCAGAGAGCTGGACAATGACTAGGGAGGATAGAAGAAGAATTGACGCCTTTGAGCTGTGGTGCTGGAGAAGATTATTGAATGTACCACAGACTGCCAAGAAAACAAACAGATTCATCCTGGAGAGGGTTAAACCAGTCTACTCTTTGGAGGCAAAGATTCTGGGGCTTCGTCTGACACACTTTGGACATGTTGCAAGGAGAGACAGGTCCTTGGAGAGGGACATCATGCTGGGTAGAGTAGAGAGACAGCACAGGAAAGGAAGGCCCTCTATGAGGTGGATTGATTCAGTGACTGGTGTAATCGGGATGGGTGTGTCAGAGGCAATGCGATTGGCACAGGACAGAGCAGGGTTTAGGGCTGTTGTACATAAGGTCACTATGAGTCGCAAACAACTCGATGGCACATAACAACAACAACAACAACATAAAGATATCATGCTTGGAAGAGTGGAGGGACAGCTCAGAAGAAGATGATCTGGGGTAATTGGGAGGTAGGTGTGTCAGAGTCAGTGAGACTGACTCAGGACCAGGCAGGCCTCAGAGCTGCTCTACGTATGGTCGTTATGATTTGCAGACAACTCGACGGCATATAACAACATAGCATATCACTGGAGCTCTGGTGGCCTACTGGTAAGATGCTGCATTGCAATCCCAAAAGCATGCAGTTCGAATCCACTAATTGCTCTGTGGGAGACGGATAGGTAATCTCTTCCCATGTGATTTGTTGTCTCTGCAAACTTGCTGAAGGGTCAGCTATGGGTCAATTCCAACTCAACGACACATAACAACAACACAGTATATCACAGTAGCTACCACAGAGGTTACCGTAGAAGTTACTAGAGGAGCTGCCACAGAGTTTACCACAAGGGTTACAGGTGAGAGTGCCACAGAGGTGGCCACAAAGGTGTTCACAAGGTCTACCTTTGGAGCTATCATTGCCACAGGGCCAACCTCAGAGGTTAGTATAGAAGGTAGCACGAGGGCGACCACAGAGGTTAGCATAGAAGGTACCACGAGGGCGACCACAAAAACTATCACAGAGGTTAAGGCCAGGGCTGCCACTGGGAGCGCTGTAGTCATGGTTGAGAGAGAGTGAGCCTCGGAGCTCGTGAAGAGAAAGCAAGAAAGTGAGTCCCTGCGTCACCGCTTGAGATCAAACTTCCAATAGGACCAGGGACCCGAGGGCAGAGAGGTCTCTGGGTTGAGGCAGGTGGCATGGAAATGGGAGCTCAGCAGGGTTAGGCAGCGGGGACCCTGCAGTGACCTCATCCCGGCTCCCACTGGGAATGTCTAGGGGAGCTGAGAACTGAGACGCCACATGGCTCCTGGGGAGACTTAAGCTGTGAGACCTGAAAGCCACGGACAATGGCTCTGGCAAGAACAGCCCAGGGGGGACTCCACAGAGATCAGCACTGAGTTGAAGAAGCTGCCTCAAGATGCTGGGGACAGAACTAGCAAGAGGCTAAATAGCCCTACTGGACCAGAACAGTCTATGTTCATGAGGCCAGTGAGGCCAGAGGTCAGCTCTAAGACCAGACACTGGGCTGTGCTGGCCTGCTTACCAGAATGCAAACCACCCTCTGGGGTCAGGAAGAGGACTTGGGACCCCTGAATTCACACAGTGTTTCCCCAAAAGACACAGAGCTTTAATCCTGGACTGACAACATAGAACAGAACTGGCAAGAGTAAGGTTTTCACCATTAGCAGAAATGAAAGCTTGAGAGCTAAATTAAGCTCAATTATAAAACAATAAAGAGAGTTACATCTCCGCACACCGGAGTTTTATGATTGTGAAATTTGTCCCTACCACACGAGAACTGTAAGCGCAATTCAATGCGTTCTGTGATATATGCCGTGCGAATGGGAGAAGCAAAGTGGTTTATGGCTTCAAAAACAAGGGTAAGCCGTGCCTACTGGAGTTTTAGGGCCTGTCTCTGTCGGTAGCTGAACCTCTCCATCTTCCAGATTACCTGACACCTTGCCTCAAATCCAGCCTTATGTACCTGCATTAGTTATGATGCGTTCTGGGGCGCGTGACAAAAGGCTTACCTCAAATAGCCACGAAAAGAAAGAGAAGTGTATTTGTTCACAAAACCAAACAATCCAGAGGTAAGCTGGCTTCAGGTACAGCTTGCTCCAGAGCTTAGGGAATGGGGCTTCTGCCTCAGAATTTCTCAGCTCTCCTTCTGCACTGCCGGATCCTCTCTCAAACTTAGCTTGATCCAGAAGCCTGACCTTTGGTAATAGAACCCAGATCAGATCTCTATTCTTTAGATCTCTATTCTTTAACCTGGTTTCTTCAGCATTCGCATGATCTCAGATTATCATACCCAAATGTGGCCACTTCAGTGTACAACTCCCACGTTCACATCTGTGGGGGAGGGATCATCCATCCTTCCCTCCCGGAAGACCAGGCAAGGGCTTCAGCCAAATGCTTTGTCCTGAGCCAATCTCTGATGCTAAATGCGGTCACCTGGCGTCAACCATGAAGCCAGCAATTTAGTGTAACCCTGTGAACCACAGATCTGAACCCTGTCCTGTGACATCTTCACAATCTCAGACACACTCAAGCGCATTGCTGCAGTCACTGTGTCATGCCATCTAGTCCAAGGTCTTCCTCTCTTTTGCTATTCTCTCCACCTTCACAAGCATGATGACTGTCTCCAATCAATAGCCTTTCCTAGAAAATGCTCTAAGTAAGTGAGCTGAAGCTCTAGCCTCTGCCTCCGAGGTGCTCTCTGGCTGCACCTTCTCCAGGACATATCTGTTTGTTCTTTCGACAGTCCGTGGGATAGCCCAATGCATGGAAAAAGAAGACTGACATTTACGGAGACAATAAAATGTCTTTCTCTTTAAGCTGGTTGGTCTGCGTTTTAGACATTTGTAGTGAAATAACAGAGCCCTGGTAATGCAGCATGAGAGTTGCTAACCAGAAGGTCTGTAGGGCACAGAGAGGTATTCTATTTACTTGGTTTTTTATACGCTTGATACTCAAATGAGCCTCACCGCATGCAGGATCAAGAAGGTAACATATTCACTTAAGTAAGAGCGGCTCACTTTGCGGCATCTCCATTAGCTCAGAAGGTGGTTCAGTTATTTTTGAAATGTTGCAGCCTTTGACTCTGAAGCATCAGCTGGCTCTCTGCGGTATCCCTGACTGCAGTGGTCTCCTCCTGAGTGGGGAGGCTTGACAGCACCTCCCAGAATCCCCTCCGCACAGCTAAATCCAACTGACGGCGGAGCAACCTGCCTCCGCTCTGCGGTCCTCATCAACAGCCTCCCTCCTCACTGTCTGGTCCTCCCAGGACCTGCCTATAGTGTGTCAAGGGTTCCCCTCAATGGCCAAAGTCCACACCCACTCAACTCCGTGGACACACGCAAATCCTTCTGTGGAAGTCCTCCTGATTGGATCTGGATGTGTTTCTTGTCTGCGTCTAAGGTGCTGGTTGCATAGGCATCTGGGGAAGGAGAAGTTAGCAGGGAGCTTCTCTCCTGGGGCCCAGTGTCGATGCAAATCTAGTCGTGTACACTTGGAAGAGTTCTTCTGAGACACAGCATGCATTCAGAGGTTATTTACATCATCAAAATGCATTCAGATGTGCAAAGCAGTGAGGATGGCGGAAGTCTTAATGTAAACAAGGAGCAGGTGCAGGAAGCTGAGTGATAACCACAGGCAAGTGGCTGCAGAGGCTGAGTGACAAATGGAAGGGGAGAAAATGAGACGCGAGAGTTACTGAGCACTGTTGTCTCCAGTTACTACATGTGCCTGTCAGGGGGACAGTCAGAGAGGGAAGTCTGTGAAACTTATGAAAGAGGGATGGGTGGGCGTGTGTGTGTGTGTG